>NC_059132.1:24748672-25051702 GCF_020740605.2 Lemur catta | reverse complement strand
CCAGCCTGAGCAAGAGCAAGACCCCGTTTCTACTAAAAATAGAAAGAAATTATCCGGCCAACTAAAAATATATATAGAAAAAATTAGCCGGGCATGGTGGTGCAGGCCTGTAGTCCCAGCTACTCGGGAGGCTGAGGCAGGAGGATCACTTGAGCCCAGGAGTTTGAGGTTGTTGTGAGCTAGGCTGACGCCACAGCACTCACTCTAGCCCAGGCAACAAAGCGAGACTCTGTCTCAAAAAATATAAAAAAAAAACAACAAAAAAACAAAGTATGATCCCATTCATTTAAAAACTCCATCCCTGTAATTTTTTTCTAGAGTTTTATATTATGAAAAACATCAAACATTCCAAAAAGTTCTTGTGTAAATTTTTTTAAGGTTTTGATAATGTCCAGGCTAATATTGCCAAGTGAAAAAAAAAAAGTTATAAATATAAAACTGAGTGTACAGTATGACCCCATTTGAGTAAATATACATAAGGATAAAAAAACAGACATAAAATATTAAGTCCACGATAAGTGCTTACTCACTGGATGCGAGCTATTGTTGTTATCTTAAGGTAAACAGCCTGATGACAAAGGGATCCTCAAACTCAGGGCACTCCTGACTTCTTCCCTTGGCTCTGACTGGGGTCTGTCTAAGGCCAACAGGGCAGTTGACAGCTTCCTCCCATTCATTTCACCCCATGCTCTTGCCGAAGAGCTGCCAGGAGAAATAAGCTTGAGACAAAAGAAAACCATGGATATCCTTCCTGGCTGCATAGGCAGCCCTGGCTGTGGGTCCCTGGAAGGAGATAGAGCCGGAACCAGTGAACAAATCCTATCTCCTTATCGGCCAGTTCAGGGCCTCGCCAAGGGAGGGGCCGGGTACTGCCTCTGCAGTCGCAGAGAAGAGGTACAGCCTGGCCAACTGGAGAATGCTGGCTGCAAAGCTGTGTTCTGAGATACAGTCAGGTCAAACTGGGCATCGCTGGCGAGCAGAAGTGAATTTCCTCCCAGGGGCAATGGGTTTTAAGGTCAACTCCTCTTAATTACATTTGGAAACCAACTCAGGGGAATTCCCTCTTACTTCATTCTTAAATGTTTTTCCGACCCTGCAAAACACCAATAACAGTGGCTATTTATTGCGCTCTCACAGTGCACCAGGCGCTTTGTAAATCCGTTCAGAGCATTACGTTATTGCATTCACATAACATCCTATGAGGTGGCCACTGTTATGATCCCCACCGTGTGGATGAGGAAACTGAGACCTGCAAAGGTTAAGAAACTTGCCAAAACTTACACCCCCAGTGAGTGCAAAGAGCCAGGCTGTGGCTCCGCACCTGCCTGGATTACACCACTATGCTACACGGACATGCAAATTCTAATCAGCGCTGAGAAAAGGTAGGAGGAAAGAGAGAGAGCGTAGAATAATGGAGAAGTAATGCCGATGCCAACCAAAGAGGAGCTCAAAGCATACTGAGTTAGGACAAGGCATCCTAGAGACAATATAATGCCTGGGTTAAAAGCCTGGATTTGGGAGTCAAACAGATCTAGAGTCAGATCTTGGCTCTGTCCTTCCCACCCAAGTGACCTTGAGCAAGTCACACTGTTCCACACCTCGGGGTCCCCATCTGCCAAACAGGGATAATGTAGGTACCCACACCTCATACGGTAGTTGTGACAACTGAATTAGATGAACCACGTGCAGACTGCGGCAGAGTGCCTGTTACATAGACATCTTCTACATTTTAGCAATTACTACTATTGTTGTTATTAGTATCTGACCATCATTCCTAGCTATCCCCAGCCACAAGTTCCCTAAGGGCAGAATTAGCATCAGAGAGGAACATGACCTGGAATTTAGGAAATGTTCATAAGCAATAACCACACAGATTATTACTCAATATGTTTTTCTCTTGTCATTTTCACACTTGAAGAAAGCTGCAGAGGCCACATGTCTTGCCTTGCATCATCAAGTCACTTTAGAAAACATTTGTTCTTGATTTTGCATTAATAAAAGTAAGCACGTGTTGAAAACCTGCTTGCTATGGGCCAGACATCGTACTAAGCACATTTTAATACATTATCTCTAAACCTCACAACCCCCCCCACACACACACCCCCCTGTGTTTTTTTCCTGGGGCAATTGCATAATAAATAACCACAATGTGGCGGCTTAAAACAACAGAAATCTGTTTTTTCACAGCTCTGGAGGCCAGAAGAATAAAATCAGTATTTCTAGGTCAAAATCAAGGTGTCAGCAGGGCTGTACTCCCTCTGTTCCTGAGATTCTGTTTCTTGCCTCTTCCTTCTTCCAGTGGCTGGCTGCACCACTCCAATCTCTCCCTCTTGGTCACACTGCCTTCTCTTCTGCCTACAGTCAAATATCCCTCTGCCTCCCTCTTACACATATACTTGTGAATGCATTTAGGGTCCACCCAGATAATCCAAGACAATCTCCCCATCTCAAGACCCTTAACTTAAACACACCTGCAAACACTTGTTTTTGCCATATAAGGTAACAGGCACAGAAGGCGTTCCAGGAATTAGAATGTGGGTATCTTGCGAAGAGAGGATGTGCATTTTTCAGCCTAACATACCCTGCAATGTGGGTACAAAAGTCTCTATCTTCTATGCAGATAGTATTATGTAGAAAGAGGCAGGCAGACCTGAGTTTTACTTCTGCTTCTGCCTGATATTGAGTCAATTTCTCAAACTCCTCATGCTTGAGTTTTCTCGTTTATAAAATATGGACAATAATAATATCTTTTTCAAAAAGTTGCCATGAGGATTAAATAAGACATTGTGCGAGGTGTCTTTGCCCAGGCACTAGCTGTCAGTAAATGCTCACTAGTCAGTGTTATTATGGATAGAACACAGATGAAGAAGTAGAACGTGGAAGGCAAGGCAAGGGACTTGCCAAAGACCACCCAACCAAGAAGTGTCAGCACCTGGAATCGAATCTGAGTCTCGGGCACCAAAGTCCAAATCTGCTCCACTCTATGGAGTTAGGATGTTTGGGACTTGTGTGCTCATGGCCTTCAGAATCAACACATCTAGGCTACTTCAATTTTGAATATCTCTGATACTTACTTCAGGCAGCTGTAGAGCTGTACCCCTTCAGTTTTAGTTATTTTCCTTTTTTTCTTTGATACTGGGGACACACTTGTGGACAAACCGCATCCCTTCAGGTCACCATTCTTAATTACTGAGACCAAGCTTCAGCAATGGACCCTGAGAAAGTGATATCATGTTTCCAGCAATTTAGAAATAATGATGTCTTAGTCCATTCAGGATGCTATAACAAAACAACATAAACTGGGTTCCTTATAAACAATAAATTTACCTCTCACAGTTCTAGAGGCTGGGAAGTTCAAGGTCAAGGTGTAGGTAGATTTGGTGTCCAATGAGGGCCCACTCTGGCTCATAGATGATACCTTTTAGCTGTGTCTTCACCTAGTGGAAGGGGTGAGCTAGCTCTCTGAGGTCTCTTTTATAAGGCTACTAATCCTATTCATGAAGCCAGAGCTCTCATGACCTAATCACCCCCCAGAGGCCCCACCTCCTAATACCATCACCTTGGGAGCTAAGATTCCAACACAACAAATTTAGGAGGGACATAAACATTCAGTCCGTTGCAAATGGAGACCATACTTATATAATACTCACAGCTTAGTGAGCATTTACTGAGAGCCAGCCAGGGGTGGGGTTGAGCATTTGGCTTATAAAAAGATCCTATCAGACTGGTTGGCAATCCATTTGTTCCGCAACTCCAGGGATTTTGGACAACATGGGAATTGTGAATGAAATCAATCACAGTCTACAAAGCTACAATTGAAAACTACATCTCAAACAGGACTACCAGGTTTCTCCGGGGCAGGGTGCCTAGCACAGAGCTTGGAATTTGCTTGAGCATTCACTGCCTTCAGAGTCAACACAGCAGGGTTAAATCAGTTCCTGATCCTTCCAAAGGAATGTCTGAAGAAAATCTCAGACACACACAGGCAGCTCTCTTCAAATTCTGGTGACCCCACCCATCCATCCAACTGTTTCTCCAGCCTCGGTCTTCCTGGGTTATACAATCTCAGCTGTGGGGAATGGGGAGCCCAGCTGCATGCAGAGTTTGGAAAAACATTTTTAATACTTTAGATCTGCCAAATACTTGGTTAAAGAATGACAGCCTTTAATTTCTTGAGCCATGTGTATTTTAAGTGAAATGTAATCCATATGTCTGTGACTCATTTAAATGCAACTCAGTGAAGCATTGGGATACTGTCTAAGCCTTTCTAAGCTGTTCTTTGATCCAGGAAATTGAATTTTGCCAACAACAAATGAAGCTCCTGACAAGAGAGGGTCAAAAAGAGCTGTCCTCTATACTAGGTAAGATGTTAAAGCCTACTTTTGACCCAAGAGGAAGCTGGGAGGGTAGAGGCAGGGGGAGAGTGCCACAACCCACGTGGTATCCAGGGGTCTGTTCTGGATCAGCTACACATTTTTACCAGGTTTCCTTGGAAAAGGAGTGTAAGAATAAGAGGTGGCAACTAATCTGTCCTGTGTGTTGCTGAAAAACTCCTTTCCTGCCTGTTAATTCTTCCCTTCTCAGTTCCTCCAGCATTTTACAATCCAAATAGGGTTGAGAGTGGGGAGGAGAAAATTAGGGAGCTACATCACTCCATTAGCAGTGAATGACTGTAAATTTTCCAGGTTGTAGCTTGATTTCCAGGACAACAAAAGCAGTCTCTGTCCCTAAGGTGTGTCTGAAGGACTGATAAGAAGTTAGAGATAAAGGCCAGGCAGTGGCTCACGCCTGTAATCCTAGCACTCTGGGAGGCCGAGGCGGGCAGGCGGATTGTTTGAGCTCAGGAGTTCGAGACCAGCCTGAGCAAGAGGGAGACATCATCTCTACTAAAAAAATAGAAAGAAATTATATGGACAGCTAAAATATATATAGAAAAATTAGCCGGGCATGGTGGCACATGCCTGTAGTCCCAGCTACTTGGGAGGCTGAGGCAGAAGGATCGCTTGAGCCCAGGAGTCTGAGGTTGCTGTGAGCTAGGCTGACGCCACGGCACTCTAGCCTGGGCAACAGAGGAGACTCTGTCTCAAAAAAAAAAAAAAGAAGTTAGAGATATGAAGAGAGATTAAAGTCAGAAGTAATGGTGGGTAGTATTAATAGAATCAGCATACCTCTCAATGCTCAAAATCTGCCTTGACAATTACTGTTCCCTAGGAGGTCTGGATAGATAGACACACAGAAGAAAACAAATACCTGTTCTTATTAGCTAGACTTGTGCAAACAGTGTCTCTCTTTAGCTAACTGGGCTGGAGCACAATGACTAGGGTGAGACCAAAGGACATCTCTCACTTCCTCAGCCAAAACTAAATCTTATCATCATTTGGACTCAAGGAATGTCAGTGTACTGACAAGATGAGAGTCCCAGAATGTGCCTAAGAGACCAGCAGACAGAAGTATATGGCCAAAGAGCCTCTGGGCAAAGTGCCCACTAGCCAAGCTGCTCATTTGCTTTTGAACGTGCCCTTGTGACACAGTGAGCCTGCCAACCAGCAGTGTGGCCCGCTGAGCATCCTGGAAGCCAGCTGAACAGTCCGGCGTGCCCTCCTCCTGGGAGAATGTCCAGAAAGGATAGGGGAGAGAGCCAGGGCACACACCACCCTAGAGATGTTCATTCTCCCTGGATGCCTACAGTGAAGGAGGATTCCATTTGGTTCCAGCAAACAAGTTTTATCAAATATGGTTCCCGGGTGGGTGAGACAGTCCTCAGAACACAGAGGAAATGACATGGAGAAAAAATATTATGGATTTATGCCTCAAATTTGTAGGCTGTGGAAATAGCAGCCTATAATTTCTGCCCTATAATTTCCCTTCTTGTGTTTTCTTTTGCCTGAACTGGTGTAGTTCATTCTCAACCTCAAGGTCCCATGGTTCTGGGCACCACTGCTCTTTATCCCACTGCGAACTGTTCCCAGGGACATTGCCACAACTGAAGCAAACTCCCTGAGGCAGGGACTTCTCTTCCATTTTTCTACTTACACTGTGTCCTTTAAATAGGTAGTATAGGAAAAGCCCTTAGCGCCCAACGGGGACAAAATCCCCACTTTACAGATGAGAAAGCTGAGGCTCAGGAGAGCCAACCGGCTTGCTGAGCAATTCCACGTGGTCTTTCTCTGACACTGCCCCAATCACAGGAAAGTTTCTCCAAACAACAGCTATGTACCAACCTTTGCAAACTGTGTGTATATGTGTATATAAATATTACACAATGTTAGTATATACTTAATTAGAGCAGAGGACTATCTTCATGACATCCACTTGAGTCTAAAAAAACAAGTTCTGGAACAGTATGTCTGGTATAATCTCATTTCTGCTCCTCCCTCCCCAGCAAAAGTCGCAGTCTGTGTGTTCACTTCCGTGTGATGTGCCTGTGTGTGCTTGTGATCGACGTGCGTGTTCTTGCAAGCAGAGAAAAGGTCCAGGGTATGCCCACCAACTAGTAAACAGTGGGCAGGGGGGACTTTCATCCTTTTATTTATTTGGTATTGCCACATGTTTTACAATGTGCCTGCATTGCCTCTGCAATTTGAAAACAATGAGCAAGACATAATAATAGCTGCCATTGACTGAGCATGGAATACAAGCCAGGCTCTATGTGAAACTCTTTGCATACGCTATTTCATTTCATCCTCCCTGTGGCTCAACGACGTGGGACTATGATTACACTCCTGGGGAAACTGAGGCTTAAAGAAGATACAGAGCTAGTGAAGTAGCAGAGCCAGGATCTGAACACAGGACTATGACATGAAAGCCACGCTCACACTATCCCTAAGAGGGCATTGTTTTTCACCTTTGCTCAGTAGAGAAAAGAGTGTGTGACTCTTACAGGATGTCATCTGTTTATCCTGAGTTGCTTGAAAGCAGAGAAAAAGGCTGCTGGCTGCCCTGCTGTTGTTAAACAAGTCAGTGTGTCTGGGGCCTGAGCCGAGGCTCTGCTTGCTGCGTTCCCCCTTTCCTGGCCCATCCCCCGCACTCCTCCATCCTCACCATTCTTGGTGATCTCTCCATGTGTGAATTCCATTAAAGGCTTGCTCACTGCTATTTTGGGCCATGCATTAGCACGTGGGCTTTGATTTGATGGGAGAAGGCCAGACACCTCAGGCTGATGAAAAAGCAGTTTAAAATGTCCTCTCCCTCCCTGTAGAGTCCCAGAAGCCCTTGCCCACCACTCCCAGGAGGCCTGAGAATCCAGTGTATGGGGAAATGTATGGGGCAGGGTACAGACAGTGGAAATCATAATCTATTAGGGCCTGTGAACGTGGCTGTTCCCTCTCCTTGGAGTTGTCATCTCTCAGCTCTCCACTGGCTCACTCCCTCACCTCTTTTAGGTCTTGACTCAAATATCAATTTACCAGCAAGACCTTCCCCATCCACCATTCATAAACAGCAGCTCCCTCCCCACCCCCTGCTCTCCCCAAGCTCTTAAGTTCCTTTGTTTCCTGCACAGCTCCTCAACCGCATACTGTACACTAACTTGCTTGCTTACTGCTTCCCCCTGGAATATGAGCTCCATACAGGCAGAAGTCTTTTATTCACAGCTCCATCCCCAAGCCCTACACTGGTGCCTGCAATGTTACAGAGTAGATGAAAGGAATGAATGAATAGACCGAGGAGCCTGACTTATCACTTAGCACAGGGCCTCGTTTCCCCCCAAATATCAAGGGATTACAGAAACTTTAAAACAGTGATTTGAAAAACCAGAAAATCATCTCCCCCGACTCGAAAGCTGTTTTGAATCTGGACTCACACGCATCATGAATGAGCAGGCTTTGGGAAATAAACACACTAGGAAGTCGTGTGCAGTTGGAGTTCCGCTCCCTAACACATGTTCAAAAACAAAAAGCCCAATCTGGATGAAAATAGCAGGAAACCGTCCCCCAGGGACACAAGGTGAGGTCATATTGCTTGGCTTTGCTGCTTCCATTTTTGTCCAATCTCCTGCCTTCCACCAACTCAAGGAGGCCGGGAACACATCCAACTCCACGGCACTCACTGGGAAACGACAGAGAGCTCTGGAGCGGCAGAGAATAGAACCACATCCATGGGCTCCTCTGGAACCTCAGTGGGGGAAAATAAAAATCACAACAGTAGGTGACCATTCACCGTGTGTTCTGTAAGCACTTCAAGCACCTCACTTCATTCATTCTCACAGCCACCCTATGAGGCTGGCCTTACTATCTTCATTCTACAGATGAGAATTCTGAGCTTCCAAAAGACTCAGCAATTTAGCCTGGGTCACATTCTGGGACTTTCGATCCAAGCTAAGAATACAAATGATCCTAGTCTCACCACTCTCATTTAGTTGCTGTGCAGCCTTAGACAAGTGCCTATCCCTCTCTGAGTCAAAATTTCTGCATCCATAATTTCAGTATTTTCTAAGACCATTGCATTCAGTGCTTTCTAGGGCATCTTCCTGCTGTAGCTTCCTATGGTTTCTTGCAAAGGTTCCAAACAATAGGGAAAGATGGGGACTGGGATCCCTGCTTGGTCAGTCTAACACCTAAATATTTGCCTATGACATCAATATTATCCCTTGGGCTGACCAGAGGAAGCTGAAGGTCATACGCTCCACTCGGGGCAGGACAAGAGAGATTAGACACAGGTGGCAATAGGGAACATTTAGGCTAGAGCTACAGGATGGAGCCATGAGAAACAAAAACAGGCCCCTGAGAGAACACAGTCAAGAACAGACCCTCTAAGGACTTTTCTTGCAGGACCGAAGGATGACAACCCAAGAAGAAATGCTGGCCAGGCAGAGCCTGCACCCTCTGTAGGATACAGCCTGTCAGATCTGCTCCAGGGAAGTAGGAAGATAAAAGACACATCCCTAGGCTGATTTTACTCTCAGAAGAAGAGTAGCAAAAATGATTCCAATCCCCATCTTTCTGGCTTCCCAAGGCCACCCTACCTGGAGGCAGAGGAAAGATGTGGATGAAGCCTCATTACTGTACAAACTGCTTGAATCGTATTTTAACCACACTTGAGACATCACTCGTCTTCCTTTGCAAGTGTCTAAAAGCCCAAATTTGGAATAAATCATATTTTCCCTTTCCACCCAAGCCTAGCAGCCATTCTTGTCCTTCTGGATATGGGAAGGTCCTTCTTCATTCCTTCCTTGGCAGTGATACATTTGATTACTCATTGGCTTCCAGGGGGTTCCAGAGGCTGCCAAGAGGAGATGGGCAGCTCTCCAAGCCATGCAGCCTTATCTGCAGGGTCCGTGTGGCAGGACGACAGAGGGACTGTTGGTGGGGAAATACCAAAGGCCTTCAGAGTCCCTCGGCCAAGTAAGGGGAGCTCTTCAGTGGCCAAGCCGATGGGGAATGGCCAAAGATTGGGCAACAGGCACAGCCATGCATTATATCTATTCACCTCCTCAATAACATGACTCAAGGTACAACAGTGCCGGATGGCAAATCAATGTGGAAATATTTCTGAGCCCAGCCACCACCCAAGATGAATGAGGTCAGGAAGATGAAGGAGCTGGGCCAGATGAAGCCAGGAGAGGCCGTATTGGCAAAATCTCAGGTTTAGCAGGAACGGAAGGAACAATTAGAGTCTGAGGCATCAAATCCCAGCTCACTCTGCTTTGCCTCACTCCTCTCTGCTGTTTTCCTCTCCTCTCCTTCACTTCCTGCCATGCGCTGGGCTGGAGCTGGGAAGGCGGCTGCCAAAGGCCTCCGGTCCATCCCTTCCCTTAACCTCACACACGTACACACACCCCTGCGGGCCTGCAGTGAACTCTAAGAGGCCCCGGAAATACAGCCTAAGGAAGTTCAAGCAAGACGTTTTGCGGTCCAGTAATTTCACGGCAAGTCAAGAGGCTGGAAAAGCTCTGTCTTTGCAAGATGCTCCCCCAGAGCAATCAAGGATTGAGAGCTTGAGGTCACTCCACTAACTGCTTCCTTCCAAAACAGCGACACCTGCGTCCTGCCTTGACATAGAAGTTAATTGTTTCATTTTAGACAAAGGAGGAGTCCACTTACTCATTCTTCTCCAGGTCCAGGATCAGTTCTCGGCCCTCAGCCATTACCCTGAGCTCAGCTTTGAATGGATGCTAAAAGCAACAAGAAAAGAATGTCAGTTCCTACCAGCAGTGACCAAGGCTCCCAGAGTTGGGCACAGGGTCGGGCACAGGGTCTAACACAGTGCACAGACACTGACCCACTGGAAGCCAACGAGCAAAGGTCAATTGCGTTTCCAGCCCAAACATGCCATGACCTCAATCCCACAATAGCCCAAATCCTTCCCCCATCTGCTTTCTCCTGAAAGGCACCGGAAAGAAACTCCGAGCTAAAATGTGGTCAAAGTGTGCACGTGTGGTCTGGTAAAGGGAAACACAGGAAATCACGGTGTTCAACAATAAATTTCCTGTAGAGTCAGATCTGGATTCAAGTGCTGGTTCTGACACCACAGTTGCATGAAGTTGGACATGTTACTGACCCTCTCTGCATCTCAGTTTCCTCATTTGTAATACAGAGATAGTGATCATCAACCTTACCGGGATCTTGTAAGGATTAAGTGACATAATGAATGCAAATAATTTATCACAGTGCCTGGTACACAAGAAGCCTTCAATAAATGTTGGCTGTTATCTTATAAAATACCAGGGGATCCTTTTCATAGTGGATTATTTTATTTTGGCCCTCGGTTTGGAAACCCCTAATCATCTCACAAGAGGCCACCAAGAGCATCTCAAATCAAGGTTTCATAGGTCCAAAAGTAGATGTATTTTACACATAAGCAGTTTGCTAGTGACCAAAGGTGCTACACACCCAGAATAGATCTCTTAAGATATATAAATGGCTGACAAGCATGAAAAATATGTTCAACATCACTGGTAAACCACCTTCTGCCCCCCCTCAAAAAAAATTTAAAAAGACAAGGTATCTTGAAAAAAATCAAAGTGCCAAAGATTATTTAAAACTATAAATCACAATGCAGTGGAGCATACCATGAAATGGGCACTCTCACTTCCTACCACTGACAATTTAAATTGATATCAACTCTGAAAAATAATTTGATGATATGGACCAAGAGTTTTAAAATTTAGACTCTTTGGGCCAGGAATATAAGACTGTCTGAAAAGAACAAACGGAAGCACAGGAAAAAGTCTGTACACAAGGACATTTATGACTTATAATAAGAAATAATGAAATACAACATAAATGTCCTAAAATAGGAGAATGGTTAAGTAAATGATCCATTCATATGATAGAACACTAGATATTATAAACAGCAACTTTAGATCATTTTAAAATTATTGAGAAAGGGTACACAATAAACATTAGGCACAAAGGCTCAAAATATAACACTGTATATTTTATTTAAATATGCTTTTGCAAAGGGAAAAAAGTAGAAAGAAATAAACCTAAAGGTTACCATAGTTACTTGAGGCAGTGGGATCATGGGCTAATTTTATTTTCTTTTGTGCATCTTTCCATATTTTTATAATTGCTTTTATAATTCAAGAAAAGGACTTTTAATCTTTTACCTTATTATTGTGAAAAATGTCAAAGAAATTTAAAAAACCAAGTCATAATAAACCCCCATGCTTCAACAATTAATTCAACTTAGAGCTGTTAAACTTTTTTTAAGGAATTTATTTAACAGGATATTTATGTAACAGGATATTTACATATTTAAAACAGGATAGATTCATTGGGGTGTTTTAAATATGAGCCCTCTAACTTGGGATCAAGGAACTGATAAATTCTTGAAGTCCCTTTCAATCCACAAAAGTCCTTGCTAGAATGGCATGGCTACCCCTTTTAAGGTTGACCACAAAGCTTAGTTCTTGCATGTCTGAGAAAGGGGGTCACCTGTCCTGCCACCTCTAGTTGGGGGCCTGCCTCTTGTAAGCACATTCTTCTTACTTGCTGCAAATCCCACACCCCATTAGGGTGTGGACATTCCTGAGAGTTTCAGGGCACCAAGGGCTCTGATGAGATCTAAATGTTCTCATCAAAGACTCTTGGGCAACTCTATTGCCTAATTAATCCTATTACCTCATCTTAAAAAGGGACATTTCAAACTATGGGAGTAGGAAGCTGGGGTAGATGCTTGCCCAATAACTTTCACTAACAGATGCACTTCTCTGTTTCTGATGCCCTGATTCAGCTTTGCCAACACCTATTCTGGTTGCGATCCTTTGCCACTCTACTCTGGAGAGTTCTGGAGCAAGTGCCCAGAATCACATTGAACAGCGGGGACACAGCTCCAAGTGGGCATTTAAGAACGAGCACACAGCAACAGAGCTTAGCAATTCTCTTATCCAAGAGGTAGCTGACCATCAAATCAAAACACTATTACCTCTCCCCCAAAGAGACACAAGCTGCAACATGAGTACTAATATTTATTTTTATATGGGTAATACAAAAATAATTCTCTCTGTTCTGGAAGGTGCTCAGACACTGATACTTAAAATATAATGTTCCTTGTTTCCATGGGACATTTCAAGCAAAACAATGAAACTGCATTTTAAGGATCCATGAAGCTTCCCTGTCCAGCTCTACTGATTGGCTTTTCTCAAGTAACTCCAGTCTGTGCCAGGAAGGGGCACCGTCACTTCTCCTAGGAAGTGCAGAGAGCTGACCCTAGGGAAGGGTTAAAAGTCCTTTTTCCTTAGGGCTAGATTAAAAAGACCTGCAGCTCCACAGGGTATTGGAAACCTGTCCTTTATATTTGCATCCCCCTTAAGATCTAGTACAATATTTAGTATACAGTAAGTGTTCAATTAATGTTTAATGAATGAACAAATTACATAAATGAGAATAAGAGGCCTGAGCAAAATCCAGCTTCTACCCTCTTTCTCTGATATTCATTCATTCGTTCATTCAAAAGATATTTATGGTGCCAGGCACTGTGCTGACTATTCCTACAGAACACAATGACCCACATTCTGGGCAGACAATGGCTGAGGACAAAGACAGGATCCAGTCTTCCACTTTGTTTCTCAGGCCCTTCCTGAGGATGCCCGGCATCTACATCTGGAGGGAACAAAGAGGCCTCTATAAAAAGTACCAGATCCATTCCCCAGGCAATAATGGACAGGCTGCAATATCCAAGATCTTAAGTTTTAAAAATAATCTACTCAAGGATAGCCATCCATTAACTTGTCTAGACTTTTCCTGAAGCTATTTTTTCTCAAAGCTTCTCCTACTTTTCGATGAAATGAGTACCATGCATTTATTGCCTGTAGAACAAAATGGAACTTGCTTTTATTTGTCCTGAAATTTTCACTGTAAGTTCCCTTGGCGAATCCAAGTTGGAGCCTTTTGGGACATGTCTGTATTACTCCAGCCATAACTTCAAGGACCCCAGGCATTTCTCCTCTCTATTTATCTTTCCAGACACAAGAGCCACAATGTCTGAAGTGTTTCCTGACACATCTCTTTCCTACTATAATCTTGCTACTGTAGGTTGCCCAATAAATCACAAACCATTTGAACCAAAAGAGATCTTACAACTAACCCCTCTCCCCGGCTCTCTTCCTCTTTATTTCCTCTAAGCCCCATTTTATAAATGAGGAAACTCAAGTTCTTTAGAAACTAGAGGGTCACATAGCTGGTTACCGGCACACAAAAACCACATCTTTCTGTCTAGCTCTTTCATGTCTCACTTGAGCTGTAAAAACCAGAACCATCAAGAATATCCTAGATGCACATGTCCTCTCTGCAAGCACGGGATAATGTTTTCTGTCTTGCTTCCAATCCCTTTGATAAAGCCTGTGCATGTTGCTGGTGTTCCAGCCAGGGGAGTCTATTGGATTTTAAGATCCATTCCCTAGTCCTAGGTCCCTATTCTAACTCTTATTAAAAATAATTTAGATTATCCTTTTTCTCCCCAAGTACATTATCCTATCAATAAAATAAAGCATGTGTTATGCAGAGCAAAAATAACAATGACAATATTTAATGAATTCCAATAGAGAGTAGGTGATTTTTGTGACACCAACACATTTGCACTTAGCTTGTGTCAGCATTAACGTGAATTTTCATTTCCTCAACTAACAGCATTTGGAAGTGTTCTAGAAGTTTGTCATACAATGAAGGAAAGTCCCATCTGTCATATCCTAAGCTGACACACAAAGACGAAAAAGTGGGCCAGAAACAGAACTAATGGTGATGACTAGGCTTCTAAGAAAGTTAAGTGGTCCCAACCCTCTAGCAGTCAACTCCTGCCAATGCAAATGAGAGCTTTTGAGTCTTACCTTTTCTCTCATGGGGCTTTCTGAAGTTTTCCACTGAGGTATTATTAGTTCATGCTGTAGCTGGGGGCTGCCGTCCCCACTTCCTCCTGCCAAGACAAAAAATACGTAACCATCGGGACCCCACACCTCTATACCTGGCTAAGCCACGCATGCACTTTCTGCAACAACAGCCGCCCACGCTGGGCCATTCATTAGAAGACATGCTGGATTCCAGGCTCTTGGCACTGACTATGGGCCGGGCACCTGTCTAGGTGATGGCAATACAGTGGTCCACAGGACAAATGAGGTCTCTGTACTCACAAAGTTTACATTCTACATGTGGGAGACACACAATGAACAAACATTCTCAGATAGTGCCAAGAACTCTGGACAAAATAAGCTAGGGTCACGGAATAAATAGACACCTAGCCCGGGGGGTGCGGTTTTTGACAGGATGATCAGCAAAGATGGCATTTCATAGAGAACTGAGGGACCGGAAGAAGGAGCCATGCTAAGATCTGGGGGAAGAGAGCCCCAGGGAGAGAGATCAGAACGTGCAATGGCCCTGCCTGAGTAGAAGTGGGCTTGGCCTGTCTACAGAACAGGCAGAAGGTGGAGGTGGCTAGAGTCGAGTAAACGAGAGAGGAAATTGGTAAGAGATGTGGTCAGCAAGGCAGCCATGGCTCTGATCACGCAGAGGCCGTGGAAAGTGTCTGGATTTTATTATAAATAGACTTGGAAGGCACTGGATGTTTTAAACACAGAGCAATATGATCTGTGTTAGGTTTAGAAAAGATCACTGTGCCTGCTTGGTGGAGAATGGGGACGGGGTGGGGCTGGGGGCAGGAGGGAGAGCTGAAGCAGGAAGGCAAGGCTGGAAAGCTTCGGGAGCCCTGGTGAGAGATAGTGGTGGCTCAGACTAGCACGATGTCAGTGGAGAGGAATGAAGCAGTGGGATTCTGGGCATATTCGGAAGGTATGGGCATGCCCATGGGTATCGTTCTCCGGGAGAAATGAAGACAGTGATACCCACCTGCCCACCTCACAGCTTTACTGGAGACAGTCAAGGTGAAATCGCCTCCTACTCTGCAGAGCATCATCACAGTAACTTGAGCTTCCTAATGGCAAGTTTGCATTTGTATTTCACTTCCTACTCTCCAGCTCCCTCTCACCACCCAGTTCTCCTTCATCCTCATGATGACCCTGGGAGGTAGGCAGCAGAAGTGCTCTTTTGCAAGAAAGAGAACTGAAACCACTAGAGACTTGGTCAAGGCAGTGCAGAACTCAAACACCGGTTATAAACCGTATTAATCAAATGGTAATGTCCCAAGACCTAAGTAAGTTAGTCTCCACAAGAACAGACCAAATCCATAGGGCTCCTGGGCACGGGGGTGAGGACTCCAAAATCTGTTCTTCTAAACTAAGCACATCAATCACATAGTATATCGAGTGATAAAAAGATGGCTATAGTTGCTCTGTTAGAGTGGTGAGATTATGAGTGATTAACTTTCCTTTCAGATTACTGATATAAAACACTTTCAGTTAAAATATATCCTAAAAAATAATCTCATAGGACTAACACCACTTTCATCAGACTAGTAAAAATCAGAAACAATGCATTCATTTATTTGTCAAATATTTTCTGAGTACTCAACTATGTACCAAGTATTACGCTGGGTACTTAACATTCACGAAGACACAAGACAGGCATGGTCCCTGCCCTGGTGGCTCTGAATTTTAAGACATGTTCCTCAGTACTAGATTCAGTCCAGAATCTTTTAAAAACAACAACAACAAAAAATTATATGATAATTTCATAGAATATGTGAAGGAATTAAATGATATTTATGATTGCAAAAACTACTGAAAAAAGAGTCTAAAGCCTCAACAATAGAGGAACACAGTAAATCTTAAGAAAAAATTTGTTCAAAACTTGGAAATAGGGTCAAGAGCAAGCAGGCTGTCTTTTCAATGTCATGCTGGAGCACTGTTTAACAGGCCCCCAGGGGCATGTGCCATTGTCTTTTTATTTACTATTGATTAAAGGCCTATAGCCTGTTAAGTTCTATGTGACCTAGAGATTCGTGTCTCACAGAGATGCAAATCATTACAGCTTAGTAGCAAGATAACCAAGAATTATGGTTGTTTTGCTTTGCAGGGCATCCGCCACTTCTGCATCTATCCCAGCCACAGGATTTCAACATTCTTTCTCCAATGCCTGTATCACCCCTGTTCCTCCAACGCTCCTTTGAACCAGCTTTAAAACCACCCTGTTCGCTGCCTCATTAATGAATTGAATAAATCTTTGCCACATTTGTATGAGAGTCATGTTTTAAACTTTCCGAAAATTATACTCGTGCAATCTCTTGATATAATTTATAGAGTCATTAAAATCATGTTTTTGGAGAATTTAATGATGTGGGAAATGTTCATAGTGTGAAGTGAAAAATGCAAGACACGAAACTGCACATATGGTATGGTTCCAATTTTATCAATATAGATTCATAGGAACACAGAAAGACTGGAGAGAAAAAAAACCAATATCAATAGCAACTGTGGATTTGGAGGCTGTAGATCATTTTATTTCTTTTACACTTGTCATTATTTCCGAGAAACCGTACAGCGACTCTACCTCCCTAAGTGGTCTCCCAGGACTCAGAACTCACAGAAGGCGCCTGTGTTCGGAGCAGCAACTTGCTTTTCTTGCCTTTCTTTATGCTTTTCTCCTCCACTTAGCACTGACACAGGCCTCGTGCTGGGCTCGAACACCCTGTGCCTCAGTTTCCCTGTCGGTACAATAGCTCAAAGGGCGGTTCTGTCTGCCCGCGGGCGTGCGGTGGTTCCACCGCACCTAGCCCCTGGAGCTAGGCACTGTCGGGGACAGCCTTCCGGGTCCGGGCAGCTGGGGGGGGGGTCCAGCCCGCACCCCCCCCCCCCCCCCCCCCGCCTGCGCTTTATTTGAAAACGCTGACTGTTGATCCCTCAGGCAGCGGTCTGGAGTCTGCCCAGTCCGTCTGCAGCGTTGCAGCCTGGGCTAAGCTTTCCCGGGTCATAATGACAGAACCCGGGCACAGCCCCCCGGGACCATTCCTTCCGCGAAATCAGCCGAAAGCCCCCAAGGGATGGGGCCGGGTAGGGGGTGGTGTCTGGGAAACTAGTTGTGAGAAACCGACTTCAAGCAGCACGCAGCACGGAGCTAGAAGCACCGAGTCCCACCCCTCCGCTTCACGGAAGGGGAAACTGAGGCCCAAAGAGGGAGACCGCTGGGTGGGGGTGAAAAGAGAGCCCTGGTTTCCAGTGCCAGCGCAGTTCTCAATCCATGACGTGGCCACAGGCAAGTCCTTTCCCTTTTGTGGGCCTCGGTTTCCCCATCTGTAAAATGGGTGCGCCGGTCTTGGTCTTCAATAGAACTACTGCCAGGTCAGGGTCCAACGTGCACGGCTGGAGATACCCAGCGAGCGACCCCCTCAAGGCTGCCAGTCTCCCGGGGGCATTTACTTCCTCCCCCACCGGCGTGCGGCCGGCACCCAGCATGGTCCCGGGAGGCTGCTCCCCCGGCCACACGGCAGGACGCTCGGGATGCTCGGGGCCGGCGAGCGGGCGGGCGGGCGAGACCGAGATGGGAGAGACAGGCGGGGCGGAGATGAGGGACCGTGAGAAAACGGAGGAAGAGAGGCTGGGAGAGCAGCGGAAAAAGAAGGCAAAGGCAGAAGACAGGAAGGAGCAAGAGAGAGAGGAGGGACCGGCTGTTTTCTGCCTGCGCCGGGCTTCTCCGACCTCCGCCACCTCCCCGGGCGCACAACGTGGGAACAAAGCCTGGGCTCCCAGGCTGGGGGCGGCGGGGGCGCAGGCCCGGCGGAGTGCAGGGAAGCGCAGGGTCGCGGGCCCGGCGATCCAGATCCACAGGGCGACTCCCAGGTCCCGGAGCCCCCCCAGCCCACTCGCCTCCATCCCCGCCGCCCCGGCCACTTACTTGTCGTCCATCCCGGCTCCCGCGCCGCCCGCGGCCGGAGCAGCTGCAGGGCGAGCGCCAGCAGGCAGAGCCGGGCGGCGCCCGCGCCCCCGGGCATGGTGGCGGCGGCCCCTCGCGCGCGGCGCTCACACGCCCGCTGCCATGCCTGCCCCCCGGCCCGGCCCGGCGGCGTCTGGAGCCCCCGGCTCGCCCAGCGCCTCCCCGCCCGGCTCCCGGCGCTCGGCCGGGACGCTCCGCCCCCAGCCCCGCGGGGCTCCGCCGGGGGACGGAGGAGGGGAGGCGCCCGCCGGGGGGCGGGAGCGGGGCCGGCCAAGGGAGGGGCCGGCGGGACCCCTGGGGAGCCCAGTGGACCTGGGTGGGGGGCACGGCGGGGCAGGGGGAGTCCGAGCCCGAGGAGGAGGGGTTCACCTTGGACGCGGCCTGGGGAGGGTCGGGGGCTCAGACTCCTGGGCGTTACACTGGACCCCCCTCCGCACGGCGGCCGGTCCACTCTGTCCCGCACTGTGCCACGCGCCTTGGGTGACGCTCTGAGGCGACTCGCTCGGCGCCGTCTCCCAGAGGCCGCCACGCGTGGAGGCCGGCTCTGAAAGAGTTAACCCAACCAGCGGGCACAAAGAACTAAGTGCTATATGGACTTGTTTTCTTAGCAGGACGCAAATCAGGGAGCCATTCCTTCTGACTGGGAGGAGGGGGGTGGCGAGGACGAGGAATCCCAGAGGAGAGGACATCTGAGCTCAGGAGGAGGAGACAGGGACACCAGGCAGAGGAAACAGCCCAGACGAGCGCACTGGAGCGTGAAAGCCCGTGGGCCACAGGCGGAGAAAACCAGAATTGGGGAGAGTTAGGGTTTAGGGGTTTGGAAGGAAATGGAGGGAGATGAGACCCAAAAATCATAATAACGATTGTCATTTATTGAGGACTTACTGTCTGCCTGAACAAAAAAATCACGGCAGCTGAGACTGATGTAGGGCTTATTGAGTGCCAGACACGTCCTCAGCGCTTTACATATATTAACTCATGTAATTAAGCAAGCAAAAGAACTTCCTTTTACTGGCCTTTTATTTGTGAAAAAGGACTCTGCATACATTATCTCTTAATTAGCCTAATAATCCTGTGGGGTAGCTACTAGTATTATCCCTGTTTTAGAGATGAGAAAATCAAACCTCGCCCAAGGTCACAAAACTAATGTCCGAGCCTGGATTCAAACCCACATCTGTGTAACCCCAGAGCCTGACGGAGCACACATTGAACTTGATAATCAGAGAGAAGTGACCTGCCTAAGATCCCTCAGCATCTTCTGGCAAAGCCTCGTTCTAGAAATCCAGCCTCAGACTTTCATGAGCTGTGGCTTTCATTGAGCCAAACCCAGGTTTGCACAATTACACGAGATGCTGTGTGTTGGAGAGGGCAGGGCACGCCTGAAGGTGATGGGGGGGGAGGTCTGTCAAAACCTACTCGTGCGTGCCCTCAGGGGAATAAAGGGTGGCTCTTGTCATTGATGTGGTTAGGGACTCTATCAGTCTTCTGCTACCATAACAAAGTACCACGGACTGGGTGGCTTAAACAACAGAAATTTATTTTCTCACAGTTCTGGAGGCTGGAAGTCCAAGATCCAGGTGCCAGCAGGGTTGGTTTCTGGTGCAGTCTCTCTGGCTGGTGGACGACCACCTTCTCACTGTGTCCTCACGTGGCTTCTTTGTGTATACACAGAAAGAGAGAGCTTTGGTCTTTCTTCCTCTTCTCATAAAAGACACAAGTCTTACCGGAGTAGGGCCCTATCCTTATGACCTCATTTAACCTTTATCATCTCCTTATAGGCTCTGTCTCTAAATACAGTCACACTGGGGGTTAGGGTTCCAACATATGAATTGTAGAAGACACAATTCACTCCGTAACATTCTCCCCTCTGGCCCCCAAAATTCATGTCCTTCTCACATGCAAGATACATCCATCCACCCTATCCCAATAGCCCCAAAAGTCTTAACTCATTCCAGCATCAATTCCAAGTCTTTAGTCTCATCTCAGTATCATGAAAATCAAGTATGGGTGAGACTTGAGGTATGATTCATCCTGAGGCAAAATTCCTCTCCAGCTGTGTCCTGTGAAACCAGACAAGTTGGGTGCTTCCAAAATACAGTGGTAGCACAGGCATAGGGTAAACCTTCCCATTCCAAAAGGCAGAAATGAAAGGAAAGCGGTGACAGGTCCCAAGAAGTTCAAAACCTAGCAAGACAAATTCCATTAGACCTCAGAGCTCTAGAATGGTCCTTTTTGGCTGGACTGTTCTGCCTCTAGGCCCACTGGGGCCGCAGTGTCACCCCCACAGCCCTAGGCAGTAGCCCACACCCACAGCTCTTTGCCACCATCCCATCCCCAAGGCACTGAGCCTGGCCTGCTTAAAGAGGAGGGGACCCCACCCTGGGAAACAGCCTTTCCCCCTGGGCCTGTGGTGGGAGTCGTAGCCCAGATAATTTCTGAATTGCCTTGGGGTCGTTCTCCCCTTTTCTTGAAGGATAGGAACGTCTCTATTGTCCTTGTCTATAGAATCCTAGAATTCTGAAAGCCTTCCTTTCATCCTGTCTCTTGTTCCCTTTGGTCCAAACTGACAGTGTCTTTGCTGGTAAAATCCCACCTCTCTTCCCGGCTTCTGCGTTGTCTCATAAGAGAGTGCTTGTCCGGCCACACCCTTGGCATCCTCTCCAGAAGATGCTTTCTCATTGTTTGCAATATGAACAGGCTGACAGTTTTTCAAATCTTCAAGTTCTGGTTCTTTTTGGCTTAAAAAATCCTTCAGTTGCTCTCCCCTCTCTCACATTTTATATAAGCAGCAAGGAGAAACCAGGCCACACCTTCAACACTTGGCTTAGACATCTCCACCGCTAAATATTCAAGTTCATCACTTGCAATTTTTACTCTTCACAAAACACTGGAACACAATTGTCAAAAAACCACAAACTCAACGTGTTTTCTCTTATTCTCTCACTCAGCAGGACAGTAATCAACACAGAAGATCCCGTGACCAAATGTGTGGGGGTTTTTCCCCACACACAAGCAGCAATCAGTTCTGCACCAGACACCAGCTGGGTATCCTCCAATCCAGTTCTGACACTGTCCCCATGGAGATAGTGTCAGATCCCACAGGTTGTGGATTCAGTCCCCAAAACTCCCCCCCCCCCCCCGTCCCTCCTTTAAACACCATTCGCCAGTCTAGGCCTCCAGACTAACTGGCTTCAAGTTGGGGTTGGCATGACCCCCTCTTTGGGTTCAATTAATTTGCTAGAGTGGCTCATAGAACTCAGGGAAAGCTTCCATAAACCCAGCAAGTCCTGTCCAGATTCTTGGTCTCTCTGCGCAGCATTCCTCCAGGGGGTGGGGCAGGACCCTCTCTGCAATGAGAGTTTTATGACCCACAATTGGATCAGAGTCCTGCCTTGAGCAGGTGAAAGGAGAGCAGGTCAGATTCTGTTTCCTGAGGCCTGCTTCTGAGGCCTAAAGTGCCCTAAACACATTGTATTAAAAAACTATCAAGGGCTATAGGAGCTATGAGCCAGGAACCATGGATGGAAACCAATATACATCTGTGTCATATCACAACGATTCAGCCCAAGTTCTTTGCCACTCTATAACTAGGATCACCTTTCCTCCAGTTCCCAATAACATTTTCCTCATTTCCAACTCAGACCTCTCTGGAACCACCTTTAATATTCACATTTCTGGATTCAGAGTCCAGGGTGCAAACCATTACACCATGGAACTGCCATTGATATTCATATTTCTACCAACATTAGGTTCACAATGATGTATGTATTCTCTGAGTTGTATTAATAGATCTCTACAAGTCTCCTCTACTTCCTGAGCCCTTGCTAGAATCACCTGTAACACCCACATTTCTACCAACAGTTCCTTCAAGGTGTGGGGCTCAGAAACCTACACCTTCAAAATATGGCACGTTGACATGCTGAAGAAGCCTCAAGTTCTCTCTGACCTCCTCCCACCCGTCACTGTGAAAGAGAACTATTTACAAGTTAATCTCTGTTCCTGGCCCATTCATTCTCCCTAGTAATCCTTTAATACCCCTCAACAGAATTCCTCTTCTTCCCCCTCCTATAACCTGTTTTGCCAGGATGGTATAAGCTTCTGAACGCCTTGGAGGGTGGGCAATCACCCTGGGATTCTCCCCAAGTAAACATGGTAAGTAAATTTGCATGCCTTTTCTCCAATTAATCTGCCTTTTGTGACCTGATTTTTCAGCAAATCTGCAGAGGGTGAAGGAGACGTCTCCCTCAGCTCCACTATAAAAGCAATCTAGACGTTTTCCAGTGTGCACCTAAAATCTCATCCAGCCTCTACTCCTTACCCAGTTCTAAACTCACTTTACATTTGTAGGTATTTGTTACAGTAGTACCCCACTTTTTAGTACCAAAATCTGTACTAGTCTGCCAAGGCTGCCAATAACAAAATACCAGACTGGTGGGCTTATCAACAGAAATTTATTTTCGCAAAGTTCCGGAGGCTGAAAGTCCAAGATCAACGTGCCATCAGGCTTGGCTTCTGGTGAAGCCTGTATCCTGGCTTGTAGACAGCCACCTTTTCACTGTGTCCTCACATGGCCTCTCCTCTCCACATGGAGAGAGAAAGAGAGGGTGCGAGCACACACAAGTGCATGCGCTGTGGTGTCGCTTCCTCTTCTTATAAAAACACCGGTCTTATCAGAGTCGAGCCCCACGCTCTGATGTCCAAATACAGTCATACTGGGGGTTAGGGTTCCAAAATATGGGGGAGGGGTGCAAATCTAGTCTATAATAGGGGCTGTAGCCCTAGAGCCACGGGACTAAAACTCTAGTCCCAATTTTCTTTCCAGCCAGCCCTGTGACCTTGGTCAAGTGACTTCTCCTTTCTGGGCCTGAGTTTCTAGTGGATGAATGACCTGGGATGGGAATGGCTGCTCTCAAGCCATCTCACCCAGGAGCTGCAGGGAGCTGCTGAGGTGACGGCAGAGAAAGTGCTGTGCCCAGTGAGAAGTGCACAAGTGCCACACCTACCTGATTCCGTGGACAGATCTCCTTATAGAAGACACACAAACTCCATGCTTGAAATTCACTTCCATTTGCTGGCACTTGGTGGATCAATATTTAATCAGCATGTAGCCCTGACTATTGGGGGGTAGCTCACAAGAGAAAAAGTCCAGGGGTTAATGCACAACCAAGGAGCCAGGAAGTTCCCAATGCAGTCTCATCCCACCCCTCCTCCACACTGACACACAGGAATGAGTGTATATAACTTTGACCCCTTGGAAGTCTTTCCATTTATTTGTAAAGAATGTATTTGTTATTACAAATACATGTAAAAAATACTACATCTCTACATAATATTTAAAATATTCATGACATTTAACCTAGTAATTACATTTCTGGGAAACTATCCTAAAAATATAATCTGCAACGCACATGCAGATTTATGGACTAGAATGTTCGTAATGGTGTTATTTATAATAGTGAAAATATTGAAAACAACCTAAATATCCAACTGTGAAAGAACAGTTCATAAATTATGGAATGTCCATATGATGGATTATTAGGCAGCTACTTAAAATGATGAGAGTTTATGCTCTGATGTTAAGTGAAAAAAATCAGGGTACTTAATTACATTTAAGTATGATCTCAGCTATGTAAATAAAAGGCATTTTTTGAAAGACTAGAAGGAAATGTGCCAAAAACATTAGCAGTGGTTACTTCTGCACGGTAAAACTATGGATGAAGTTTTTTTTTTTTTTTTTGGCTTGATTTGGTATTTTGCTTTGTCTTTTTTTTTTTCTCTCTCTTTCAGTTTTTACAATAATTAAGTACAGTCAAGCATTGCTTAACAATAGGGATATGTTTTGAGAAATGTGTTGTTAGGCGATTTTGTCATTGTGCAAACATCATAGTATACTTACGCAAACCTAGATGGTATAGTCTACTATACACCTAGGCTATATGATACAGCATACAGCCTATTGCTCCTAGGCTATAAGCCTGTACAGCATGTTACTGTACCGATTACATGGGAATTGTAACACAATGGCAAGGATTTGTGGATACAAACATAGAAAGGGTTACGCTTTATGCTACAATGTTACAAGGGCTATGACGTCACTAGGCAATAGGAATTTTTCAGCTCCTTTACAGTCTTACAGAACCACCATCACATATGCGGTCCATCGTTGACCAAAATGTCATTATGCCACACATGACTATATTACTTTAGTAATGAGGGGTAGGTAAATGGTAAACACAGAAAGGAACACAAAAGGAAAATGGGTTTATCCTGGTATCTTAAGCAGAAGTTCTGCAAACTTGAACTTTGTACATATGGTTGACTTTCTCCTCTGATGTTGGGAAAATGGAGCCAGAGTTATAGCAACTAGTTCCAAAATTGAGGAGTTGAGGTGACCCATCGTTATTCCCTAGCTATAGTATACTATTACGGTTAGGAGGTGGCCATCCTATCAGAGGTTAAATCACTTTTCTGTCTTCTATGGGCTGTGTGACCTTGGGCAAATAAACAAACTTTTCTGTGACTTTGTTGTCTCATCTATAAAGGATAATGATAGTGACAGTGCATAGCTCAGATGGTTTTAGTGAGGACTAAATGGGTGTTTAGAATAGCACCCTCACATAGAAAGCAGTCAATAAATGCCAGCTCATATTACTCTCATTCTAAAGCTAGTAAGTACTGAGGGGTAGGGTGTACTCATAATGCTTGTGCTTTTAGTTGTATAATGTGTGAAGAGTCTAATTATATGCCATTCTTTATTATCCAAGGTAATAATCATGTTATACCACCACTGTCTTTTTCTTACCCTCTCTCCCTAGATTGTGAGCCCTTTGTGAATAGGAGCTGGACCTTGTTTTTTTCTCAGCCCTCCAGTATTTGAAAGGCACAATAAATATTTAATTAAACAAATTATAAATTAGGCAATTAATAATAATTATCTCATTCTGGCTCAGCACAAACTTTCGAGCCACTCACGGAAGAATTTTCTGTTGGCCCCTGTCATGGTAATAATGTTGGATCTGTGATAACTTTCCTTTGTGAACCACTTTCCCAGCAACTAGCTCTTTTTTGTTGTTAAGTTTTATTTAGGTTTAATTTCATACATTTAACATTCTCCATTTTTTAACCTATGAGAATGCATTTATTACTTTATGAGAAACTGCAAAAAATATTTTTCAAAGGGGCTGTACAATGTCACATTCCCTCCAGCAAGGTATGAAAGTTGCAGTTGTGCTACATCCTTGCCAGAACTTGGTATTGCCATTTCTTTTGATTTTAGCCATTGTAATGGATGAATAGTTTCTCAGCAGCTCTCTTGCTTTTCAAATACTCCATGAGGTGCCAGGTTAGTATTATTGGATACATTTTTTTTTTTTTTTTTTGAGACAGAGTCTCGCTCTTTTGCCCTGGCTACAGTGCCATGGTGTCAGCCTAGCTCACAGCAATCTCAAACTCCTGGGCTTAAGCAATCCTTCTGCCTCAGCCTCCCGAGTGGCTGGGACTACAGGCATGCACCACCATGCCTGGCTAATTGTTTCTATATATTTTTAGTTGTACAGCTAATTTCTTTTTATTTTTAGTAGAGACGGGGTCTCGCTCTTGCTCAGGCTGGTCTTGAACTCCTGACCTTGAGCTATCCTCCCGCCTCGGCCTCCCAGAGTGCTAGGATTACAGGTGTGAGCCACTGCACTTGGCCTGGATACATTTTGATGGAAGAAATTAAAGCCTAAATAGAAGCTTTTACTTAAGTTTTTTCGTTATGTTAAAAATCTTTAGTCTTTATTTCTATTTTTTGTTTGTTTGTTTTTGTTTTTAATAATCCCCAGGAGAAGCAAATCTTCCCAAACCCTGGCAAACCCACAAAGCTCTTGAAATCACTCATTCAGCAAGCACCTATTGAGCACCTATTGTGTGCCTGGCATCTGCTAGAATCTACAGAGAGTCTAAGACAAGGTTTCCACCATAACAATTACTGTAGGAGGAGGTGAGGTAAGAGAAAGAAGGTGGTAGGAAGTGGCAGTAAATTCAATGACCAAATATAAATAGGGATCAAGTTTCTTTTCTTTTTTTTTTTTTTTACTATCATCCTTATTAATTGGAAAGGGATCAAGTTTATTGATATGTGACTTGGGTCCTTTGATTTCTTGATATCAGGTACTGTCCCTAAGGTTGTGCATAATAATAATAATCACTACCAGGTATTGAGCACCTTGACTGGTGCCAAGCCCAGTGCCAATATCATCTCAGTTGATACTCGTAACAATTCCATGAGGAGATCTTAGGTCAAACTGTACGGAATTGATTTTATAGGTCAGAAATGGGTAAACATTGGTGATATCATATGATTCAACCTAATGAACTTTATGTTTATAGCAGTTCTAAGTTCACAGCAAAATTGAGAAGACAGTACAGAGAGTTCCCATATACTCCCTGTCCCAGGTACACACAATCCTCCCTGTCACTATCTTTATCTCCCACTACATTTATTACAATTGTTTCAGTTGATGAACCATGTTGGCACATCATCACCCCAAATCCATACTTTATGCTAGGGTTCACTCTTGATCTTGTACATGTATGTCGTGTTTCCACCATCATGCTGACAAACAGGATGGTTTTGCTTCCCTAAAAATCCTCTGTGCTTTGTCTATTCATCCCTTTTTCCTCACTCCCAACCCTTGGCAACTATTTAATACTAATCTTTTTTACTGTCTCCATAGTTTTGCCTTTTCCAGAATGCATATAGTTGGAATCATAGAGCACATAGCCTTTTCAGACAGTTTCTTTCATTCAGTCATAGGCATTTAAGGTTCCTCCACGTCTTTTCATGGCTTGGTAGCTCCTTTCTTTATTCCATTGTCTAGATGTACTGCAGTTTATCTGTCCAGTCACCCACTAAAGGCCATCTCGGTTGCTTCTAAGTTTTTTACAATTATGAATAAAGCTGCTATAAACATTTGTGTGCAGGTTCTTGTGTGGACATAAGTTTCAATTCATTTGGGTAAATACTAAGGAGCATAACTGCTAACTCCTGTGGTAAGAGTATTTATAGCTTTACAAGAAACTGCCAAACTGTCTTTCAAAGTGGCTGTACCATTTTTCATTTCCACCCCAGTGAATGAGAGTTCCTGTTGCTCCACATTCTCCCCAGCATTTGGTGGTGTCAGTGTTTTGATTTTGGCCATCTTAATTAGTGTGTAGTGGTATCTTGCTGTTTTAATTTGTAATTCCCTAATGACATATGATGTTGAACATCTTTTCACATACATATTTTCTATCTGTGTCTCTTCCTCGGTGAGGTGTCTGTGCAGGTCTTTTGCCCAATTTTTATTGGGTTGATAATTTTTTTGTTGTTGAGTTTTAATAATTCTTTATATATTTTGGATAACAGTCCTTTATGAGATATATCTTTTGCAAATATTTTCTTGTAGTTTGTGGCTTGTCTCCTCATTCTCTAGACATTGTCATTGTCTAGACAGAGCAGAAGTTTCTAATTTTAATAAAGTCCAGCTTATCAATTGTTTCTTGCATGGATCATGCCTTTGATGTTGTATCTAGAAAGTCAATGCCATACTGAAGGTTATCTAGGTTTTGTTCTCTGTTATGTTGTAGGAATTTGATATCTTGTCATTTTATATTTAGGTCTATGAAAAGTTGCTGATTTTTCAGTTTGTTAAGCTTTTCTACTTGTTTGGACAGAGAGGTGACTTCTAACTCCTGACATGCAGGATTGGAAACTGGAAGTCAAATATTTTTACAGAAATAATCATGCAAAATGTATCCTAGGAGCCAGTTTCCTGCAGCTGTTTCCCTTCCACAACTACCAGCCACCCTCTGCCAGGTGTTTTTTTCCCCTTTCCTGATAAAGCCCTGGTGGGATTCAGAGATTACACCAACCTTTTCCAGAGACATCACACTGAATTATTTTATTCGATCCCTTCAAAAACCCATGTGAACTGGGTGTTGGTGATCCCATTTCATAGAAGAGGAAATTGGCATTCTAGGGGGTGAACAACTTCCCCCAGGTCACACAGCCAGGGCACAATCCCAGAGGAAAAAGGAGAAGAAAGGTAGAACCCTAGTGTGGGTGTTTTACCCTATCAGGGTGAAGTAGGGATACAGATCTCAAAGCAGCAACATTTTGCATTTATAGCCACACCTGAGAGACTTCTGGGTCTACGACTTGTTCATTCAGCTACTTGCAAATCACTCTGACTCGCCTTGGAAACAGAGGTGCGTAGGTAGGAGCCTCTGCCTTCTAGAGCCTCCTTAGCCAAAGTGTGGTCCACAGACCCATAGCATCAGCATAACCTGTCAGAAATGCAGAGGCCAGGCATGGTGGCTCACACCTGTAGTTCCAGGACTTTGAGAGGCTAAGGCAGGAGGATCACTTGAGGCCAGGAGTTTGAGGCTAACCTGGGCAACATAGCAAGACCCTGTCTCTACAAACACACACACACAGACATGCACACACACACACAAGACATGCAGAATTTCAGGCCCCACCCCAGACCTCGTGGGTCAAAAGCTTCATTTTAACAAGATCCAAAAATACCAGGGTGATTTTCCTGCAAATTAAAGTTTGAAAGCACCATTAGGAGGCAGTCGATAAAACTTGATTTTTATATATGGCAAGAGAAAACAAGCATTTTCCTGGAATGGAAGCTAAGGGTTGAGGAAACCCAGGAAAAGGAGATTGAGTATAAACGAGGATTGCAGAAGGCCTCATGAAGAAGGGAGTTTTAAGTTGAGCCTTGAAAGAGGAAAGTTCACATGAACAAAGGCACAGAAGTAGGAAGCATTCAGTGTTTGGGGACAGGCAAATAGCCCCATGTGACCACAGGGAGGTAGTGGGAGGTAAAGTTAAGAATAGGAGCAAATGGGCCGGGCGCGGTGGCTCACGCCTGTAATCCTAGCTCTGGGAGGCCGAGGCGGGTGGATCGCTCGAGGTCAGGAGTTCGAGACCAGCCTGAGCAAGAGTGAGACCCCGTCTCTACCAAAAAAAATAGAAAGAAATTATCTGGCCAACTAAAAATATATATACAAAAAAAAAATTAGCCGGGCATGGTGGCTCATGCCTGTAGTCCCAGCTACTCGGGAGGCTGAGGCAGGAGGATCGCTTAAGCCCAGGAGTCTGAGGTTGCTGTGAGCTAGGCTGATGCCACGGCACTCACTCTAGCCCGGGCAACAAAGTGAGACTCTGTCTCAAAAAAAAAAAAAAAGAATAGGAGCAAATGGTCAAGGGCATTTTCTGTATGGTTAATATAGGTCAGAGGTCATGAGCTAGTGACCTGTGAGCCAAAATTGGCCAACACAGTGTTTTACAAATAATTTGGATTGTAGTTGTGTAAAAAAATAATTTTCAAAATGTTAAAATTTTCAAAATGTTAAGGATACAATTATCATAAAAATATACAGTGAGGCTGGGCATGGTGGCTCACACCTGTAATCCTAGCCAAGGGGGAGGATCACTTCAGGCCAGGAGTTCGAGACCAGCCTGAACAAGAGGGAGACCCCGTCTCTAAAATAAAATAAAAAAACTAGGCAGGCATGGTATGCATGCCTGTAGTCCCAGATACTCAGAGCACTGAGGCAGGAGGATTGCTTGAGCCCAGGAGTTGGAAGTTGTAGTGAGCTATGATGACACCACTGCACTCTAGCCTGGGCGACAGAGCAAGACCCTGTCTCAAAAGAAAAAAAAAAATACATAGTGAGCATCTGTCAGATTTTATTTAATTAATTAATTGGAGAACTAGCAAGAAGAGGACAAGAACAACTGGAAACAAGGAACTCCAAAATAAGATTAAGTGAGATCCCAAACTAGTTAATGACCTGTAGGGCAATAAAACCACATTCTTCAGGGTTATCTTTGCTACCAGACACAAATCATTTACAGCTCTGTTGGACAAAAAAGAATCACTGGTGTTTCACTGATTTTTCTACAAGTTAACATCCAAACTTTACAGAGTTAGAAAATATCAGGACCTTAATTAATAATAAATAGTAAACAGTAGGTCAAACAATCCCGGGTTCCCCTGCAATAACACAATTCTCTGAACAGAAAAGACAGCGTTGAAGGGCAGTGATTCTAAAACTTAAGCTTAAATCAGAATTACCTGGAGGGCTCATTACGGCACAGAGTACTGATCTTCATTCGACCCTGGAATTTCTGACTCAGCAGGTTTGAGACAGACACTCGTGATTTGTTCTCAGGTGATGCAGGTGCTATTGATCAGGGAGCACACTTTGAGAACCGCTGCTCTTGGATGCCATTGAAAGGAACTGCAGTCATCTTTTTGTCTCATTTCCAAGTTCTGGATAATTTTTCTTAACAGTTGCCAACGTTCAAGTATCAGACTTTTGTCCCCCCAAATCCTGATTCTGGCTTCTCTTGAAAAATTAGAAGGTCAGGCAATAGTAAGCTTAAATTATCCCATGGTGACAACTGGCTGCAGCTCAACATTAGCTGCTCCTCTAGAGGGAACATTATTCTCCATTTTGTCACAGTCACCACCACCCCTAGCCTACGTCACTCATTTATTTTGCATGCATTTGATTTTGCTATCCCTGCAAGATAGTGGAGACAAAAATGCAGAGCGTGGAGGAGGGGCAGGAGCACAGATGGTGAGTGCCTGTCCCTGAGTCCTATCTGATCAGCTTAGGCACCCTGAGCTGGCTTCCCAGAAGTGCAACCTGGGCAATTGCATGGCGCCCCACTGTCAGAAGAGCCCCACACTTGGATTAGTGCTCTGGTATTGCCATCTTGAAATGCTTAATAATTTTTGGAGAAGGGGGTCCCACATTTTCATTTTGTATTGGAATCCACATATCATGTAGCTGTCCTGCAGCCACCCCGAAGTTTGGAATCCACCCTTAAAGGGGACCCTCTCATCACCAGATTGCTAGGGAGAGGAAAAGGTCATTCCAGCATCAGAGATCTAGGGGGCACTTCAGAAACCATCTCATTCTGCAGATAAGTTAATTATTTCATTTTACAGCCAGAGCTACTAAGGTCCAGAAAGAGGAAATCAACTTCCTCAAGGTCATGCATAGCCCCTGAAAAGGAAGCCAAATTAGAAATCTAAAGTGGTGAGTGTGTAAGGCAGTGAATACTAAGACTGCCAATGAGTTTATGTATCTGACATACCCCTGCATACCAATGTGGAAATTCCCGTTTTTCACTTACCCCAGTCTACTTTGAATTGATCTGGTTGAAGCAGAAGAAGGAAACAGATAAAACAGGAAAGTGGGGGTGTGATCTTTGGACAGATCACGAAAACTGTATAAACAGACCCATTTTACGATACGGATTGGGAAGGAGGAAAACCTTATATACGAACTCCACACTTGTGTTTGTTACAAAGGACAGACTTTCACCTAAACGCCAAATAAATTGCAGAGGGCAAATGCATTCAGGAAAAACCCAACAATATACTGCCCAATTAAAAATGGTAATCAAGGTTCCAGAAAGCACTTAATTTCAGTTGGCCCCACTTAGCTGGATAATAGCTCAATTGCTTGTAAGTCTCAGCTGGCTGGTTTTAGGTTAATGGCTGCACCCACCCAGGGAGAGAGCTGAGTCCCTGCAGCTGGTTAATTGGGAAGCCGGAGCGAGGGTTAGGCAAATGCCCAAGCCCCTGGTGGCCTTTCACCTGTTCACATTTGCTCTTGTGGTGTGGATGGGGTGGAGCTGCCTCTACCAGCCATCCAACACTCAGGGACAGCCAAGGAACAAGGGCCTGGGTGTAGAGCTGTGTCCCTACATCCACTGTGCTTGGCTTAGTGACGGGTAAGTGGCCCTTCGCTGGACCAATAAGCATCCTCCCTGAGACTCTTGACAGCCCCATCAAGAAGTTGCTTCCTATTCCTCTGAGATGGTAAACAATGTAAGTTTGGGGCTATGAGCAGTCTTCTTGCTACCATGTCAGGAAATGAACCTGTCTAAAAATAAGTCAAACTTGGGGCAAGAGATAGAGAAAAAGAGAGACAAGAGATAGAGAAAAAGGATCCTAGTGATATTACTTGAACCTGTGGATCCATCCATGCCTGAAGTCAACCTGCTCCTTCAACTTCTCAACTACATGAAGGATTTTCTTTTTTGCTTAGGCTAGTCTGAGATAGAGGTCTATCACTTACGGCCGAAAATATCTCACTAATGCAAAGGCCTCCTCTAGCCTAGGCTCTGTGCTAGGTGCTGGGATTTCAACAATGGACATGTTGTTCCTATCTTCATGGTTCTTAAGAGTCCAGCAGAAAGGATGACAATAAGCAAGCTGCCAATTACACAGATACACAAAACATAATAATTACACAATAGGTGTACACAATAGATGCTTAAAGAGAGATTAAGAAAGGAAGACTACTTTAGACTCTCACTGAGTTGTCTTTTGAGTGAGAGTCAGCGTAGGAAGAACAGGGGGAAGAGAAGACAGCAACTGCTCTTAGGCCTGAAAGGTCTTCATTCATTCCAGACTTGCAAGAAGGCCTTGGTTTATTCATCCATTCAGGAAACATCTAGCAGGCAGTGTCACAGTGCTAGGTACAAGGAGACAAAGATAAATAGAAGCAGTCCCAGACAAGTTGGCAAGATGTGTTAAAAACTCTAAAAATGTTCAAACCATTGATTCAGCAATTCCACCTCTAGGAATTGAGTCAAAAGAAAAAAACAGGGATGTCCGCAAAGATACAGCTACAAGAATGTTCATTGCAGCATTGTCTATTTTTTCAACTCTCACCGAAGTATAGCATATATACTACAAGTGCACATGTCCTAGTATACAGTTCAACTATTTTTGCAACCTGAACACACCCGTGTTATTGGTACTCAGATCAAGAAAGAGAGCATGGCCTGCACTCCGGAAGTCCCCTTTTGTTCCCTCCTAGTCACAAAACCCCCTCCAATCAAGGGTAAGTACTAGCCTGACTTCTAAGAGTATAAATTAATTTGGCCTCTTTTTATATTATATAAATGGAATCACAACAGCATGTAATTTTGAGGAAGGGGATGTGGGAAGGTCCTGGCTTCTTTTGGTTAATGTTGTGTTTGTGAGATTTTACTATATTGTTTACATAGTTATAGATCGTTAATTCCATAGAGTATTCCATTATTAGAAAGTACCACAATTTATTTATCTATTCCTCTATTTGTAGACAATTGGGTCATTTCCAGATTGAGATTATTATAATCAGTGTTGTTGTGACCATTCTTCTGACTAGCACATATCTGCATTTCTCTTGGGTATATACCCAGGAGTGACATTGCTGGATCACAGTATACAGTCAGCATTAGAACATATTGCTAAACAGTTTAAGAAAATGGTTGTACCAATTTATACCCTCATCAACTTTGTAAGAGAGTTCTGGTTTCTTCATCTGGTTGAAAACACTTGGTTTTTCCATTTTTTTAATCTTTAGCCATCTGGTTGGCACGTGCTGGTTTTGACTTGTGGTTTCCATTTTCATTTTCCTGATGATTAATGAAACGGTAAATGAAAACCTCATCATCTCTTTACTGGCTGTTGGACATCCTCTTTTCTGAGCAGTCTGTTCAAGTCTGCTTCCCATTTTTCTAACAAGTAATCTTTTAATCTTTTCTAACGAGTAATAAGTTTTTTCTTCTTATTGGTTTGTAGGAGTTCTTTAAACATCCTGACTACAAGTCTTTGGTCAGACATATGTATGAAAATTTCTTCTTCTACTTTACAGGGTGCCTTTCTATTCTCTTTTGAGAAAAAGAAATTCTTAATATTAATATAGTAGAATTTATCTTTTCTATGGTTAGAACGTCTTGAGTCCTATTTACTCTATTGGCTAGAAGCAAGTCAGAGGTCCTACCGCACTTACAAGGATCACAGAAGGACATAAACACCAGGGTGGGAATCACAGAGACCTTCTAAATTGTTTCCTACCCCAGGGTCAGAAAAATGTTTTCCTCAAAAAGCTTTATTCTTTTCATTTTACATCTAGACCTACAACCTATCTGAAATTTATATTTATGGTGTGAGGTAGAGATCGAGATAATTTTGTTCCATATGACCCTGGTTCCCAAATGGTGCACCAAGTTACCCTTGGGTGCCACAGTGAACTCAGAGAGGTGCCATGGGATATGTCACCTTTTTGTGGGAAGCGCAATGACATCTGTTGGACACCACATAACTGTTAGCTTGAAACAGCTCAGAGTTGCAACATTAAATCATATTACATTCCCTTCAGTGACATCATATTTTTTGCGAAGCTGGGTTTTTCGAGGTTGCTGTGATAAAAAGTGAGGATGATGGTGTTTGATCTGATTCCAAGGCCTGAGAAGCCGTGCAGTGTCCCATGGGGGCACAAATCCATTAGCAAATACTGTGGTTGTTTAAAAATAAAATAACATTATTTTTTTTCTTTCAATGTATGTGTGTTATTTTTTCAAACAGTTACTAAGTTGTTAGGATATAAACATTTATTAAGTTGTTTGGATCTAACTACTTAATAAGCAGAAGTGTTCGGTATTTCTTTTGACCTTGGAGTGCCATGAAAAAATTGCTGAAACACTAAAGGTACCATGTATGGAGAACGTTTGGGAACCTTGCTGAGACAGACAGACTCTAGGGTGGTCCCTGTGATTCCCACTCCAGTGTTTATGTTCTTCTGTGGTCCTCCTCTTTTGAGTGTGGTGGGACCTCTGACTTGCTTCTAACCGATAGAATACAGCAAAGGTGACAAGACAATGTGTACAGCACATGATTATTTTACACAAGATTATAATACTCAACTTGGGAGGATTCCCTCCCTCCCTCATTGGCTTTTTCTTTCTTTCTTTTTTTTTTTTTTTTTGAGACAGAGTGTCATTCTGTTGCCCAGGCTAGAGTGCTGTGGCGTCAGCCTAGCTCACGGCAACCTCAAACTCCTGGGCTCAAGCAATCCTTCTGCCTCAGCCTCCCAAGTAGCTGGGACTACAGGCATGCGCCACCAGGCCTGGCTAAATTTTTTTTCTATATATTTTTAGTTGTCCAGCTAATTTCTTTCTATTTTTAGTAGAGCCGGGGTCTTGCTCTTGCTCAGGCTGGTCTCGAACTCCTGAGTTCAAACAATCCTCCTGCCTCGGCCTCCCAGAGTGCTAGGATTACAGGTGTGACCAACCGCGCCCGGCCCTTCATTGGCTTTTAAGAAGGAGGCTGCCTCGTTGTGAGTTACTCCACATAGAGGGCCATATGGCAAGGAGGTGAGGGCAGCCTCAAGCCATTAGCCAGCAAAAAACTGAGGCCCTCCGCTTAGCAGTCTGAAAGGAGTTGGATTCTGCCAATAACCACCTGGGTTTGAAGCAGATCCTTCCCTAGTCCAGCCTCAGATGAGACTGCACCCTGGCCAGCGCCTTGATTGCAGCTCTGTGAGACCCTGAGGCAGAGGCTGCAGTTGAGCCAGGCCCAGACACTGTCTACAGAAACTGGAAGTTAATAAGTGCGTGTTGTGTTCAGGCGCAAGTTTGTGGTAATATTGTTATAAAGCAATAGGTTACTAATATGCTAACCATATAGATATCTTATTGTTCTAGCATCATTTAGTGAAAAGATAATTCTTTGCAGTGCCAAACATTTTCATAATAGTGATAAGTAGAAACTACCTGAATTTCTTTTTCTTTTCTTTCCTTATTTCTTTCTTTCTTTCTTTCTTTTTTTATAGACAGAGTCTTGCTATGTCACTTAGGCTAGAGTGCTGTGGTGTCAGCCTAGCTCACAGCAACCTCAAACTCCTGGGCTCAAGTGATCCTCCTGCCTCAGCCTCCTGAGTAACTGGGACTACAGGTGTGTGCCACCACACCCGGGTAATATTTTCTATTTTAAGTAAAGACGGGTTCTCGCTCTTGTTGAGGCTGGTCTCAAACTCTTGACCTCAAACGATCCTCCCACCTCGGCATCCCAGAGTGCTAGGATTATAGGTGCGAGCCACCATGCCTGGCCAGAAACCATGTAAATTTCTAATAAAGTTTTGATAACTAGATTATGACACATTTTATCCATAGGACAGAATAATATATGGCTATGTGGAGGATATCCAATAACATGGGAAAGTTTTCACAATAGATTATTAAGTGAAAAAATGAGTTGTAAAATCATATGTTCAATTATACCCTAATTTTGTAAAATGTGAGTATTGTGTGTATTTTCATTGTAAAAACACTATTAAAAATGCCTTTGGGAGAGAGAAGATTACAAGTGTTTAACAACTTTTTTGTGTGTTTTAAAAATTTCCTGCAGAGAAATTGCCAACAAATTTCCTACAGAGAGAACATATTACTTTTATACACACACAAATCCATACACACATGTTTTTTAAATCAAAGAGCAGTCCCGATATTGAAGGAATTTAAAGTGTGACAGAAAGAGATAGGCTGTAGACAAAATAAGAGTACAATAAAGTTAGACACTGTGTATTCAGGATCCTTTAGAGACACAACTCAAACCATCTTAACACCGAAGGAAGATACGGACTCATGGACTTTGATTGGCCTTGCTTGGGTCATATGTCATCCTTGGGCCAATTACAGCCTACAGAATGCGGGTTCCTAGGCTAGGATCATCAGCCCACCCTATAAGGCATTGGTGAGAGACCAAGCAAGAAGCAGGCAGTTGTGCCTGGAGGAGGAGCAGGGCAAAGGTACAGAGGAAGTGATACTACACTAAGTGTTCAAAGATGAGGAGAGGTTTCCAGGAAGTGGGGGTCAGGAGGGCACCTGGGCGGAAGGGAGAGTGTGAGCATTGGGGAAGGAAGCCAGAGATGTGGACAGAGACCAGCTCTGGAAGTGGTTTCCATGTCAGGCGAAGATGTTGAGCCTTTATCCCAAGGGCAGTGGGGGAGCCCCAGAGGAATGAAGGCAAGGACGGGTGTGTCTGATCATCTTTGCTTCCCCAGCAAAGTACAGTGCCTGACAAATACCTTTACCAGCAAAAATGGTAATAATAGTGCTGTCTCCTCCACTGGACGTCATGGTGACACAGTGGCTGGGAGGAGGATGGAGGATGGATTTGAGGGCCTTTGACAGTAGGCTCCACTAAACTGCTGTGTTTCAAATGTTTTTGACCATGATTCTTTTAGTAAGAAATGCATTTTACACGACAAGTCAACAGAATTTCACTGAATTGTGTTAAAAATAAAACCAAAACCAAAAACCACTGCCTTAGACTGCCAGCTCTATCATGACAGTGACCAGGACTGCAAGACTCTTGGTTATCACCATAGCCTCAATGTCTGGCACTATGCTTGTCCTGTGGGGGGGCCATAATATTGCCGTTGTTACTAAGTGCCTATTTCCTGAATGAACAGATGCTGATATCGAGAAATGATTCAAAATGCTTGCAGGCTGCAAAGCGTCATACAGATGCAAACAACTGTTGGTTAGCAACCAACTCAGACCGGTATTTAGGAGTCTGTGTGTTAGACAAATGGCCAGAGCCGACACTGGGAGGTGGTCCCGAGGGCAGAGGAGGAGGGGTAGAGGGGATTTAGTGCCAGCACCATGCACCGCATTTCAATGATTCATGCTACTTCCTGGGCCAAGGCCCCCTTCCATAACCCCACATCCTCTTTTACAGACCGTGAGTGATTTCAATAGCTTATGGGGAACCATGATTCAGAAACTGGAGGTCAGAGGGTTTTCTTTGATGACCCAAAGAATTGCATCTCAAAGCGAGTGCAACAAATGCACAAGGTGGTCTTTTCCTCTGAATAAAGACATGGGTTTAAAACTAGGAATAGTAAAAGGCACAGATGCACAGACACACACAGAGAAGAAAAGCCACTGCTATAGATATCTTGAAAGCACATTTGGCTCAGGGAGGGTCTCCAAGGACCACTTACGCCCATCATTTCCTTCCCACCTCTTGAAGCTTATTGATCAGTATCAGTTGCAAAGCTCTTCCCCTGCATGCCCTGTAACCAAAGTTCTCTAAGTAAAAAGCCAAGCCAAAGAAACAACTTAAAAAGGAGCAATTTGCCTAAGGATTAGCAATACTAACTAGGGCTAAGCAATGACTTCCTCCCAATGTCAATATTCCTGCAAGGATTAAGGGTGAAGACCTCATTTGACAAAGCTCTTGTCAGAAGAAATAATGATTTTCTGTCTTTCTCAGGGAGCCGGAAACCTTCGTGGTAGACAAAGTCATCATTAAATAAATATCTTTAGTTCAGGATTGCACTTTTAGTTTAATAGTTACAGATGACTGTGAAGTGATTTCCAATACCAACCACATGGAGCCTTTTTCATTCAACAAACAAGCAGAGTCAAGATCAAGGGACTTTGGGACCAGGCAGGGTTGGGTTAGACTCCAGTCGCATCCCTGTGCCTTTTGAGTAATCACTCAGGTTAAGGAGCCTACCTCCCTGATCCTCAAATTCTTCAGCTGTAAAATTTCAAAGGTGCTCTTGAGGATTAGAAAAAAATATGGAAAAGAATTGAGCACTGTACTTGGCACATCACAAGTGTGCCATGAACAGTGGTCGTGGTGATGGTGGTGATGATGACGATGATAGTAATGATCTTTATTGTTTTGTTATAATGCAATATGAAGAAATATAAGATCAAGTTCATATCCAGAATCCAGTTAAGAAGACAAGCTGCCTTCTCAAATAGCCACAGTACCAAGCAGTATTTGAGAATGATTTGCACATTCCTCTCTTCTTGTCTTTATACAAGCTGTTCCATCCAGTGGAAAAGACCTTACCTGCCATGTTCACCTTTTCAAATACAGCCAGACTTCATTTCAAATGCCGTTATTCTCTGAAGCTCTCCTTGGTCACTCAAGTGCTGAGCAAGTTCTCCTACAAGCCCCAGCTACACTCCCATCCTTCATTTGTGTAAGATTCCCCAGGAGCTTTTCAAAAAAATGCTGCTTTTTAATTGAGTGAGTTTCTGCTGCTTGCAACCAAAAGAGCTTTGATTCAGATGTTGCTGCTGAATGTGGTTTTAGACATACTGTGTGTGAGGGTGTTGGAAACAGAGGGAGGATGGGAGCAAGCTGGGCAAAGAGTGTGGATATGAGCATCACAGGCTGATCATTGATGCTGGTTGGGAACCGATGAGATCTCTCCAGAGGGGAAGATAGAAGAGAGAAAAGACTGGAAAGATGACTCATTTTAAGAAGAACTAAGATAAATTCTTGGCCCCCTAAATGAAAGCACACTACCATTGAGCACTTAGCATCTAGGTACTGGGAGAGAACACAGGGAAAAGTGAGACACAGCCTCTGCCCTTCAAGGAAATCATAGCTCCACCTCCAATACTCGCTGAGTACAGATCAAGTGCAAGGACAACTATCTTGCAATTCTTTCTCTCAGGTGTCTTTTAGCCTGAGATGGAAGACCAGGACAGATGATTCCAAATGATATAGTTGAAAGTGCCTTGTAAATGGAAAATGGCTTTGTAAATATAATTGATGTTAGCATTCAGACCAGGAGCAGTAACAGTCCACAGTATGGAGGACCTACCATGCCAAGAACAGTGGCAAAGCTTTGACACATATTTATTCTCTGCAGAAAAATAAAAGCACCCTAGAATTAGGGGTACTATGATCCCATTTTACAGATAAAGAAATGGAGCCTCAGAGATGCTAAGTATTTATCCAAGGTCACAAAGCCAGTGAGTAGCAGAACCAGAAGTAAACCATACATGGTCAGCTGATATTCAACAGAAAAGCCAAGGTAAGTCAATAGAAAAAGAATGACCTGTTCAAATAGTACTGGAAAAACTGGATATCCATATTTAAAAAGGATGGGGGGGCAGTTAGACACAGTGGCTCACACCTATATTCCTAGCATTTTGGGAAGCCGAGGAGGGAGGATAACTTGAGGCCAGAAGTTCGAGACCAGCCTGAGCAACACAGTAAGACCCTATCTCTACAAAAATATATTAATAGCTAGGTGTGATGTCACGCACCTGTAGTCTCAGCTACTCAGGAGGCTGAGACAGGAGGATCGCTTGAGCCCAGGCGTTGGAGGTTGCAGTGAGCTGTGATGATGCCACTGTACTCTAGCCCAGGCAACAGAGGGAGACCCTGTCTCAAAAAAAAAAGAAAAGAAAAAAGGAATTTTGACGTTTAAGTCACATCATACACAAAAATTAAGTTGAAGTAAAAGCCAAAACTACAAAACTTCTAGAAGAAAGAATAGGAGAAAATGTTCACAACTTTGAGGTAGAAAAAGATTTCATGGACAGGACACAAATGCATAAACCATAAGAGAAAAAAAATTGATAAATTAGACTTCATCAAAATAAAAAAAAATTTTGCACTTTGAAAGATACAATTAAGAAACCATAAAGACCAGCCACAGTCTAGAAATATCAGACTAATATCTGATATTGCAAATATCAGGTTAATGATTTGCACCCAGAATATATAAAGAACTCTTAAAATTCAATGAAAAGATGCAACTCGATAATAAAAAAATGCACAGAAAATTTGAACAGACTCTTCAAATTGATGATATATGAATGGCCAGCAAGTACATGAAAAGATGTTCAACGTGATTAGTTATCAAGGAAATGCAAAGTAAAATGGCTAATGAGATACCAGTTTACACCACTTAGAATAACATTCGACTTTGGAAAACAGTTTGGCAGTTTATTATCACTCACCCTATGACCCAGCAATTCAACTCCTAAGTATTTTCCCAAGAGAAATTAATACATATGCCCAGAAAAAGATTTGTGCATGAATGAACATAGCAACCATATTCATAGCAATCGAAAACTGGCAATAACTCAAATGGCTGCCCAGACTGTGGTATAGCCATACAACAGGATATTACTAAGCAGTAAAAAAGAACTATTAAAATATGCGACAACACCGATGACACCTTCCTTCATGCTGAGTGAAGGATGCCAGCAACAGCTCTACCATTCAACGTATATGAACTGCTATTAATAGAAGAGGCAAAACCAAGCTGCACTGACAGAAAGTAGATTAGCAGTTGCCTGGGGTTGGCATGGGGGAGGGGACTGGCTGGAGGGGACAGGAGGGAGTTTTCTGAGGGGTTGGCAATGTTCTAAATCTTGATTGTGGCAGGTGCGTACATTTGTCAAAATTTATCAAGTTATATGTACACATAAAATGGATTCATATTATAGATGTCAATTATACCTCAAAAAAATAATTTTTAAATAAAGAGCCTTGAGGCTGGGTGCAGTGGCTCACGCCAGTCACCCTAGCACTCGAGGAGGCTGAGGCAGGAGGATCCCTTGAGCTCAGGAGTTTGAGACCAGCCTGAGCAAGAGCGAAACCCCATCTCTACTAAAAATAGAAAAAAGTAGCCGGGCGTGGTGGTGCACACACCTGTAGTCCCAGGTTCTCGGGAGGCTGAGGCAGGAGGATCGCTTGAGCCCAGGAGTTTGAGGCTGCTGTGAGCTATGATGACGCCACTGCATTCCAGCCAGGGGGACAGAGCGAGACTCTGTCTCAAAAAAAAAAAGAAAAGAAAAAGGCACCTGAAACATGGTGAATTGTTCCGCAGGCACTATGGCTGGAAGAGGACCTGCGTGGCTAGGCAGATACGCTGTAGCAGAAACATGGAAATAAGAAAGAACCGGATACCTTGGGGAAGAGATTCTTTTGTAAAAATCGCTCTCAGCTTTGCCAAGACCTTTCACGCGTGCCCTTATAGGTTGGCCAATTGCTTCTTGGATCCCCTGTTGGAAACGGAGTGTTGGCCCGGCAGAAGCAGGGCTGCAGAAAGGGTGACAATATGGAAAAAGGGCCTGGGACGCAGGACAGATAATCTCTCTTGGTTCTGAGCTTCTATCAAAAACCTCATGGCCTCTCTCTCCTCGTCCCGGCCCTTGGGAATCCCTGCCTTGGGATTCCAGTCTCACAGCACAGAGACAGCAAGTAACTGCCCACTCTGAGTTCCTTCCCCTTCTCCTTCATGGAAGCCACGGGAAACACCTCGTGGAATAAACCCTGCCAGTCACAGTGGTCAGACATTCTCAGCAGCACTGTTCTTTTAAAAAACTGGAAAGTTGGGTTGAGGAGTTTGGGGCTATTATTAGCACCAAACACTCTAAAAAGGAAATGCCACTGATAATCTTAGATGGCTGTATTTTTATACCGAATCATTCCAGCTTCCTTCTTAGAGTTCTCAGTCATAAGAAATTCTTAATAAAAATACTACCTAAGGTCAAACGCTCAAACCCAGCTTAACGTTGCTGAAATCCTTTGGGACTATTCGAGTCAGGACTGACTGGGAGAACTCAGATTGCATTTTTAGCCCATTTTTATGGCTGCTTCCTTCTGAGTTGCTCATGTCTGTTCTACCAGAAAAAAAAAATTGGTAACTCAGCCTATGTATGAATATTTATTTGCACTGCTTATGTGGAGACAGCATAGCAAAGGGGTTAGCATGCAGGTTTTTATCAGACTTACCTGAGCTCTGCCCTTTTGTGGCATCAGGTAGGTTGCTCATCCCTGCTTAGCTTCCTCTACAAAATAGGATGTGAACCCTGTGAGCTAATGGCTTGTGTCTGCTACTTAGCAAATTTTCAGCAAATGTTAATTCATTATTGCTGTTGTTGTTATTATTATTGTTGTTGTTATGTATTCAGTTACACCTCCTAGCCTTTGAGAATCCTAAACTCTATCTTGCTACACAAAGCATACAGACAGGAGAATGAGAGAATAACAGAAATGATGATACCTTGTATTGAAGAAGCTGTTAAAAATAATGTACTTTCATTTTTCATACACTGCTGGCCCCTTCCTTTGAGCTTTATTGAGGAGCAATTTGTCAATATGTGTCAAAAGTCCTTAAAATGTGTTTGCTCTTTGACACAGATTCCCTCTAGAAATTTTCTTAAGAAAACAATTAAGTTTGTGAGCAAAGATTTAGCCTGGATATTACTTAGAGTAGCAAATATTTGGCAACAGTCTAAATGTCCAACAACAGAAGTTAAATGCATATTTAAACATTGTAATTCGTGAACATTTATACAAAGCAGGTCACAAAACAATATATACAGTGTGGATCCGCTTTGAGGATATGACCTGATGTGGTGTTTTTTGATACATAATCATTGTACATGTTTTGGGGGTACGTGTGATAATTTGGTACATGCATACAGTGTATAGTGATCAAACCAAACTAATTAGATATCCATCACTTCAAACAGTTATCATTTCTTTATGTTGGGAGCATTTCAAATCTTCTCTCCTAGCTCTTTTGAAATGTACAATAAATTATTGTTAACTACAGTCACCCCACAGTGCTATGGAACACTGGAACTTACTCCTTATGTCTAACTGCGTTTGTACCCATTAACCAAACTCTCTTCATTCTGTCCCAGAAATAGTGTTTTTATTAAGGATTTGTTGTAACCAGAAACTCTAAGAAGGAAGCTTAAATTATTTATAAAAATACAGATATATAGATATCTATACCCATATATAGAAAAGGTCTATAGGCCTTAGCTTAACAATGGTTTTGTGTGTGGGTGGAGCTTTTCAGTGGGTTTTCTGGTTTCATTCATTTGTATTTCTTTTTCTTTCTTTCTCTTTTGCTTGAATCAGAATCATTTATTTCTATTCCTATAGAGAAGTATTGCTTTTATATAAGGAAAAAAACAAAAAATTAGAAAAAGCAAAGAATTTAATCAACCTAGAAAAGAGAAAGAGAGAACAAATACAGCACAATAGGTAAAGTAAGCAGTAATTTGGTCTTTACTTGACATTTATAAGGGTTCTAGGCCCTTTATCCAGCTTCCCACAAATGCATTGATTCACTGCGTAAGATTGACCAAGTTCTTCCCATCTCTGGCCCTCAGCTTTCCATATGTAAAATGCAAGGGTTGGCCTAGGTGTGGGATGGCCAGTAACTTTTACCTTGAGTGCTAACTCTGTATCATTGCTAGGGACTGCCTGGACCACCTTTGTGATGACAAGGAATGTCTGCTAGGAGGTGACAACTCTGTGGCTAACAGTGTCTGCATGGACATGAGAATAAGGAATAACACGGAAGGGCCGTGAAGTTCCCGTATGTCTATGTAGACCAGGTAACTTAAAGATCTCATACAACTCTATGAGTCTGGGGCATCTTTAAGCAAAAATATTAATCTGAATTTGGAAAGTTATCATGGTTGGGGCTACCTAACTCCACATGTTCATTTTCTGGTTAGGTTGCACGAGATCACTAAACTCACTTTGCAGGACCCAAGACTTAACTGGAGATTTACTGAAGGAGAAAATGGCCATGACAGTTGTGTCTCAATTGTATTTGCACCCATGACCTCCCATCCCAAGGACAAGGATAAACCTGCAGCTGTTGTTTCAACTTCTTCAACCTGAAACAATTCGAAAGGCACAGCTGTTTCAGGCGTAAACCTAATCCTGGCTTTGTCTTTGGTCCACGTCTCATGTTTCATGGTATTCTCTTCTCGGGGTTGGTTTGCAGAAGGCCACTTTTAATCATTAGCCTCCCAGAAAGCAGAAGTGCTAAGTGCACCTTCCTTAGTGGACTTTCCAGGGTGAACTGAAGCCCATTCCTGACTTGACTCAGTGGAAAGGCCCTCGGAGGGATGATGACAGTCCCAAGGTCATGTGTTAAGGTCAAACCAACACTCAGCTTGGCCCACTGTCAGGCAAATAAGGATTCTCTGGCAAAAACCAGCCTCTGGCTCTAGTGGCTTGGCTACTTGGAGGAAGGGGCAGTCTGGAGGGCGTTACTGCATCTCTACTTAACCACACTAATCTACTGTAGCTTCCACGGAGAACAGCAGACTGTATTCAGAGATCTCAGCAACAGCTGTGCCTTCCAAACCAAGACACTGTTCAGAAAGATGATCCGAATGTGGGCTGTGTGTTTCAGCAGGATTTGGAGGGACTTTCCTACTCAAAAGGCCCTTTGTGTGCTTTTAAAAGACAGGGCATTAACCTCACGCGTGGCTAAAGCATGATGGATGACTCGGAGCTCTCGATTTACACTTGGCTGGTGGCCAGAGCTGAGCCGTCGGAACGCCTGGGCATCGGATGGACAGTGCCCGGCTTGTTCAGACTTGTTTCTGATGGAGTCAGTGGATCCCTGGGCTTTTGCTACAGCCAGGCTTGATGCACTAAACAAGGCCAGGGTATTCCAAAGGCTGACTCCGGGGCTCCTCTCAGGGCAGCAGAATTCAGTGTCCTGAATCGGTCCCCTCTCTTATCATCCTTGTTCATATTCAGCATCTTTATCTACTTCAGGGTCTCCTCCATCCTCTGCCCATTTGTTGCAAGGTGTGGTCCTGCCCAAGACTCGGGCATCAGGAGCACAGGGCCTGTGCTCAAGTTGCTTCTACCTGGCTACCCAGAGTTCCCTGCTTGGACCTGGTGCCTTCTGAGTAAGATGCTTTGCAAGTGAGATGTGATTCTGGATTCATCAGCACGCTGGGCTGGCGCCATCACGTGAGCGTGTGAGACACCCCCAGGCTGGAGCCAGGTGGGGTTACCGCGCTCTTCTCTGGCACCCCTGGGTTCTGCTGTTCCGTCAAAGAGGAGCTGTTTGATGTTGGATGAGTTGATTGCTCCTGGCCGGGCCTCAGTTTCTTCACCTTTCACTTATGTTTTCCATGAAGCTCAGAGGAGAAAGCAAAGTGGTCTGAAAGGCTTTGTACAAATGTGAGGAGGTGGTAGTGGCCAGTATCTTCCTAACAACTAACTGTTCCATCACATCTCGAGGAGAGAGAGAAGCTAAACACTGGGGCTGGACACACTTATTTCCCTCCCAATCATGTTTTCAAAGTTGGACTTGTTCTAGCAATTTGGAGGATTCCAAATGGCTGTCCCAGAGACGTATAAAATAGAGCAAAGAGGAGATGCATTGAGCTGTTGCTAATAACACAAGAGGGAAATACCTGGGCACAACTGCTGCTATTAATAATAATAACAATGGCAGACAAGTTTGTATTTGTATGCACCCAACACTGTGCAAATCATTAATCCTCCACAGCAATCCTGTGAGGTATGTACAATTATTAGTATTATTCTTATTGTACAGAAAAGAAAACTGAGGTTCAGAGGGGCGATGTTACTAGCTCAATGTCACACAGCCCCCAAAATGGTGGAGCCAGCAGTCTTTCTCAGATGTGCCTGATCCCAAAGCTGGTAGATATTCTTAAACAGTGTGCTATGCAGCCTCACTGCGGGGGAAACACTGCAGTGTGAAAAGCATTCATGGGGATTCAGGATGTTGGCTGGCTCCTGACACCACGAGAGGGGACTTTTTATAGGTCCTGTGTTTTTCCAGACTAATTTGCAAAAAATAAAAACCCACCACCACCACAACAAAAAAAATCCTCCAACTAGCTAACTGGCTCAGGAACCAGTGTCGGTGTGAAGACAAGCCCTGGGGTGAATGGAACCGAAGACTCCAACGGTGTCAGGGTTCTCTCTCTGTCTTCCTATCTTGGTTTCTGTGTTGGAATCCTTTGCTCCAACCAAAGATGGGCTTTACCCAAACCAGAAGGAGCACGGCCATGGGCAGCTCCAAACTCACACTCTTACAGAATCGTTTCCCATGAAGAAAGCAACGTTGCCCCAGCCTGTCCGCTTAGAAAAATCCTTGTACAGATTTTTGTGAAGGCTCTGACTGGCCTGCTGGGTGGGTCACCCAACCCTGCACCAGTCACAGTGACCAGGGGCACTGGTGTGACTAGCCACACCAGAACTAAAGGATCCCCCAAAGGAACAAGTAGAGGTGGGAGGTGGTTCTCACAAGCAGAGGGAAAATGTAGCTCAGTCCCTCCATTGTGCTCTGGCAGGTAGTGACAAAATTAGGGATGTGTTGGTGGCCCCTTCAATGTTGCAGATATTTTTTGGTTTTCTTCCATTCTAAGCTAGCTCAGGATCCAGTTGGGGTGTCTATATCTGTGGAAGAAAGAACTTAATCTGAGAGTTGCAGTGGATCTGAGGTGGATCGCACTCCAGCGAGGAATAAGGAGTTTGTCAGCAAGGACGACAGGGTGGAGCAGAAACAGGGCTGAGTTTGAAGGCAGACAGACTTGAGTTCAGTTCTTAACTCTTCCAGCATTTTCTGGGTGTCCTTGGATAAGTCACTTCACCTCTTGGAATCTTCAGTTTTTTCATTGGTTAACTAAAGATCGTGACACTTATTTACAAGCTTGTTATGAAGACTGAGTTATATAATCACATAAACTATCAGATACAGTGGCACATAGTAGGTGATCAATAAAGTGTAGCTTCTATTAATTAATTCAACAAACACTTATTGAGTGTGCAATACACTGTAGGCACAGTGATAAGTGTTGGGACTAATGCATCAAGTGAGAAATATATGTCCCTATTCTCTTGCAGTTTCTAGCAGTGGGGATTGGTGAGAGAAAAAGTAAATGAGGAAACAAACAAGATAATTATAGATGATAATGAGTGCTTTGAAAAAATGAAATTCTTTGTATGCTTATATTTTTATTAGTGTAAAAACCCTCCTGTGAGGGTTGCTGAACCTCCCCCTGTTCAATCTGTCTCCATCCTTTTATCTATGAGTTCGGAACCACTCTCAAAGAGAGTTCAGCAATTGCCTCAAGCTTGAACTTGGAAAGGAATTGAACCATTGACTCTTAAAGTGACATAGAGAAGAGAGAGGAAAAGAAAATAGGACGCTAGCTGGAGGAAATTCCTGATGCTGTCCTATACCTCCAAACGCCTTTTTCAAAATCACCCAGGAAGTCTTTAAAAGATATAGACTCCCAGGTCCCATCCTTAAATATTCAAATTTTAGAAGTCCAGGGTGTTGCTTTTTTTAAATTTTTTAAGTTTCCTTCTTAATTCATATGGGCAATCAGACACGAGAAGCACTGCTTGTCAGCCAGGCTGTGAATTCCATTAGTCAGTGAGGTTCAGAATGCAGGGCTGCAGCTATTCTTTTGTTGGCCAACATATATTTATTTTTCTAGTTTCTAGGAGAAGACATTGGTCCTGGTTGGCCCCCCAAGGAGTTTAGAGTCTATCAGGAGTTATAAACAGGTGCTATGGGCACATAAAGCAGGAACAATTAACTTAGTCTTTGAGGGTTTGAGAACACTTTCTGGAGGGGAAGAGTTCTGGATTAGTTAGAATTTAGTTCAGCTGCATGTGACAGAGAACACAAAATTATAGTGGATTAAGCTAGATAGAGATTTATTTTTCTCCTATATAAAAGTCTTGAGGAAAGTAAACCAGTATGGTGCTCCTTTCTTGTTTTTCTACTTTCTTCAGCATAAAGCCTGTGTGGTCCAAAATGGTTGCTCAGATTCCAGCCTTCTCTTCAACATTCCTGCCAGTAGGAAGGACAAAGGGGCAAAGAAGAGCATAACCTCTCTCTTTAAGGATATTTTCTTGAAGTTGCACATGAAATGTCCATTGATAGGTTATATTCCAAAACTTAGGTACTTGGCCACACCTTGCTTCAAGAGATGACCCAAAGTCTTTCTGTAGAATGGCCATGTATATAGCTAAAAGTTTAGGGTTCTATTACCAAAAAAGAAAAGGAGAGCAGCCATTGAGAGACAACTGACAGATATCTCTACGCTGAGACCTGAAGTGCGCATAGCAATTAGGCAGGGGAAATCGCAAAGCAAGGACTGTCCAGAGAGGAGAACTACTGTGTATGCTGCCCCCCACTGGCAGGGAGGGACACCATGCAGCACTCTTCTCCCCACTTGCTCCATTCCACATCCTTCATATTGTGATCCAGAGTCCTCCTGGGATGCGTCCACCGCCCTAGCTATTTAGTGCACAGATCTAAAATGACCACCGCACAATTCTGACATCAAAATCCTTCATGTTGCTGGAATAATGGCTGCTTAGAGAAAACTCCTCCTTTTGGTCTGTCAGTAAGAGAGGTCACCCTGAGATCTCATCACTGAAATTTACTAGGACAAATTACTGAAACCAATTTGGAAGAAACTACAATCCCGGCCCTTTCATATGATGAATTATGGCATATCTGCCTGAAGCAATGTTATACAAACATGAAATGTGATCATTTGTGAAGGCAGAGTATGATGAACAGTTCATGATAAAATACTGAGAAAATGCAAAATCGTGTATGTTGTGATTATGATCACGTGCAAAATGTATGTGTATATGGACAAACACTAGCAAGAACATCAAAAAATAAAAATAATTATTGGATGAATTAAAGCCTTTTTTTTCTCCTCTGAAAATACACTTGAGTGTGGTTATATTGTTTTTGTAACAAATAAAAATTGAAAATAAGTCTTGCAAACGTTACATAGTGTCAAAAACAAAACAAAACAAAACAAAACCCAGTATATGGTGTCAGTGGTAGGTGTGCATAAGAATCACCTGAGGAGCTTATCGAAATGTATATTCCCAGGCTCCAGCCCAAGAGGTTCTGATTGTATATGTCTGAGGAATGGCTGCATTTTTAACAAGCACCCGGGGTCATTTTGTTGGAAGTGGTGCATTGGCCACATTTGAAAAACACTGCCATAGATGGTGTCTCAGAGATACCTAAAAATAGAGCTGGGACCTTAACTGTGCCAAAGCAGCCCAGCTTTGTGTGGCACTAATGACTCTAGGCCATATTCCTCTATCATGGTTGGGAAAATGGTAAGAAAATTTAAAACAAAACTCTATGTTAACAAAAATGCATTCTCTCCCTGGTTTGTAAAGTGAAATGTCACCAGAAGGTAAAGTTTTTTTTATTTTTCTTTTAGTCTTGCAAGTAAATGTGAAGCTGTCTGATAAAAGCACCCCCTTTATCAGTCACATGTCTCTGCTTCTCTTAGAGTCCCCCCACTCCCTGTATCTTACCTCGTGTCTTCGCAGTAGTCTGACACAAGTTCAGCTCTAATCTGCTTTCGAGAGTAAGGCATAGTCCTCACCAGTCAAATGGGGAAAAAAGAGAAAGAAAAAAAAAAAAAAGAGTAAGGCATAGGAATTTCAAACTTTGCATCTGGATAGCACAATCTGTCTAAGTCAGCCTTCTGGATAATTCAATATTCATTTTATTCATTAGGGTGACCAACTTATCCCAGCTTGCCAGGAGTTTCCTGATTTTAGCACTAAAATTCCAACGTCCAGGAACCCCCTGCCTCTCAGTCCTAGGCAAACGAGGAGCAGGACAGTCACTCTACACATTTCTGGTGACTATAACCTGTGTAATTACATACAGCTTAAAAGAGAAGACCTTCTCCTGGAGGGGTTGTCAGCCTCCATAAAGACCCAGGGAACACAGGCAAAAAGTTGGCTTTCTAAAGATCTTCCTATGAAAAAGAATACATATTAAGATGCCGTTCGTCATTGTTAGAAATAAAACATTTATTTCCCTCAAGTGGTTTCAGAGAAGGAGCCAGAGATCTAAGGGTATAGCAAAGCCGCCCTCTCCTATTTCCTCCCTTTTCCTACAAACATTCATTACTTAGAGAAAATTTTACTAAGCTTCATATATGTTAAACTCATCACAAAGAAGAGATGTAATGTCAGATCAGGCAGTCAGAAAGCAGAACGTAGAGATAAAGGGTAAATCTGCCAAGAGGAGGTGGAATTTTCCATCAAGTAGAATTAAATAAAAGGTAACTCCTTCTACATTTGTTTATAGATAAGTATTTTCATTGTGATGCCTTTGGAATTTCTCTTAAATCCTAAAAAGTTATTAAGATGATTCAGAAAGCTAAAAAGCATTGAGCCTCAGCAGAATCTGTTCCAAAATGTACAACAAAAAATTTTCAGAATTACTCTGCCCACATCAAAATTATACTACTTTAAAATCTTGCAAGTAGTTCATAGAATCACCAGAAATTTATTTCAAAATCAGTTCCAAACTACAACTTTGAAAAGCAGCTCATACTTTTGGCTCAGGAATAATCCTACCAACAGCTGTATGACATGGTGAAAAATATACTTGTGTGTGTATTTAGCACATTTGCCTACTTGAATTCTTGGGTGCAATATCAACTTTCATCAAAAAGCCAGTGTAATAGCCAATGGTACTTTATAGAAATTTTAAGTTTCTGTTCTTCAATCTTTCGAGATGCTTAATGCAGAAAACAGTTTATTCAGCCACTGCTTTCTTTCAGTAAAGGATTTAAGGTGCCCAATGCAGAAAACCATATGTGAAGTCAACACTTTTAAAACCAAAGCCACCAGCTATAATTGTATTAGAATTTCCAAAGTGTATCCTGTGGGATGTTAGTAGACATTATGTCAAAACAAAAAAGGAGGATCTCACACTAAATTAGATTGGGAAGCTCTGAGATAAACAAAGTTGAACATGTTTCTTTACTGTAAGACTTTTAGGCATTGCATTGATGATGGACGTGGACACTCTCCAAGGTGGGGACATGGCATGTGTTTCACAAACTTATTTGAACAACTTTTGTCAGAATATCTAAAAGGCTTGGGTTCTAACACACACATGTAGGGAAACACTGCTCTTGTCTTTCTAAATTTGATAATTTAGCTCCTCAAAAGTTGGGACTAAATCTATTTCAGTCTATTTGTGGTGAAACTAGTTTTTATTCGCAAATAGCTAGAGTACTAGAGTAGCTTTCTCCAAAGCACAGAAGAGTTTGAGTGACATTTCAAACACATTGACATTCCAACACACTTTGAAAAGAGACTATTCTTACAACAAATGTCATTACCTCTAATTTATAATACGAACAAACAAGGCAATGAGACCTATTAGAAAATACTTGCGGTTTTGAACTTGGAGAATTTCACTTTGACAGCTTGGAGAAGGACATGAATTACTGACAGTGAGGCAGGGCTTTGTTTAGTCTGTAGATCTCATCAGTGGTTTGAAGAGTTATAAATGAGCAGATACGGGCATTTGTAGTTAGGCATGTTTATCTGCAATTGGGTACTTTTCTAAATAAGAGATACCCATATTTCCCAGCCCAAATTGTGCTGTGCTGTGGATCTGTAAACAACCTAAACTCCTGGCTTCCCATGCCAGCACTGAGGAAGAAGAGGAAGAAGATTAAAAGAATTGCCCAGGTTTAGCCATTCAAAGACAAGACTGGGGAAGGAATCAGAGGTATAGGGATATCCTGAAGACACTTAACTATGCTTGATAATCATCCCACTGCTTTAACCCAGGGGTTCCCCCCAACCAATTTTTCTGCAAGAATAAGGCCTATGATCAAAACCCAGTTTAGTCACAAAGGTGCTATTAAAATGAGACAAGGTAAAATGGGTCAAATTGTTGTATACATTTCTCCTTCATGGTAAATGTGTAGACAACCAAATGTTTCTTTAGTTCAGATGTAAAGTAAAATAGTATTTACTTACTATCACCAAGAAATTCAAGTTTTTCTCTTTAACGACATCAAAATGGCATTGTGTATAGTAATAAGGAATATAAAATATGAAAACCAAATTTTTATTGGGAGAGGAAATGTTACGTACAATAAGCACAGGATGATGAAATGTCTTACATTAACAACCTTTAAGAAACAAATACAGGTTTAGTAAAGGAAGAAGTTGGAAGCTTAGAACAGATTTCCATACACAATTTCCACACAGTTTTAAATAAAAAGATCTCAATTTGCATAAATGATACAGATCGAGGAAAAAGTGTATTGGGGTTTGTGGCTATTTCTCATTATCCATCTATTTTGTGCCTTGTAGATCTGTCTTTTACCATGATCCCAACTAACTCTGGTGGTCCTGATACTGTTCTAGAAAGTTCTTCTCTATCTGTAAGTGGGCACTCACCAAGCAGTTACATCACAAGTAGGGATATTCATTCATTGTGAATTCAATAAATTCCACATGCAGATTCCACAGTTTTCAAGACAGCCATTTGACCAAATCTGGAAGAGCTCTACCATTTTGTGGTGTCCGTAAGTCACATGTACACATGCGTAAAGAGTTTGGAAATGGCGTTAGAATTCATGTACATCTTTGTTGACACATTTTTAAGTCTCACGCAAGCTAATAGGATCTGCACAATGCTGGAGGTTATTAGGTAAAAATAAATATCTGTATGTGTAATGGAAAACAACCTTTCATGAACAATACTCATTTGGCTTATTTCTATCTCCCAAACAGAAAACATCCAACAAGAACAATTTTATCTATGTTTATTTAATTATAACAAAAATAGAACAAATGCATACCAAATGGAAAAAAAAATATTCTAAAGTGATGATAAAAATGTTTAGGAACAGAAATGACTAAATTTAGCTGAAGGAATTACCCAGGTGCCATTAAAACACATTTGCAACTTATAATTGGTTGTTAGTGTAAATTAAATTGAGTAACCAAGTCCCAGTACTGCTAAATGTTATCAAAATATTTTCAAAATGTTACATAAAAACTGACAACATTCATAAGTATTTCATAAACACCAAAGAATCATTTAAGGAAAATAAATAAACATAGCCTGAGATAAAATACAAATCACACTTATGCCAGATATATACTCCCTTCCCCCTCACATACAATTGTGAGCCTTCAGTATTTTGCACGTTCCAAGATAAAGTAATGATAATACGTGTTGATGCCAATCTCAGCCATTAAAATAAACTACCTCATATCTTAAATATTCCTGCGATAAAACATCAGGACTCTAATCAAAACTTTATGAAGACAAATTACATTTGGTTTTGACTCTTCAAATCATGGCTAAAAACTCTCAGCAAAGCGTACTAGGCTTTTTTTCTCACACCAACTGACCCAGAATATATTTTAAGAAATGTTTATTTTCTGTGCATATTTGTTTTAAAATTATAAATTCCTGAGCACTTTTTCTTCTTCCTCCTCATCACTGTCAGTGACGTTGACTTGCTGGATGCTAGGGGGAGTTGACGTTGGGGCTGTGAAGACATTCTCCAAGGCTCCGATGTCCAGCGGAGGCATGGGGTTTAAGTACTCTTCCCCACTGTGGCCGTGACTGTTATAGTAAGGGGTCCCATCCATGCTCTCACAACTCCGAGAATCTTCGCTGTGTGTGCGTTCCTCTGGGTAATCTCTAAAAGGATAGTCTCTGTTTAAAGCTGAAAACATAGCTTCATGTTTTTGGTACCTGTCCTCATAATAACCAAGGCATTCTGGCATTGAACTTGGAAAATTTCCATAGCCAAAGGGAGGCCGACTATAAGGGCATGTGCTGTGGTAGAAAGACACAAGAAAGGAATTAGCTCATACCTTGTCCACATATTGCCTTGCATACAGACTAACTGAGCGAGTTAACTCCATCCTCTTTGAGGCCTGGAAAGTCCTAAGATCCTTTCTCAAAGCACTTCATGTATTCATCTGCTCTTTTCCCACTTCCCAGTCTCCACCCAAGATAAAAAGCAAAGGAAGCTTGTGACTGGAATCCTCACCAGCACTGTTATCTATTAGCAGCCTCAGGCTTCTTACCTTTTGACAAGCTTGATGAAGAAAGTTGCTTATCTCAGCCTTTCTCTCATAATGCCTCATATCGTGTAAGGTTTTGGAAATGCAGGTGTGTGCTGTGCTATGCTAAGAATTGACACTTAGTAAACAATGCAACAACTGTTTTTATTGGTATTTGAAAGGAAGCTCATGGGGAGAAAATGTATAACTGGATTGAAATCAAGAGTTTCTGAATATTGGGGCTCTGGAACAGAGGATAACAACTTTTTAATTGACATTCAATAATAAAGTAAATTAAAAACACTTACTACCAGAAAGATTTAGGACTGATATTAAAATGTGGTTTTAAAATTATTTTTGGAGTGCAGGAATGTAAAGAATTGAAAAGACTTATTGCAGTTTCACAAACTGATGATTTTGTTTAAAAGGCAAATCCAAAATTCTGCCATTTGCAGGCTGCAGTGGTTTGCACCTGTAGTCCCAGCTACCTGGGAGGCTCAGGCAGGAGGATGACTTAAGCCCAGGAATTCAAGGCCAGCCTGGGCAACCTAGTGAGACTTTGTCTCTACAAAAAATAATAGTAATAAAACCTTTAAAAAGACTAGACCTCAAAAATCTGCTACTGAAACCTACTTGTCAATTTTTTTTTTTTTAAGTATTATTCTCCCTTTCAAAGGCACAGAGATATGGAAAAGTCCAACCAAGAGTTCCCTGGGCTCATGGACTCCATCTAGTGACAGATGACATAAACATAATGACCACACTTACCAAAACTCATAAGTTGGGTGTTTCATTTCATGCTTTTTTTTTTTTTTTTTTTTTTGAGACAGGATCTTGCTTTGTTGTCCAGGCTGGTCTCAAACTCCTGGGCTCAAGTGATCCTCCCACCTCAGCCTCCCAAAACGCTGGGATTACAGGTGTAAGCCATGGCATCCAACCCCTTTAGTTCTTTGTCCATGGTTTCCTTTAGCTCTTTGAGCATATTTAAATAGTTGATTTAAACTCTTTGTCTAGTGAGTCCAGTGTCTCAGCTTCCTCAGTGATAGTTACTATTAATTTTTTTCTTGCGAATTCCATACTTTCTTTTTTCTTTGCATAACTTGTATTTTTTGTTGAAAATTGGACATTTTGAATATTATAATGTGATGCCTCTAGAAATCAAATTCTTCCCTTTACCCAGGGTTTGCTGTTGCTGCCTGTTTTGGGTCATAGTTATTTATTTGATTAGTGACTTTTCTAAACGATTTCTGTAAAGATCGTATTTTTTTGTCATGTGTGGTCATTGAAATTTCTGTTGCATTAGCTTAGTGGTCAGCTAGTGGTTTGACAGAGATTTCCCTAAACACCCAGAGACAAACACAAAACAAAAATATTCTCTCCTGGTGAGTTGGGGCACTCTTTCAGAGCATAGCCAGGCTATTTGCAGTTCTGCCTTAGCCTTCACTTCCTGCTTACACAGTCAGAAGTGAAAGGACAGGGTCTTCTCAGGTGTTGTCCAAGCATACATCTAGCACTGGGCATGTGTGTGGCCTCCTGGATTCTCCAGTATACGTGGGGGCATTTCAAAGCCCTATTCTCCCGTGTATCTCCTTCCCCAGTCTCTTCTAAGCTCTTATGTCTGTCTGCTGCTTGCCTTGTCTGTTGTCTCTTACCCTGGGCAGCTGCGGGTAGGGCAGCTGAGGGTAGTGCATGCCTTTAAATAATTTCCACAAACACCCATGGGAAACCACTCCAGCCCCAAGAGAGTTCTGAGGTGGGTGAAACAAAGGTAAACCCCTGAGCCAGTTCCTCACAAAGCCAAGACAGGTCAAAACACACAATCACAAGGCTTTGAGAACACGGTCTGTGTTGCCTCCTCGAGCAGCAACAAGCCACACTAGGGACATGGGCCACTGTCCCTTTGGCCATTGATTGCCAAACTGGGAAATGGGGGATGGTAGGCAGGTAAACAAAACTGCAGAACTCTCACCACAATTTAGCAGATTCATTCTTCATTAAGCACCTCCCCCGGATGTTCTAAGTTCTTTATTAAATTCCAGAGTTCCAAAAAAGTTGATTTTGACAGGTTTTGCCAGCTTACTTGTTATTACAGTGGAGGAAAAGATTCTTGGAGCTCCCTATTCCGCCACTGTCAGTGACATCCTACCTCGACAGAATTTTGTAGTTTTCAGAGTGTAAGTCTTGCACTTCTTTTGTAAAATTGATTCCTAAGGTTTTAAAAATCTTTTTGATGCTATTATAAATGGAATTACTTTCTCAATTTCATTTTCTGTTTGCTGCTAATGCAATTGATTTTTGTATATTGGTCTTGTATCCTGTAAACTTGCTGAATTTGTTTACTATTTATAATAGCTTTTTTTGCGGATTCCTTAGGATCTTCCACATGTAAGATTACGTCATCTGCAAGCAGAGATTTTTTAATTTGTTCCTTTACCACTTGGATACCCTTTGTGAACTAAAATAAAATTTTAAGGCTCACCCCACCACTGGCTGACTAAATGGACCCCCCTCATGGCCAAAGGAATATCTCAAAACTAAATTGCCTACCAGGAGGAAGGAGGTCAGACATGCCTTATCATGCCCCCCTCCCTTCTTGGGGACATCTTTTACAACCCATTAACAGGCCTTGGGGTATGCAAGACAAACCTACAGGTCCTCAATTTATACAACAAATATATGTCCGGTGGCTTATCTCTGATAAATAGCTCATATGTTAAAACATTCCAAGCCTTTAGACAAAGCTTCACGTCTTTAACCAATTACAAGTTAAAGAATCTTTAAACCCCACCTATAACCTATAGGGTACCCCCCCTCCTTCGAGATGGCCCACCATTTCAGGCCAAACCAATGTATGCCTCCACTATTGATTTAGGACTGTACATGTAACCCCTGTCTCCCCGAAATGTATAAAACCAAACTGTAACCCAGCCACAGTGAGTTCACTTGCTCAAGGCCTCCTGGGCGTGGCTCTGGGTCATGGTCCTCAAATTTGGCTCAGATTAAATCTTTTTAAAATTATTTTACAGAGTTTGGCTTTTTTTCCATTGACACTTTTATTTCTTTCTCATGTCTAATTGCTCTAGATTAAACCTTCAACAAAATGTTGAATAGAAGTAGGAAGAACAAGACATTCAAAATAAAGAAGTATTGAATTTTGTCAAATGCTTATTCTGTGTCTTTTAAAGTGATCATGTGATCCTTTATTGTATTATTGTATTGTTCTATTATAAAATGATATATTACATTAATTGACTTTCAGATATTTACCAACCTTGTATTCCTGAGATAAATCCAACTTGATCATGCTGTATAATTCTTTTAATATGCTGTTGGATTTACTCTGCTAGTATTTTTTGAGGATTTTTGCATACATATTCATAAGAGATATTGGCCTGTAATTTTCTCTTCTTGTGTTGTTTTTTTCTGGTTTTGGTATCAGGGCAATATTGGCCTCATAGAATGAGTTGGTAAGTGTTCTCTTTTATTTTTTGGAAGAGTTTGAATCTAAAGTGTGTCTCCTACAAATAGCATATAATTGAATCTTGATTTTTTTAATCCAGTGTGGCAATATCTGCCTTACAATTGTTTAATCCATTCACATTTAATGTTATCATTGATACAGTTAGATTGATGTCTGCCATTTTATTTTTTTGTTTTCTATGTACCCTCATATTTTCATTTTGGTCTTCTATTCCTTTTTATTGCTTTCTTTTGCTTTAAGTGAGTATTTCCTAGTGTAACACTTTAGTTCCTTTAAAAATATTTTTTATTTTTATTTTTTTTTAGTTATTTTCTTAGTGGTTGCTCTAGGCTTACCATATACATCTTAACCTGTCAGAATCTACTTTAGACCTATACTAACATAATTCCAGTAAGATATAGAAATGTTGCTTCATTATAGCTCTATTCTCTTTCCCTTTTTTATGCTATTATTGTTATACAAATTACACCTATATAATGTTACAAATCCAATGATATATTGTTATAACTATTACCTTATATAATTTTATGTCTACTAAATAAACTGAGAAAAAGAAAGAACAGCAAGTATATACTTATGGAGTATGTTATATTAACCTTCTTATATACCATTTCTAGTTCTCTTCATTTGCTCCTGTGAATTTAAGTTACAATCTGGTGTCATTTCCTTACTCTAGAACAACTTTGCTTCTTCTTCTCACCTCCTTTGTGCTGTTATTTCCAAATATATTACATTTCTATATGCTATAGGCCCCCCAAAATAATTATCACATATTGTTTTATCCTAATGGTTTTAAATCAGTTAAAAAGCCAGAGAAGAAATATATATTTATACTGCCTTTTATGATTACATATTTACTTTTACTGGTGCTCTTTGTTTCTTTGTTTGAATTCCAATTACCATCAAGAGTCACTTACTTTTAGCCTAAAGAACTTCCTTTAATATTTCTTATAATGTAATGTTAGCAATGGATCCTCTCAGTTTTTGATTATCTGAGAATGTCTTTGTATTGCCTTTTCTTTTTTTTTTTTTTTTTGAGACAGAATCTCACTCTGTGCCATGGCTAGAGTGCAGTGGTGTCATCATAGCTCACTGCAACCTGGAACTCCTGGGCTCAAGGGATCCTCCTGCCTCAGCCTCCCAAGTAGCTGCGAATACAGACGCGTGCTACCATGCCCGGCTAATTGTTCTATTTTTAGTAGAGACAGGGTGTCTCACTCTTGCTCAGGCTGGTCTCGAACTCCTGAGCTCAAGCAATTCTCCCACCTCAGCCTCCCAGAGTGCTAGAATTATAGGCATGAACCACCACACCCAGCCTTGCCTTCATTTTTGAAAGCTAGCTTCAGTGCATATAAGATGATTCTTGGTGGCTGGCTTCTTTCAGTACTTTGAATATGTAAAAATTCTGGCCTCCATTGTTTTGAAATGAGAAGTCAGCTATTAATTTTATTGGGAGTCCTTTGCATATAATGATTCATTTTCCTCTTCCTGCTTTCAAGATTTTGTCTTTGGCTTTCAGCATTTTACTGTCATGTGTCTAGGTATAGATCTCTTTGTACTGGAGTTTACTGAACTTCTTGGATGTGTAGATAAATGTTTTTCAACAAATTTGGGAATGTTTCAGCCATTATTTCTTCAAATATTTTTTATGATCCTTTCTCTCTCTTCTCTCCTTCTGGTACTTCTATTATGCATACACTGGTGTGCATAATGGTGGCTCTGTTCTGAGTCTCTGTTCAATTTTCTTCATTCTTTTTTTTTCCCTCCATCCCTCAGATTGTACGGGGAGTTAGCTACGCTCCCAGCAAAAAATCAGGCCCCTCAGGCAGGGGTTGTTGCAAAGGATGAAAAAATAGTAGGAAATAGAAATAAAAATAATACACAGAGGCAAAAATATAGTTTATAAAGAAGAGATTTATGAAAATAGGTAAAGAAGGGTACTCGGATGTCCACACGACTTTCTCATCAATTGTGTGGCCCAGACTGAAGTTTTACATCAGCATTTATAGGTACAGTGATCAGTTGCCAGGGGTAACAGATTTACATAATAACATGGAGTTCCGTTTAGGTCCAAAGTCTTTTCAAAAGGCTTCTACAGATTCCTTAATTAACTCTATCTATGTGAACAAACGGTTACAAAATCTTTTTAGGACAAACCTCTAAGTTTTAAGATAAAGCTATCACTTTAGCAAAAACAGAGACATCGTGGCTCTGGTTATTGTGTATTATGACAGAATTTTCAGAAGTCAAGCAAGAGCTGTCCCTTATGCTAATTACTTTAACCACATGGGTCCATCTTGGGCCATCTGGGGCAGCACGTCTTTATTGATCAGCTCCCATCCTGTGGCTCCAGGAAAAACCTGCTTTGTGGCTCAAAGCAGGTAAGAACCACACGCTTGAGACTGTAGCGTCACCTTGGAAAGCAGCTGCTACTGACCATTGAGACGCTCTCCTGAGGTGAGGCAGCTTTTGATATGCAAACTAACACGTTCACATTTTCCTTCAGGGCAAAGCCTTGCAAAACTCCTGAAATCATTTCTGTCTCTAAAAATATAGGGGGCATTTCCATAAATCAATATTTCTTAGGCTCAACAAGATTGCATAAAACCTATCAATCTATCTTCAAGCTTGCTGATACTTTCTTCTACCAGTTGAATTCTATTGCTGAACCCTCTAGTGAATTTTTCATTTTGGTTATTGTTCAGTTCAACTCCAGAATTTCTACTTGGTTCTTTTTATAATTTCTATTACTTTATTAATACTCTATATCTGATGAAACATTCATCATCATAATTTCCTTTACTTCACTAAGCATGATTTCCTTTAGCTGTTTGACAATATTTTTAAAAGTTTTGAAGGCTTTGTCAAATCCAACAACTGGGCCCTTTCACAAGCAGTTTTTCTTGCCTCTCCCTTTTGTTTTCCTGTGTATGGATCATACTTCTCTGTTTCTTTGCATGTCTGATAATGTTTTTGTTGAAAACTGGACATTTTGGATAACATATTATGGTAACTCTGGATAATGATTCTCTCTCTCCCTCTCTAGGGTTTGCCTTTGTTGTTGTTTACTTGTTTGTTCAGTGACTAGGCTAGACTATTTTAATGAAATGTATCTCCCCTGTAGTGTGAAATCTTGAGTGTCACTCCTTAGAGGGCACAGACTTGGACATAAATACAGTCATTGTGGGATGACATTGGTTATGGCAGGGCTCTCTCTGACTGCCTTTTTATCTGATCTGCCTGTTAAGCCATCTCCATTATTTAGTATCACACCAAACTGTTAGGCTCCACTAATTACCAGGTATTTGCTCTATTGCTTTCAACAATGTCCTGGGGCACAAACTGCTTCACAGCCTGATCCAATTATTAACAATTTCAGGCAAAACTGGGTTTCTTTGAGGTCTTTGATATTTGTTCTGACCCTGAGTGGCTACTCTTAGCTGTTTCCCTGGTTTCTCTGGTGAATTAGCTGGCCCACGGTTAGCATGTTGCTCTTAATTAAGAGGAGCCACCAGCCTCCTTTAATTTTCTAACCACCAAAATCTCTATGGTTTTTGAGAGAACCTTTAGGCTTGAACTTCCCCACACTCTGTTTCAAATAAGGTCAAGTTCCTTTGGAAAGAATTCTCTCCCTTGACAAAACCTCCAGTCTTCTCAGCTTGCCTCTCTCTGCATAGAACGTCCTACAAGGGACCTGGGACAAAGGTGATTGGGGTCTCAGAATTCTCTGCTTCTGATCCTTTGGGATGAGCTTCTATCCTGTGAGCAGGGGCCAGTTGAAAAAAAAAAGGGTCCATAACCTCTTGGTCATACTCACCCCATCAACTTAATCTCTTAACCTGAAGGGGATGAGAAATGCTGCCCCTCCCTCTGAGATACTATATCCCTTGATAAGGAGCTAAGGGGAGAGAGCCCTGTCTCCTTGGCCATATCTCTCAGAATGGGGCTTCCATCAAGCTGAACTTGCGGTGAGGGTAGAGGGTGAAGTGTATAATGGCTCAAGTGTCAAAGACTCCCACTGTTCTTAAGTTTTAGGAAATCTTCTTGCATAAATGTTTCTTCATTTGCGATATGCCCTTTAAGACAATTTCCAGAGACTTTAATGGTTGGTTTTACAAAATAGTTTTCACCAGTTACACTTGTTTGCTAGAGAGTGGGTCCATGGAGCGCCTCAAGCTGTCATGCCAGAAATGGAACTTCTTCTCACTTATCTTTTTAAACATTTGATTCTATTTATATTCATAGAGTTTTGTTCTGGGATGCAGTTACTTGGAAACAGTTTGATCCTTTTAGGTCTTGCTTTTAAGAATTCTTAGATGAGACCACAGCAACATTTGGTCTAGGGCTATCTGAATTGAAGCAAGACCCTTTTGGAGGACTCAATACTCCATGAAACGTTTTGCAGTCTGGTTGGTGGGACTATTCCCAGCACTGTGTGAGTGCCAGGCACTGTTTTCACTAATCCTTTCAGGTGGTTCTTTCACCAGCTTTGGGTAGTTTCCTCAAAAACATGCACTAATCAGTATTTCACTGAATACTCAAGAGAGACCCTACATCAGTGTCTGGAGTTCCATCTGTGTACAGCTCTCTTCTCTCTGATATTCTTATCCTGAGAAGTCTAGCAAATTTGGTCTCACTGGACTTTCAGCTCTGCCTCAACTCAGAAATTCCGTGAGGATATTCTTGTATTTCTCCTTCCTGCACAGTGGTTTCCAGGCCAGTAAGCTGAGAATTGTAGGGCTCACCTCATTAGCTTCCCATCGCTCAGGGATCTCTGTCCTTCATTGCCTGATGTCCAGCATCTTGAAAATCATATTTTCATATATATTGTCTGGTTTTCTGATTGTTTCAGAGGAGAGGTGAATCTAGTCCCTATTACTGCCTTTTGTCTGGAATGCAAGTCCTCTTTAATTATTTGAAATATTGATTTTTAGTCTCTTCCTGATTTTCAATTACCTCAAATTCTTGGGATGTTAATCCTCATTTGTAGCATCTACAGACTCCTGTTCTTAATCCTTTCCTCATTTTCTGTTATTTTTTAGAGCTTTAATGATCATTCCCCCCACCCCCACTTTGGAAATCCTAAGTGGCCTCCTGGATGATGGAAGTGTTCCTCTAGACCAGGTGCCCCAGGTAATTAATGTTGTATGCTAATTTCTCAGCTTGGAAATGTCTGCATCAAGTGGATAGTGTGATCTTAGATTCTGAACCAGCGTGTAATTCACCTTCGAGTTTTGATTTCTAATGGAAATCACATAGAACCCTGGGTAACAACAAGTTTCTCTTTGAGTTTTACCTGGGTCAGTGACAAAAATTTTCTGTCCCTTTTAACAAGGTTTTTTGAGGGTCCCAGCTTTATGGAGAGGTTTTAGTTTCACTCTCCACCTTGAGTATGGCCAAGACCTCATATCTCTTCTCCTTACACAGGCATTAAAACCCAAGTTCAGGCATTTTGTTTGTTTGTTTTTAGAGAGACAGTGTTTTGATTTATTGCCCAGGCTGGTCTCAAACTCTGCCTCAGGCTCCAGAGTAGCTGGTACTATAGGCATGTGCCACCATGCTGGGCTTAAAACCTAAGTTTATAACCACTGAGACTAATTTCTGAATCTGAAAACCATCTCTAAGACCACCATAACTAGTTTTCAGCTTGTTGGTCACTTTGGCATCTGGGGATTTATTTTCCTTTCTGGAGTATTGAGCTAGGTATTAAATTATTCATATTTAAACTCAACATTTCTTGGTAGTTGCAGCAGCAGGTATTCTATGTTAACTAAAGTCTATGTTTTGGGACTATAAGTTTCCCTTCCCCATAAAAGTTTAGGCAAAAGTTTGTATATGTATGTTTATAGTTGACATACTGCTTTGACATTCTTAAAAGGATTAAAAGTCAGTATAATATTACTTATACATTTCATTTGGTTCTTTCAATAGCATTATTATTAATTAGCAATAGCAGTATTAAAGAAAAAGGTATAGTTTCTGTCTTCTAAGAACATACTTTCAAGAACTTCCTTTGAAAATGTTCCTTAAGGGGTGATATGATTTGTACATTAACAGCCAAATCCTAAAAGCCTTGTCATGAGTGAGAAAGACAGACTTCCCATTTCATATGTAAGAAAGCATTGCCTGCCCCAAAGTCCACTTGACTACATGAGTTTTCCATTCCAAAGTACATATTTTCCATATGATTCCCTGCTAGCAACTAACAGCTGCCAATCAAGAGGAGCCATTATATTAAGTCTTACCGATATAGTAAAAAATATATATATATAGAATTCAAAATCACACAAAGCTTCGACTATTGGCTCTGCCATTGTGTAACCTTGCTAAAGCTATTTAACATATGATCAATTTATTTATCTGAAAAAGTAGGGAAGTGTTATACCCAAGCCATAAAATTGTTGTGAGAATTCCAAGTAAAAATGCCTAGCTCTCAAAATACTAAGAAGAAGAAAATAGAACAAACAAACAAAAAACCAATAACAGCTAGAGTAAGACTGTGGAACACAGACCATTTTGACTCTTTTTCTCCTTTCCTGTAAGCAAATACTGTCCAAGACTTTCCTGTATTACAAAATTAATTATGTAACAGATTAAATTTCTACAATTTTAGTTATTGACCTGAAGGTTCTAAGTAGGGCTAAGTGTTCTCAAATCTACTCAGCTATTATATACCATCTATATTCTCAACACTTTTCCTATAGCTAGGAAAATTCTCCAAAACTCCTATACAATCCTAGATCCGGACAGATAGCAGTGAGAAGAGATTATCAACCCCTGGCCTTAGGAGTCTCTTCAAGTTTGATCCCTTGAACTAAAAATATTTCTGAAAGCTGCAAAAGATAAAAAGTGAAGAGTCTACAGGAAAAAACAAAACAAAATAAACCCTAGGTAGCAAAATCTCCCCTTCACCTGATCTAATCCCCCAGTTCCACTTGATCCTAGGACTTGAAAGGAAGCAATCCCATTATGAATTGAAGCAACACAATATGTACCTAAAAAGTTGTTTCCTTTGAAAAAGTTCTAGTGTTTAATAGTGCAATAGGGCAACTATAGTTAACAATCATTTATTATATTTCAAAATAGCTAGAAGTTTTCAAATGTTGCCAACATAAAGCAATGATAAATGTTTCAGGTGAATCATGTCCCAATTACCCTGATTTGATCATTATATATTATATGCCTGTATCAATATAACATGTACTCCATGAATATGTACAATTATTATGTATCAATAAAAAATTTAAAAAAAAGAAAAAAAGTTGTTTCCTTTGATGAGTAGGTATGCCCTAGTGGGTAATGTATTTAGTTTCTAAATAACAATAGAAGATTGGTGTTAGACACTTAACATTTCAATCTCAACAGGAACTATCTTTGTCTAAACATTTAATAATAATTGAAAAGTAGAGACTAATACCACTCTATCAGAATACTTACAAAAGAGTTAAATTCTATCACTCCAAAATGAAAAGTTACAAATTTGTTTTCCCAAAATATTTCCCTAAGAAAATCAATCCCTTTATTGGTAATTTACAGGGGAAATTTTCTGGTTTGGTAAAAAGGGCACTAAGAGAGTGTGTAACTTTGAACTAGTCATTTAACCTCTCTTTAGACCAAGTGCCCTCCTCTATACCATTGCTATTCAAAGTGTGGTCCATAAATCAGCAAAATTGGCAATCAGTTGGGAACTTGTTAGAAATGCAGAATATCAGGTGTACTATCCCCCAGAATAGGATACGACTATACCCTAGACCTAATAAATCAGAATCTGCGTTTCTAACAAGATACCACATGATTTATATACATTTTAAAGTTTGAGAAGCACAGCTCTACATGATAAGGGGATGCAACTAAGTGATCTTAGGTCCCTTATAGTTGCTTTGCATGAAAAATAATATCTGACAACATCAGGGCCTATATTCTCATGTGGCAAGAGTTGCCTAGAGCTGAGTTAGATAGGGCATGCATTCTTTCCAGCTTCCCCAGTTGTGATCTGGTCCCCCCTTCATCTATTATCTTAACTGCTTGGCTCCTATTCAGCCTCTAAATTAAAATCCAAGCAGAATTGAGGAAGACCCCTTTTCAGTAAAAAACTGATGCTTTCAGAGGTAAAAATTCATTAGCTGTATTTTTAGGAGAAAGGAAAAAAATTTTTCACTTACCTTGATGGGAAGTAGTGAGGTCCAGGTAGAAAGTAAGGGTGATGAAAAGAGAATCTCGGTGGTGTCCCAAACAGAGTGGCTGGATGGCCAAGGGGAGGAGGCTGGTAGACATGCGAGTGTGGAAGGGGAGGAGCCTGGGGAATTGGAGCACTTCTGGGACAAGTGGAAACGCTGGAATATTCCTTAGGAGGCTGGATGGTCGAGGTTGCAAATCTGGCATGGGCAGTACTTGCACTGGTTGGAATCCTGTTGGTGCTCTCCAGAGAGACAAGGGTTGGTCTCTTCACAGAGTGACTGGCTCCAGAATGCAGCCGATCAGTGTCCATTTGGGAAGGCCCAGCAAAACGCTGGGGTGGGAGTGCTGGGTGGAGGGGCAGACTAGGAGCCTGGACAGCCACCTGGCCAGTACTGGAGATGCTGGGCTGGAAAAGTGTGATGGGGCTTGGGCGCTGGACTGCAGGTGTGGGCAGCTGGATGGCAGGTGGGGCTTCACCTTTAGAAATAAAAATAACATAAGTCAAGAATTAATTGAGTCGCTCCATGTTTTTTTTCTTTCAGTAAAATTTAATAAACTGTACAAGCAGAGGCCTTCATTAACCCCGGTACTTGATAGCATCATCATATCAAACCACTCTATTTCCTTTACAACATTTTGAACATACTAAAGTCATCCTCTTTCCTTATTTATTTACGTTATTTGTCTCTTTCCCAACTAGACTCTAAGTGCCACGAGAAGAGAGACCTTTTCTGTTTTGTTCACTGCTGTAATCCCAGGGCATACAACATTTCCTGGCACAGAATAGGCTCTCAACAAATATATTTTGGATAAATAAATAAACGAATAAAATTATTAATCAATAATTTGAAAGAATGAATGCACACAAATGCTGGTATGCATATATACGTGTTTCTAAAACTATAATATAGTTACCTTTAAGGAGTTGTCATCTAGGAGAGGGAGGGGACAGGGCAGTAGAAAAGCTAGAATTTCATTTAATACCTACTATTTGAATTTTCTATTTATCTAAATATATTAATTTTATATTTAATATTAATAGGGGTGCCAGAGTAGTAGTACAGGTCATTTTTCTTTTATTTTGTAAACTTCTCTATATTAAACTAAATTTAAATGACATTTAATTTTTTAGTTAGAAAAAACTTAAGGAAACAATTAACAAAATTGTTTCACTCTATTGTATTCAATGTGACTACAGAAGGAAATTTCCAGGTGACACTAGGACTTGCCACAGACCAACCATTTGCGACAGATATGAAAGGAGTACTATTGCAGCATGGCATGGTGGATAGGACAGAATTTTTAAAGGTAGGTGAAACAATTTGCATTTTATCTTTCTATTCCTGAAGAAGACAGGACTGCTGATTGAGTTATTGAATTATCCAAATGACATACCTAGCCTAAATTTAACTAAACTGTCCTGAAGAAATACAGATAGGTGCTGTAGCAATAGAGTCATGATCCAGTCTATTCTGTTAGGTGTCTGTTAATAAAGAAGATGCAGGCTGGGTGCAGTGGCTTATGCCTGTAATCCCAGCATTTTGGGAGGCTGAAGAGGGAGGATCACTTGAGGCCAAGAGTTTGAGATCAGCCTGGGCAACACACTGAGACCCCATCTCTACAAAAAATAAGAAACATTAGCCCGGCATGCTGGTGCACACGTGTAGTCCCAGCTAATGGGGAGGCTGGGGTGGAGGGATCACTTGAGCTCAGGAGTTGAAGGCTGCGGTGAGCTATGATCGTGCCACTGCACTCCAGCCTGGGTGACAGAGCAAGACCCCGTCCCAAAAAAGAAAGAACGATGCAGTCCAAAAACAAACTCTGTGGTTAGAAATGTCTCTGTCAGACGCTAAAGAAATGTGGGTCACCTTTCAGCCCTATCCATGTAAGACCTCCCTCTCCTTCCATCTCTCCAGATAAGGCAGATAATTCCCCTCCTAAAGCTGGAAGTAGGGAATTAAGGACCATATCCCTTTGTTTAAAGATGGCTTCTGACCCAGTGAAGTAGAGGAATGGGGTGTAAATAAAGCTGTCCCTTCTCAGTTGATGAGGTTACATGGACTATCCTTCCCACCTGTAAGGCATAGGCCCTCGTCTGGCCTTTCCTGATTCATCAAGCACAAGGTAATTTCCCTTCTCCATGTTCCCTGCAAACCTTGTAAATCTATCACTTATCGTGAAATAGTGTAAATCTCTGTAATTATTTGCTTGTATGCCACCCCCACCACAATCACCAAATTGTGAGCTTGAGAGCAGGAACTCGCAATTCCTTTTTGTATCCCAGTATCTAGCACAGAATCTGGTTAATAAAAATAGTTAAGAGAAGTATGAATGGATGAAAGAATGAACTAACAAATGAGTCTACAGCAGATAGTACTTCTACCACTGATCTGCTGTAAGGAGTTATAAACTTCCTCTAAATGACTATGAAGCCAGGCTGACTTGGAAAATCTGTCAAAATTTTATTACTGGGATTGTCACTGTACTCAAGGCATTTGCTGCAAAAATCTACCTCTGACACAGAGTTGTTTTTCCTATACCCAGTATGAGGAGCTCTTTAGTCCTCAGTAAAGAAGTATAATCTTCCTAGGCAAAGGAAAAATAAATTACAAGAGCCATACAGAACCACTGATAAAGATTCAGTTACTGAAGAAGGAAGGGACAAATCTTTTACCAAATACTCTTTTCTACCAAAGATTTTCCTATAAAAGAAGAGGTGGCACTTAGGTGGTACGCATGCATTCATATAATTCAACAAATATTCATTAAGCAACTAATATGTGCCTGCCACTGTTTTGGTCTAAGGTAAAAAAAAATTAGATAAATAGATCTTCTATAATATTTATCTTGCAAAAAAATAGAGACATAGAGAGTTATATGGAAGTATAATGAAGATGTCCTAACTGTCAAAATTTAGGTTGCTAAGCAGGAAGTTAAAGTCTGCAACATACAGTTACCTCTGATAAACTGTCAGTGAATAGGGAAGACTTGTGAAAACAGCAAAGTTCTAATGTATCAAACTGTAGATAAGGGATGGTAGAAACTAGTCAGATACCTGTTTTCTCTACTTCTAGCACACAGCTAGATTACATTTCCCAGCCTTCCTTGCAGTTAGGAGGGGCCATGTGGCTAAGGGCTACTCAATAAAATATAAGTAGAAGCAATATGCATCACTTCTGCGACTGAGACTAACACATGCAAGACATGCATGATCCTCCATGCTCTTTCCCCTTTTGCAGATGCATGCAACCAGTACAGTGGCCTTGGATGCCACATATGAAAGAGAGCAAAGCTATAGGGTAGAAGAAGCCTGGATCCATAAATCACCTTTTGGAAGAGAGCCATCTACCAACCAGAAACACCCATTTTGGACTTTACCTGAGTGGAAAATAAGCTTTAATTGTGTTTAAACCAATATATTTTAGAACTGTTAAAGCAGCTAGCATTATCTAACCATTACATGAGGTAAAGAGCAGAATTTTGGATCCATACTATAGTATGACAAGGACAAAAGAAAAAATAAAAAATTGTAAATAGTTTTAAACAATTCCTGCATAACTCTCACCATCCACTCCCAAAGAGGAAGAATCCATTACACGTGCTGAATGGATGAAGGGTGCAGCCGGGCTTTTACTGTGTGGCTGGGATGAACAGTGAAGGAGCAGGGAATGGCAGAAACTGAGGACAGACCAAATTTTTCTAGAAGAAAAAACGTTATAGAAGTAATAAAGACAGGAAGACCAGCATGTGGCTGGGGAGAGAGAAAGGAAAGAGAAAAGAGCAAGAAACAGAGAGACAGATGGGGAATGGAGAATTAGGAAGAATAGTTAGGCAATTGCTAAGAAAAGTAGGGCTCTGGGCAGAGACAACAGTAATGAGGAGCCCCAAGAAGATTCACTGTGTGTTGAACCATGTGATTACTCTGTCCCTGCCTCCTCAAGAAAACTTACAATGAAGAGCTACATCACTTTCCAAGGAATTTTAAAGCCAGATTTAAGTTTCTTATGGACATAACACTCTGCCGAAATGGACCCAAGGCTGGAACAAGAAGACCAGCTTTTTGGATTATAACAGTACCAGAATCATGGAAGTTTTTGTTTTGTTTTGTTTTGTGTTAAGCAAGAAGAGGTGGGTAAACTAAAATGGCATGTCTATTACCAAAAAATTAAAATAGTAGTAAATATTTTTTGAACTAAAAATTTATAGAAAATTTACAGAAAAGTGAACGATGTCAACTGAATTAAGATATAATAAGGAAAACCAATTTCAGGCTTGAGAGATAAAATGTAGAACAACAAAATAATTGAACCAGAAAATTCATGTATGTACAAAGTGACATTTAAAGGCCAGGCTAAAATATATATAGCTCTTACAAAAGTTTCAAAAGCCTTTACATGAATTTGAATACTAATATAAAATGGGGATAGTGGCATAAATGGCATCAAAGATGTGGTCAAAGATATCTAAAGAGAGTTATGGACTATCATCCTATAAGCACTTTCAGAAACTAGAAACAGAAGAAAACCTTGGGATATGGTATCAAATATGAGAGACAGAGTAAACATAATGCACTGGGCATAAAAATAATACCAGCCAAGAAAGGTACTATAGACTCTATCAAAGAAATAGTAAAAGCAGTCATATTTGTATCTATCATTTCTACAACTACCTTCTGAACTCTTAGATGGCAGAGACAATAAAAACATTTTTATATTTTGTTTCTAGTAGAGGTTGGCTCATAATATGTACTTAATAAATATTAGGTAGTAGAGGCAGCAGGTAGGCAGGCATGCAAATGTAGCACTGGAATGTCACTCAGAAATATTCACTGAAATGGGAGAATACCAAATTACACTGCCAGATTTCAAAAAGATTGACTGCATATCTTAATGGGCTAAAAATGTGCTGTGAAGATTTGGTATAGGACAAATGACTGATTAATAGAACAAACAGGTTTACTAGAATACACAGTAAAATGAAATAAGCTTCATTGAAAAAAAATATGCCTCAAAATTGGAAAGTTGCTATCACTCACTGGCCAAATCAAAGAAAACCCATCAAAATCTTGTCCAAATGTCACAAATCAGCCCAAGTGTGGTAAATCAGATGCAAATAAAAATTAGGCAGTCCAAAGGAAAACTGAAAGAACCACATCTGAGAGGCCTCACAGCCAACACTGACACTAAATGCTTTAATAGAAAGAAGATAATCAATGGAATTTAGCATTACAATATAAAAGGCAACTGAAAACACAGAGACTCAATAAATCCCTTCATACTAAAGAAGATCTTAAGATTTCTGAACCCTAATTTTCAAAGCAGATAGGTTAAGAATATTAGATCAACTACAGTACAATGGCAAGTTCAAAGAACATTCTAATCCAAATTGACAAAACAAATATGAATAGATCTTAGGTGGCATTCACCTAACAATTGTAAAGAAACTCAAGGGTAGAATTGAGAAAATATTAGATACAGTAGACACCAATGGCCCCTACCAGAGATTTTTGGAAAATCAATATAACTTCCAGCTATTGGAAGTGGTGACCTTGAGAACTCTAGCTTGCTGAGTGTATTTTCTGCACCTGAAAGGGTGGGGAAATCTATACAGTATCATATTAATGCACAAAGCTTGCTAGAAAAACGAGAGCAAATTGTTTCTGTAAGAGAAAATCATACCTCTCTACCTTGATATCTTTCTTCCATGGGAACAAAGCAAACATGCTTGAAAACAAAATTATCATAACTTTATACTTAGAACATAAAATTAACTGAAAGAAATAACAGGGCTGGGCGCGGTGGTTCACGCCTGTAATCCTAGCACTCTGGGAGGCAGGAGGATCGCTCGAAGTCAGGAGCTCGAGACCAGCCTGAGCAACAGCGAGACCCTGTTGCTACTAAAAAATAGAAAGAAATTATATGGACAACTAAAAAAATATATATATAAAAATATTAGCCGGGCATGGTGGTGCATGCCTATAGTCCCAGCTACTCGCGAGGCTGAGGCAGGAGGATCGCTTGAGCCCAGGAGTCTGAGGTTGCTGTGAGCTAGGCTGACGCCACAGCACTCTAGCCCGGGCAACAGAGAGAAACTCTGTCTCAAAAAAAAAAAAAGAAAAGAAATAACAAAGTAAGGTATAAAAATTAACATCTGCAGATGATAAGAGATTAAAACTATGATCCCCCAAGGAATTTGTGCTATAATTTGTTCTTTTTTTTTCCTTTTTTTTTTTTTTATCAAACAGCGAAAGGTGAGAGTGCCTGACTGTGCTGGGAGAGAACAAGACCACAGGATCAGCTTTTCGCATCTTTCTCTTTAGCCTAGACATCTCGAATGTGGCTTTATTGCTATTGATTGCTAAAATGATACATAAAAAATACTGAAAATGCATAAGATTCTAAGAAGTCAATTTGCAAAATATCTAAACCTCTCAGCTCATTGGGGTGGCTTTATTACCAGAAGGATCTGAGCAAGCAGAAATTGGAAAGAACAGTAGTTTTAAATAGTTTTGTTCTAATAGTTTAAGACCAGGGATAGCAAGTAGCGAATGCATAAAGCTCTTCCTGAAAGATGGTTAACATAGGTTCTTGTAAAATGATGGATAGCTCTATAACAAGTTTTTAAGTTTTTAAGATACTAGATTCTCAATTTTTTTTTCTCAAAATTGACGAACAGGAATGTCGTAAAGAATTGATAATGGAGGAGAAATTTAGGGAGAGATAATATAATGAATTAAACAAACATTTGGTAGAAAATAGATTACTTCCATTGCTTTTCTAGAGCAGTGAGAGAATGGTCTTAACAGATCAGTATCATTACTAAGTTCCAGGACAGGATGCCTCATACTCCATTAGCAAGGCATTCTTTTATGTTGATAGTAAAAAGACACTCCTATTTCCTATTGAATTACCTCAGTCATTTCCTGCATTATCTGTCTAATCTATGGGCTCATCCTGATTTGCTTAAAAGGTCTGAGGTTTTAGACATGGATTATTTGCTACTCTGGCAAATCAACTGCTTTGATGTCTACTAAATTCTTCCTTTTCCTATTTAATGTCCTCACTATCTCTCATCTTGATTTTTTACCTTAATATTATTGTTTCAAATTCTTAAGTCTAATAGAAAGAAAATTTCAACTTAAAAGGTAAATTTTCATGCAGTTATGAAAAAATAATAATAATCTACAATAAAACCAACTCACCAACTGGATGAGTAATGGTGTTCTCTAGGCTGGGAATTACCACAGAGTAGGTAGGTGAGCGATAAGGATAAATTGTTGTGGGATTTGTAGAGATGATATTCTGTGTGGTACCAGAAAATACATTGGAAACACTTAGAGGAAAGCGTTTTCGCTTCCCTGGACGAGGCTGATAAACCCAACCTATAGAAGAAGATAAACTACTTTTAATTTAAATGTATAGACCCTATTTAACCTTTAAATAGTTCTTTTCATACTAAAAATACAAAGCACTTCAAAGTTTTTTAGAAAATAAGTTATGATCTAAAGTATCTTTTGCAGCTCTATGATACTATTTCTGTGAATAACTTCACTGTGTATTTTAACATACAAATCCATATAGCTCCTAACTTGTGGCCAGTGTTTTAACCTATAACTGAAAGGAAGATCAGATGTCCTACCTCCAATGACATATAACTGAATCTGTTGTAGAATCAACATCAAAGCCACCGAGCTTGAATCCCAAAGCCTTTCCTCTACCTATAAAGCAATGCCTCACTATGACATTATTCATCTCCTCCTGTTTCCTCACTTTCTATAAGGCACAATTGTTTATATCTTACAATGCGATAATCACTAATGACCCACTATTTTTATGCCTAGTTCAGGAAGAGTCACTCTCCTAGACTTGGCAAGCTCCAAGTCCACAAACAACTCAATTTCCTTCCAAAGTCAGAATGGTGGAGTTAGGGCAATTGTAGCCACTGTATAACTAACTGGAAGCATCACTGGTTCCCTGTAGATGCTGCCTCTGATCTTCCCTCCTAGAATCTCTCTGCTCATATTGCAGAAAAAAAAATTTTTCCCCACCATACACAATCGTGTTGGCCAAGTGCTGTGCATTTTCCCAAGCTTAATCTCAATGTCCTTACTGCTGGAGATGAAACAAGACTCATTTTATACTTTATTATAATGGGGATAAATATATCAATCAGAAGGCAGGACTATGTTCTGACCACTGTGTAATATTAAAATGGAGCATGGTGTTAATCCTTGATTTTCATTATCTTTAAGTGTATAATTCATATCTTTTTCTGTTGCTATGATTTTAACACTTCTAGTATATGTAAAATTATAGCCTAAAACTCTGAAGATTTATCTTCATTAAATTTCTATTTCTGTATATTTAATCAAAATCACAATAAAACTGTATGTCCCCTGGTTTTTATTAGTTAGTAAATATGAGACCAGATATCCCCTTACTTGGTTCTACTTAATGAAACTTATGCCCAGTATCATTTCAATCATTACTATAATATTAGTCATTATTTTCTTTATTGCACATATTAGATTAGAAAAAAATTACACATTTTTTCTTTCCATCTCAACCTAACCTAATCTTTATCTAAATAAATTTAAAAGAAATTTAAAAAAAGGCTTTGTTCATTTCATTTGATTACCAGGAAATTCCTCTCTGTGCTTTTCTTTAATCTTTTGTGCTTCATCATAATAGGGTTTCTTTTGTTCTTCACTAAGTTTGTTCCACTCTAACCCGAGCTGGACACTGATTTCTGCATTGTTGGCTGCTGGGTTAGCTTTGGCTAGTGCTGGCCGGTGGATCCTTGCCCAAACCATAAATGCATTCATGGGTCGCTTCACATGACCATTTCTGTCCTTACTGAAGGGAGTATCTGGTATTCCTACATGACAAAAATTAAGAGACTAAATTAATGTGCCACACACACACAATTTTAAAGTGAAGTGCATCTCCATCTATACTTATTTTTTAAATATCTGGAGAAAATATACACTTCACAATAGCCAAAGAACTGCCAATATTCCAGAATTCCTTATAACCCCTGAACTCAGCATTCTAAACTGTAGTTTAGAATGACTCCTTTTCCTCAAACAGAATAATATTATTGAAGATATTATGGAAGTTATAATGTTGAATACACAGTAAATTGCTGGCTTATTACTTATTTGAGCTTTATTAATATAACAATAATTAACATTTATTAATAGTTTATTTCCTACTAAAAATATTCTATCATTAGGGGGCAGGAACTATGATTTATTCATGCCTATAATCCTAGCACTAGGTAAGTGTTCCCTAAATGTTTAAAGGAACTAATTTACATGGTGATGATGTGTCCTTTCAAGCAAAAATATTTATAATATTATACTAATGATACTATATTGGTTGTATTCACTGTGAAGGTGAAGCTCCTACCAAGGTAAGTCATCAACACTAGTTCCATGTCCTGGGAGAAAAATAAGAGAAAAATAATAAAAGTGGCTTTTTGAAAGTCACAGAGCCAGATGAAACTAACAAAGGAAACTGGCTAAATTCACATTTCTTACATGATTCATCAAAAATAGCTGTCTATAAAGTTCTTATATTGCTTCTTTTAGGATTAGTTAATAATCCTAAAAGATTTTTAAAATTTTTTTTAAAATGCTAAGGATGAAATATGTAATATAAAGAAAGCTATTTCCTTCTTTTAGAAAATGAAAACAAAGTCTAAAACTACCAAAGATAAAAGCAAGGGGGTAGAGTGGAGAAGATGAGTCAGTAAAGAAAATAAGAACAAAAACAATAAAATTAATGAAAATATGAAACAAAAGATTAATATGACTTTCCAAGACATTCATTGGCAGTATTGTCTGAACTAAATCTTAAAATAAGAATTTGCTAACTATATATTTAGCATATATATTGTAGTTGTTACTGACGTAACTAATTTCTTTTAAAACAATTTTTCTAACTTATTTTACAATATTTTCAATATTTTGTAAGTCCTTAGTTTTTAGAAGAAATGTTAAAGTGTTACATTTAATCATGTATTATTTTCTCCTAGCATTTTTAAAGATGACCTCTATAACTGATATAAACTTTCCCATTTAATTATAACTTTTTTCATTAAACACCATTGCTTCTTCTATTTCTTGATACATGTAAAAGTATTCAGCTACCATAACATGATATTTTTAATCTTGATTACTTGTAGCATATAAACCTAAGGCTTTGTGTTGTCTAGCAAGAATATTTCTATTTTTGTGTATAAAAATTAGTCATATCTAAATCTCATCATTTACTGGGACTTAAATTACAGATTTTTAAAAAATGTTTGGTAATCTTGAACATGTTACTGTATTTTACTGGTATATGTACAAGTCAATCAGAAGTGATACCTGTGCAGACTTTGCCCTGAAAAGAATCAGTTCCATGATTTTATTTTTCTAGTTTAGGCTTCTGAACTGCTGACATGTCAGCTATGGGGCAACATAGACGAAGTTTTGAAAACCAGATATCCCTGCTGTCTAATACCTGCGTCTGAGGGAAGCACGGTCAGTGGGACATCTTTGGTTTCAATTTTTACAGAAGGCTCCAGTAAGGATTGCATTTTAATAGGCACTGGTGTCAGGGGAACCTTGGTCAATCTTATCAGCTCTGAAGGTGGAGGTCCCTGAAATTGGATCCGGGCCCCCGGGGGTACGGTGTGGAGAGTCAAAGGGATCCTGAGGTCTTGCTGGTGTGGCCCGAAGGCGCTGGACGGCTGGGCCAAGATGACCTCCTTGCTGCCATGAACCAGGCCATTGGACGCGGGCTCCGTGCCCAGCCTGCAGTCCTCGCGGAATCTCTCGGGCTTCTCCGTTTTGATGATTTCTTCTCGGACAGTCGCCAGGTTTTTGCCTTCGCTGCCTTTCCCCGCGTCCCTCATGATCTCCTCTGTCTCCAGCTTGCCCTTCTTCGTGTCCCCGCGGCGGCTGTCGAGGGGCGGCCCTGGGCCTTCCACCTTGGCCGCCCTGGAGACTCTGGAGCCCGCTTCGACGGCCCTCCGAGGCCCCACTCCCGACGGGTCGCAGCCGGGACCTGGCTCCTGCCTCTCGACCTTAACGTGCAGTTCCCGGGGCTGCACCGGGTACAACTCGGGCCTGCAGGGGGCGCCCTCGGGTGCGGGCGGTGGCGGCAGCAGCAGCAGCTCTGGCCTCAGCGACACTAGCCGCGCCTGCGCGGGCGAGGAAACGGCGCTGTCGTCCCGGGCCTGGGGCAGTGGTGGCACTGGAGGCAGCAACAATACCTGTTCCGGTTTCACCTGCAGCAGCCGCCGTGCCACGGGCTGTACGCCCGACGCCGGGGCGTCGCCGCACGACGAGGCCAGGGTCGCGATGGCGGCTGCGCACGGGGCGGGCGGCGACTGAGGTGGCTCGACGGCCGCTGCCCGAAAAGAGGAGCCTTCGACCGGCAGCGGGGGCGGAGCGGGTCGTAGCGGACACGGCGGGGTCACCCGTGGCAGTTGGCGCGGCTGAGGTCGCGGCTCTGGCCTGGCTCTCTCCATGGGGGGAGGGGGGCGCGCCAGCCTGTGTCCCAGCCGGGATTGTGAGCTCAGCCGTTTGTTGGCGGCCTTCCCCCTCCCTCTTTCGGTTAAGACCCTTCTAAGGCCTTTGCTACCCAGAACCCTACGCGGTTCAAAACGCAGCCCCCAGTCTCAGCCTCGCCCAATCACAAGCGTCCCTGGGCCGGCCTGCCAATCACAGGCGCGTTCTCCGGCCGCTCCCGCCCTCCGCTCCCGCCTCGTGCGGAGCCTTCGAATCCCCCGCGGTGGCAGGGGCTGCGGCGCGTGTTGGCCATTTTCCCCCTCTGACTCTTCCTCTCTTCTGGAGTTCTCTTCTGGCCGTTGTCCTTAGTTACCCCTCCCCCGCCCGGAGCCCCCGACAATGGCGTTGCCCTGGAAACGGTCTGGTTCCACGCCAGTGACCTCTCAGGGATAAAGTTGTGAGCCTCTTTCTCCCGCTGGGGAACAGGGCCTTGTGCACGCGCTTTGCGCAGCCGCCATACACGACTGGCCCTGAGCATCACCAGGGGCTTTCGGTTTTTGCTAAGGGGGAATGGGGCAAATTTTGCAACTTCTCACTAACCTCGATAGTTGATCTTGCTCGGAAATGGCTTTGACTTTTTGCTTTTACTGTGCTAGTTAAACTTTCCATTAATCACCAAATTCATCCACTTGTTTGGTTGTCCACTGCCATTACCCTTTTCCAAGCTTCCGTCAACTTTCCCCTGGGTATTGCTTTAGCCCTGTAAATAGTCTCTCTGCTTTTCACACTTTTCATCCTACTACACTCCAGCTGCCAGTGATCTTTCAAAAACACAAATCTAGTACTGTCACACCCCGTTCTCCTAGATCTCCGTGGTTCCCCACTGACCACATGACAAAGGTATAAAATTCTTGCCAAAACCTATCAATCCGTGGATACCTTGGGCTCTACCTACTACTATTCCTCACCACAGTAACCCTGGCTCTTTGGGCTGCAGCCACATTGGCCTCATTATTCTGTTTCTGCCTAGGGCCTTTGATCATGCCCAAAATGCTATTCCTTCCCTTGTGTTTTCTTATATCCTCCTGCTCAGTTTTCAAAGTGCACATCAACTGGCACTTCTTCAGAAAAGCTTCCTCTGACTCTGAAAATCAGGTCAAATCTCCTTTATCTACTCATCACTTCATTTAAAGCACTTAGCACAATTCATAATTATATGTTTATTTAAGTGATTATTCTACTCCCTTTCCTACTTGACTATAAAGTCTTTGAAGGCAGAACTGTTTATGTTTTGCTCATCATTGAATCCCCAATGCCAGCCATGGAGTCTGGCATATATTAGGTTATTAAGTACGGAATGTCCGATTTCCTTAAGTACTAAGTTTGACAGTTGATATCTCTGATATTTCACTTTGACACTTTTTTTTAAAATTGTGAAAGTACATCCTTATTCTTTCAAACACACATTTCGGCTTGTGATTATCTTTAAGATTTTTTAAAGAGCAATTTTTGTGAAACCATGGATAAGTCAAAAATTGGTGTTATTTTTTAATATGAGTTTAATCATGGAACCAATGCAACACAGCTTGAAATGTCAATGAAGTATTTGGGAAGGATGTGGCTAATGAACGCACAGTATGTGGAAGGTTTGAGAAGTTCCATTCTGGTGATTTTAATCTTGAAAAGGAGCCGTATGGGTGATCTGAGACCAAGGTGGAGAATGATGAGCTGAAAGCTGTAGTGGAAGCAAATCCATCTCAACCTACGCATGAATTAGCAGCAAGGTTTGATGTTACTATTCCAACAATATTGGACCATTTGAAACAAATGGACAAAGTAGAGAAACTGGATGGATGGGTACCGCATGAAATAAACAAGCATCAGAAGAGAAATCGTCTGGAAGTTTGCCTTTCTTTGCTGCCATGACATAAAGGCAAACCATTTCTACACTGTATTGTTACCTATGATGAAAAATGGATTATTTTTGACAATCGCAGGCAGTTGGCACAATGGTTGGATAAAGATGAAGTGCTGAAACACAGTCCAAAACTGAATAGGTCCTGAAATTGCCCAACTATAAACTTACCTATGTGATATAAGTAAACTTCCATAGCGTTTAATCTTTCATTAGTGAAGTTTCCAGTTATTTGGAGCCAAAAGCATTACAATTTATGGAAAAAGGAACAAAAATAACTTTCATAAAGCCTTAAATCATGCTTTGATTTTCCTTGACTATGTTTGGCTACCTACACTATTAGGACACAGATCTTGTCTTAATTCCTAGCACCTTCTACAGTCTCTGATTTAAAATAGTTGCTTAAGAAGTGTTTGTGGAATGAATGAATCAATGAACAAATGAATGGATAAATGAATCCATAGATCAACATGATGATGTGATTGGGGGGCAGTGTAGAAGGGTTGGTTAAGAGGATAAGCTCTTGTATAGTATTTGTGGCTTCCTGTCCTGGCTCTACCACTTATTAACTGTGTGACCTTGGGTAAGTCACTTAATCTCTGTAAGACTGTTTTCCCAGTTATAAAATGGGGATAACAACAGCACATACTTAAAATAACCTTTGTGAGGCTATTAAACATTCTATGCAAAGGGCTTAACACAGAATTTGGTACCTAATAAGCACTCACTGTGTTGGCCATTATTATTGGAGAAAAGTAGAGAACAGCCAGCAATGATTCCAGATTGTTAAGCCTGGTTGACCGGGTGAATAAAGACAAATCTGACCAAAATTCAGTGTGGAAATGGAAAAGATGATGTTCAACTTCAGATGTATAAAACAAAGCCTAAATATAGTTAGAGAATGAAGACATATTGGTTATGTTTATACAGATAAAGTAACTCTACTTAGGTTATGATTTATATTGCAGTTACTCATCCTGAGTTTCTATAATTACAGAATTGTACTTTACAAATATAGTAACTTCAAAAGGAAGATAACTTTTGGATTGTATCCATGATGACTGAAATCCAAGGGGGTAGGAGTTGCTGAGATTTTTGCCTAAGAATGTGTTTTCAAGTGGTAATATTTAAAAACAAAATATCATGGACAAAAAAGATTTCCTTAAATGGTGTAGACACATGCAGTGTCAGTGATATAACATAGTTCAGTCTCTGAAATCCTTTGAATTCTCTTCCCAATTTAATGTTTCTTCATAAACTACTATGCAACAGAGGAAAACTATGCCAGAAATATTTAGAGGGGAAATTCTGTGTATTAGTGTCCAAGGAACCACTTTTGTTCTCCAAGTAGCCAGAATGAGTAATAAAAACCAAGCATGAGTAGTAATATTTGTCATGCACCCTTTTTGTCCATTGCTAAAATAAAAGAGAAGATCTCATTGAACTCAGATCAGGAAATGATTCTTCCTAAGCAAATAACTCGTGAATTACTTATTGGATTTTCTTCTGTGTTTAATTTCCATTGCATGGCAATGAGTAACAGTATAAACCAAATAGAAAGTCGGTTCACATTCCAGATTCCATTTTTAGATGGGCAAGAAGATTTCAAATTCTTTTATTCAATAAACCAGCTCAGTCACTGGGAAAAAATTAAATTGAAATATCTGCCTGTATCAATCTCTCTACCAACATATGGCCCCTTCAGGGACAAATTATTATGGGCTACTCAATATGCAGCCCTATAAATAACTCCTAGTTATGTGATGGAATTTGTACTTCATTGAACACGACTCTGCCTCTTTATCAATAATAATATCTTTATATTATTTCAAGATGTCTTAATACCTTGCCTTTTCTAAAAAAGATTGAAGCTCTTTGTGATTTAGGACCTCAAACCATTTTGTGGACATCGAATTATTTTTTTTTCATCCAGCTTTTCCTTTTAATCAGCAATGCATATCTGAAATATCAAGATAAATTCTCAGTTGGCCTAGCTGCGTCTGGGTTTTTTTCACCCTCATTTACCCTTCACACCATAGCCAGATTAATTTTCCTAAAACACCATTAGCTAGATCAAGGCCAAAGTCCTTAGCTGTGCTTAATATCCTTAAGCCTGATTTTGTCTCTCATGGCTTTCCTCCTCCCTGCTTTCCATCTTTTTTGGGTCTCTACATATCCCTCAATCCATCTTGCACATATTACTCACACCCCTGAATTTATCTGGAATGTCATCCTATTCTCTTTAAAGTTCATCCTGTCTATATGAATTGCTTTTGATCCAACTCAAACCTGATAAACAAGATAGTGAGTGAGATTTTTCCTGTTATTCTGAATTTATACCAAAGGCCCAAAGTTGAGAATATAAGATATGAAATGATGCACTTCTAAGATCAAAGAGATGCTAATAAGCCACTAGTAGTTTGGGGACAGCTACCTCCTTAAAAGAAAGCCTTGCTGAAAGAAGCAGGAACCAGATGTGCTACATCAACCAACTACCCACTATGAGTTGATAGAAGAATAGGAATGAGAGGCAGAAAGTTGCATGTATTGATGATGCACAATGCTCATAACCACTCTTGAATACCAATACTAGAACATTTTTCTAAATGGGAAGTTGTGAGCTCTGGTCAAGGTTCTTTAAGGGAATTGCTAACCAGCAAGAAAGGAGAACATGTGAGAACAGTTACTGGAAAAAAATAAAGTTACTTTTTATTTATACCTCCAATGAATTGAGACTTCTAAAAAAAACAGTTACAGATACCCCCCAAAAAAATATTGGCTCAATCATTCAACAAATATTTATGAATTGCTTCCCATGTGCCAGTCACTGTGCTAGGCACAGAGGATACAACTTTGACAAATCTTAAGCAGAATCCCTGCCCTCCAGGAACTTGTAAGAGTCCAGGAGTAGCACTGGCTCCAGGCTTGGTGCTCAATGTCATCACAATTTTGTTTCGCCATCTCAAATTTTCTTTCCTCTGTGTAGACTTAAATCTTGGGCAGTCTCTTCCCTCTTGAAGGCAACATGTAACAATCCTAATGGAAAGAGAGCCTCTTTCTCCTACTTATTCTAGCAAAGTGCCAGACGGCCTTATTGACTTGGCTTGGGTCAGATACAGATCCCTGAACCCGACTGGCGAGTCTCAGTCATTAGTAAGGCCACCACAAATATTTGTGCAGGTTGGTCATTGCAAAAGAGGATGAGCAGGGGTTGAAATCCAGCCAAAGCCATACCACGCCTTATCCTGGTAGAGGACTGTGTCTGCCAGGAGAGGGGGCCTTTTTCTAATTCACTAAGACACAGCAGTGGTCTTGGCCATGTGTTCACCCTGGAGCAAAGGTCAGATGGACTTATTCCCACGTGGACCACATGGCCTGAGGATGGGGAAAGGACAGTTGGGGTGCCATGGCTCAAAGTCAGAAACCTGTATGCTGGGCAGGCAAAGACAACAGCTATCTATTTCATTCCTTAAAAGCATGGAAAGACAAGGTGGTAGAGTGGAGATGACCTTGGACTCTGTGTTGAAAGGACTAGGTTCTAATCCTAGTCCTCGAAGCTATGGGACATTGGGCAAATCACTTAACTAGTCCCCTAAAAGCTTGTTTCCTTTTTTATAAAATGGAGAAAATTATTATCCTACTTGCCCTACAGATGCATCAAGAGAGGGGGAAAAGATAATGTATGAGAATATGGTTTGGAAACTCTGAGTTTCTTACACCTGAAAGGTATTATTATTTATTGTATCCTCCCAGATAGCACCTAGGTCATTGTTCTCACTCATTGAAGGTGCTCAGTGGGTGTTTATCAATTGGCTGGTCCATGACATGGAAGCTCACATTACTCTGAGTACTCTTCCAAAATCTTATACAAGTGAAATGTTTTGGCAAAATGTTCATTCGACATTAAAATTCAAAGATTCCAGGAATCTGTGAAGCAAGCTGTCTTTTGACCTCATTATCTGGACTCAATTTAAATACTGCTTCCTCGGGGAAAATGTCATGGACCATCCCCCCACCTCCTAATCAGGGCAGAGCCTCCAACCTGCTTCACAACACTTAACACTGTCTTCCAACAACTGTGAAATTCTGTTTCATGTCTGTCTTCCTGAACTGACCCGGAACTCCACTGGACGAGCACCCTGGCTGTCTAGTTTGCTGTTGTATCACCTTGGACATGGTACGTAGTAGGAAAGCAAGAAATACTTAGCCAATGAATGGGTAAATTTGTAGGAACAAGGTCAAGTGGACTAGGAAACATACATCAAATTTTCCCTTTCTGTTCTCCTAATATCTTTCTCCAAGCCCTCCATCGACCACATCCTCATGACTTCCGGAACCTGTGCTAAGTAAAGAAAGAATGAGCAGTTGACTGAATGTGCCCGTCCAATCAATGCTTATTTGGAAATACAATCCATTCACTCTGACCTATGTAAGCAATGTCTCGAAAATGCAGAACAAATGTAGTAATTTCAAGACCCGGTAATCACAAATTTATTCTAGAATAATAGTTCTAAATGTCATACCCTTTTATATCCTGGTATGCCCTAATGCTCCTATCTGACTTGAAACCATGACAGAACTAGGCAGTCATTCCCGGAAGCATATACATGACTCCAAGCCAGAAATTAGATTAAAGTAGTTCAGAGGGGAAAGGAGATGTTAGAGACAAATCATTCTCTCCTCTTACCCACCTCCACCCTGAATTTCATTTACATAATGGGGCTCTTAGCACTAAATGTTATGAGTCAGCGTCAGGGAAGACAAACTGAAACATGACTTCCATATCAAAGGCTGTTATTTTTCTTTCTGTCAGCCTGCAGCGGACAAGTGATTTTCTAAGTAATAGAAATTTTAAAAAATAGAGGCCAATATCCAGTTAGATCATGAATACCTGTTGTGTGCAGAATTTTTATTTAGTTTTAATTGTGATAAAATACTTATAACATTTACCATCTTAACCATTTTCAAGTGTACAAGTCTGGTAATGTTAAGTCTTTGTCATGCTGCATCACATCAGGAGTTCCTGTAGATTTAGGTCATATCACTATTAGTTGTACTGAATTTGATGACTAGCTTAAGGTAGTGACAGAGCTCTCCTTTGTAACTGTATGTTTTTCTCTTTGTAATTAGCAAATAATTTGTGGGACAATTTCATAACATTTTGGGAATATCCTGTTTCCCATAAATCTAATAAGTACTGGTTTTAGCATCCATTAGTGATCCTTGCTTGAATCAATGCTTTCACAGATGTTTACAAAAAGCTGACTTTCTAAGTTTGTCATTCTGCATTTAAAACTAGCCAGCATTCTTTTATAAAGAGCTTTCCCTCATCAGATGGGGATGAATTATAGTCCCACATAAAAAGGCAAGGTAAATGCCTAATTCTTTCCCTTGAATAACCAATTTTCAGAATAAGACGTTAGTGTAACAGTCATCTCCAGTGGTAGCAAAAGAGCTTTTCCCCCCTTTTTCGTTGAGTATCATGGACTTGTGGATTTTTATTTGTTCAGTGTATTCTTATCGATCCTCCAATTATCTCAAATTTGGCCAGCAGAAACCCCTTGAAGCGCTCACCTCTTTGACATGCCCTCATTAGTCTGTGCATTTCCTTCCTTTCTGGTACAACATGATGTCCCAGGTCACTGTAAATTTCACTGCCACTATGTGGAGCCAGCTGTTTTCTCAAAGGAGTTTCTTTCAATGGGGAATGACATTTAGAAATCAAAATCTGGATGCTTATTGCTTCTGGGGTGTCATTTCATCTCTACCCAATGGGCAGAGGTTGGAACTGATTTTAGAAATCGTGAGTTCATATTAAGTAATTTTTAAAAATTCTAATGAACCCTAATGAATGTAGGGTTCCTAAAGGAGGTAGGATTTGATTGTCTCCTGGTCAATCAAGAGAGGAGGTTGTGGAAGTAAAAGGTGAGGAATGATAACTTACAGAAAGCTGACTTCAAAGCAACAGGAAGAAAGGAAGGATGGAGGATGTCATGGATTTATGTCCTAGCTCTGCCACATATGTGACCTTATATAAATTACTTTTCTGTTTTGAGTCTCAGATTTCCCTTGTCAAGTGGAGATACCAATTCCTCTCATGCTTCCCTCTGAAGTTATTGTGAGCATCAAAGAAGATGATGACTACCATTTGTGGTACTATTATGGAGACATACACACATGCTGGTGTAGATATATGAATCCTGAATGAATATACAAGAAACTGGTAACAATAATTGCCTAAGGCACATGAAGTTAGGAGTCAGGGAGAGATTTTTCACCACGTATCTTTTTATATTGTTTGAATATTTTTCTTGAGGATGAAAAAACAATGTAAGTAGGTAATGAATTTGAAAGAGCTTTATAAATCACAAAGCAGTACACCAATATTAGGGGTTTGTTGTTATTACTAATATTATCCACTAGCAACAAGAAATCGAAACTGGGTCTTTGATTATTTAATGATGTAAAAGTTGAGTAAGCTAATTTATTATGCCCATCGTTGGAATATTGACTCTATTTTAAAAATCACACTTTGGAATAATCAATGACATTGGAAAATACTCAAGCTGAGTGGAAAAAAATATAACAATTGTATAGGTGAATGATTTCCAATTTTGTGTGTTCCCTGTGTAAACACACATGCACCAAGAGAAAAGAGACTGGAAGGAATCACCCACAATGCTTTGACGGGGAAAGGGGGCATATAAAATGTCACTTAGTTATATTTTCGGTATATTCCACATTTTCTAGAGTGAATTAATAAATGCTACTTGGAAAGGGGAAAAGTTACAGTTACACTTTCTAACTTCGTCAGAAAGAATTTTTTTGAACTTCGTTGACAGTGATTTGTACAGCAGGGAGGGAGGAGAAAGAAGAGCAAGCGTGGGAAGAGCAAAGGGAGGAACGGAAACCGGCCAGTCGTCCCCGCGAGAAGGAAGAGCTCCAAGGAGAGGCGAGACGGATGCAGACCTCCCTACGCCTAGAGCGGCCACGGAGGGAAAGAGACACTTCCGGGGCGGGGCTGCCGGGTCCCTTCCTTTCTGCGGGGGGGAATGTGGACCGCTGGCAACATTAAGGTTCGCGGTTGCTTGGCTGCAGCTTCCGTCATTCTGAGACGGTGCCTAAGGGTGGCGGCGACCATGGCCAAAAGCAAATTCGAGTATGTCAGGGAGTTCGAGGCTGACGACACCTGCCTGCCCCACTGCTGGGTGGTAGTGCGACTGGACGGCAGGAATTTCCATCGGTGAGCGAGCTCGGTTCGGGGCCGCGCGGTGCGCGCGCGCTTCCGGGGACTCCCGCACCTACTGTCGCAATCCCCCCCCACCCTGCTCACGGTTACCGGGGTGACGCGGCAGCCAATGAGTGCGCGGCACTGAGCATCACCGTGTTGTGTCGGCTACCACTGTGCTTGAACGCGGGCTGCTCAGGGTAGTTAAATTGCTGGGTGGGGTGGGGAAGGGGTGCTCCGGGGTGCTCCTCTGGGGAGGAGCCGGCTTGTAGTGCCCGTATTAAGTGAACAGAGGCCTGTTAGCAAGGACCCGGTGGAAAAAGTCCCTCCCGGTGCAGTACTTAAGGTCTTCACTTGGTTGCCCGGCTATTCTGCTAGCTGTCTTTTCATGCCCACTGCTCAGAGGTCTGTGTAAATCTTGCTATGGGCATCACTTTACAGTATTGTCCATTTTTCATCATAAGTCACAGACCACATGGACTAGATTCAAGAGTCAGAAAAAAGGGAGAAAGAAATGTAACAGAAAAAAGGAATTACTCTGAAACTATGTACATCTATTATGCCTCAATTTTTTAAAAGATGGGAATTTAATCTTTGAAAAGAGCTGCATTTTTAATAAGGATCATTGTAACTAACGTTTATCAAGCACTTACTAGGAGCCAGGCATCATTACATTTGTTTTCTTCTCCCTAACCTTCAGGACAACCCGATGAGGTAAATACTCTTTATCCCCATTTCACAGAAAGGGGAATCGAGGCTTCCCAATTATGTCCCTTTTTCTCAGCCGGTCAGGGCAAGAACTGGAGTTCTTAAGGAAATGGGTTAGGTTGCGGCTAGTGCAGTGTTTGGGGGTCACAGTGCTGGTACAGTAGCTTTATCTTTGAACAGTCTCTGTGATCTGTATTGTTAATGACAAGCTGTCTTCCATCCATTCCCTACTCCCTCTTCTCCTTCTCCTATGAAGGTTTGCTGAGAAGCACAGCTTTGCAAAACCTAATGACAGCCGTGCTCTCCACCTGATGACCAAATGTGCCCAGACCGTAATGGAAGAACTGGAGGGTATTGTGATTGCATATGGACAGAGTGATGAATACAGCTTTGTGTTCAAGCGGAAAAGCAATTGGTTTAAAAGAAGAGCCAGGTAAGTCCACAACCTCATTCCTTTCTTCAGAATATTTCCTACCAGCCTCTGGTTTTCTGTTTATCTTAATAGCAGACTTATAGACTACAGATGATGTCTGCAGTGTTAGCAGCTGCAAAGTGTATGTATATCTCCTGTTTAGACTGTTGTACTTCTACCTGATATCTGAACAGTACATATACGTCTTTATCTAATTCTTTCACCTTCATACCCCATCAACTAAGTTTCTAGACTGACCTAGCATTGAACATTAAAACTAGAAACAGAGACCATAAGAATGTAATATTAATGATTCATAGGTTGGCTTTAGCCAGTGTCAGTTTCTAAATGCATTGCTATATTATTTAAACTTTTAATTAAGGAGTATCTCGGTATAAAATAGACAAATCTGATACTTGATTTGTCAGCATTTTAAAACTCTTTTCAGGAAACAAATCATATAATGAATTGGTATGTTTTTAAGTCTTCTTCCAAGACTAAAAACAAAACAAAACTCTTGAACCATAAATTCATATCACATCCTACAGAGAAAAATTTGGTATTGGTAAATTACTTAATAGGACTGGAAGATGAGGCAGGCTGCATTCAAAATACGTAACTGAGATATTGAAAAGTTTTTCTTAGCCAAATGCATTTTATCTCTTGGTTTGCTGAACAGTTTGTGTAATCTCTCTGTTGCACCCACAGGCCCTATCATGGTATTGAATTAATACGGTGTGTTTTCTCTTTTCTTGCTCCACCCAATGTGCCTTACATTTCTAAGTAAGTTCATGACTCACGTGGCCTCCCAGTTCGCCTCCAGCTATGTGTTTTATTGGAGGGATTACTTTAAGGACCAGCCTCTTCTGTATCCCCCAGGCTTTGATGGAAGAGTTGTGGTGTATCCCAGCAATCAGACCTTAAGGGACTACCTCAGCTGGCGGCAAGCAGATTGTAAGTGGCACCAAATAAACAGATGTAGTTAAACCACCAATTCCATGTACTGAAGATGTTGATCTGATACAGGTTTGGCTCACATGTCTTTTGTATGGAATGGAGTATTTAAAATTTTTTTTGATTAGTTAAAAATATTTGAAAAATTGGGAGATTTCATGTAAAAACTCCCTATCTCCAGGTTTCTTGGAAAAATCAGAAGATGTGCTAATACTGGATGTACGTTTCTACTTAGTATTGGACAGAGCCTGTGCAGAGGCAGCTGTCTTTACACACAAAGATACACACTTGCAGAAGCCAGGGTGCCAGTCTCTGCCATTCCCTGTTGCTCACGGGGGTCACCCACTGCTTTACACGTTTATGTTCATGCCAGGCTCAGTGGGTATTTGAGTTGTGACCCCTACCTTATGTTACTGTGATGATGTTTGTGAGGCTTTTACTTGTTTGGTATATTTTGATTTTGCCAGAGGAACTGGAAGAGAGATTGGAATAATATAAATAAAATAACTTTGAAAGTATTCCTAAGATTAGTGTACACGTTAACAGATTTATGTAAAGCATAACTGAAATGATCAAATAAAACTGTTGTTAGGAAGTAAGTTTTTTCTGCCTACCCCTTTTCTTTGTGCTCCCTATGTAAGACAAGTCACTAAGTGCCTCTGAGATCTCTTTAAGAGGAGAGGGCCAGGGCTCTAACTGTGAATATTGAATAAAGGTTTTATTTATTTGTACACACACACACGTTTTTATATATATATATAAACATTGTTATTTTGTTCTCCTCACAGGTCACATCAATAATCTCTATAATACAGTTTTCTGGACACTTATACAACAGTCTGGACTAACACCAGTACAAGCCCAAGAGAGATTACAGGTATAAAGATCTTACTACCTTAATACTTAGCTGGGGACTGTTTGCTGTAGGTTCTGCCATAACATTTTTTTAATGTTCCCTTTACATTCTTTTTTAGCTCCCTTTACAGCTTTGTTTTGAAAAGATATAAAAAATCATAATAGTAGCAGCTCTGCTCTTGCCTGCTCTGTAAATCTGGATGAGTTACTGCTTCTCCTGAGCCGTTGTGTCCTCAGCTGGAAAATGGAAGTAACGACACTGGCTCTGCATTCCCAATGCTGACACGTGGCTGGAGCTGTGTATTGGCCACCTTGTGTAGACGGGGCATGTGCTCTTTTTTGTCAGTCCTACCAGCCTCTTTCCTCATTGTCATTCCCTACTGGGCACCTGTGGTTTCTTGGGTTTACGACCCCTGTGTGTGGTAAGAGTCCACGCTCTACAGGGCGAATAACCACACTCAAATCATGCTTCTGTTTAATTTTATCCACTCTGCCTCAGTTCTTTATAGGTAAAATATAGAAAACAGTAGCTCCTACCTCATAGGTTTATGGTGAGAATTCATTCAATGCCATGATGCATGTAAAACACCTAGAATAATATGAAGTACATTGTAAGTGCTTAATAAATACTGGTTTTATTAGATAACAGTAATAAAAAAGTGTTACTTGTAGAATGACTAACTCTGAAATGAGATAATGTGTTGTAACCGTTCCTAATATTAATACAATGTGTGATTCATTGTAATTACTAAGTAAATGGTTGCCATTTTTTATAATACTAATGATGAAGATACATAGCAATGATAGGAATACCAGTGGGTACATCCAGGTTTGGGAGAGCCAAGTTCAGATGTTGATTCTTAGGAGAATGAGGACAACCTTCAACCTTGAGCAGTTTGTATAATCTTTCTAAGCCGCAGTTTTCTTATCTCTAAAATGGAGATAGTTGTGATAATCCCGTAAGAAACATAAAGTACCTTGTACATGATAGGTATTCAGTTACTATTAGTTCCTCCCACTCCTTCACAGTCTTGACTTGTGAAGCCAGGGTTTGCTACAGAAGAGGATTTTATGAATGTAGGCATCTAAAGATTTGAATTGCTCTTAAAATGAAAATTCATTAGTGACTCTAAGATGTTTGATAAAATCCTCCCACTTCTCGATCTGTTTGTGCAAGTTTAGATAGCAGGTCAAACGGATGGTAACGTTAGGGGAGAAAGAAGACATTCAAAGCTTTTTATATCTCTCTTTTTATTTCCTCAGGGAACTCTTGCAGCAGAAAAGAATGAGATTTTGTTTTCTGAATTCAACATCAACTACAATAATGAGCCGCCAATGTATAGGAAAGGGACTGTGTTAATATGGCAGAAGGTAATGTTGTTATGTTTGAAGCAAAATGGAAGTCAGGGAAAAAAGTGGGCCTGTGCCCATCCCAAGCATTGTCCGGCCTGCTACCTGTATGCTGATGTGACTTTACTCGCTAACATAAACTAGATCCTTTCCAAAAGGAGATGCTGTAGATTCTTATTTAGGGTGTTCATTTTGTCAGTCAGTAGTGGTCTGGAATTTCCTGTATGTAAGTAGAATTACAGAATATATTATTTTTCTGTGTCATAAGCTCTCCCTGTAGCAAATAAAACCCTTTCAGAAGGGTATATATAGTACAGATAGGAGGACTTTTGCATTTACAGAACATTGGAAAAATACTTTCTCCTATGCTGAATAATACCATTAAGTGGTCCGTCCATCCCATGACAACTATAATATGAAGCACTAAGAGATGTTGTATGTGATATCTGTAAATTACTTTCAGAAATTTCATGAGATTCCCCAGACATGCATACTTAACCTTAATATTCTGTAATAAGTCTGTACATTTACCTAAATCCTTAATTCTACCATTATTTTCTCTCTGTACCCACTCTTGAGCATAATAACTTCTCTAAATTTATTTCCTTCTATGTAGTTTTTTTCTGAAATGCATGTTTTCAAGTACGAAAGCCTACCTTTGAGAGCTAGTCATTCCCCTAGCAATTTCACCTTCCTTATTAGCATTTTCAAAACACATTTGTTCTTTGGCACAAACTTAGATACTTCTTCATGCAGGTGGGAGAAGAGAAATACCTTTAATTCTATAGTGATTGCGAATGGGGAACACGTCAGATCCCTTCTTTCTTCCTAAGATTTCTTTTCAGAATATAGTAACATAACCTTTTTTAAAGTATTTTTAATTATAAAGAACTTCATGCATATTGATACATATATATGTATATACATAAAAAAAATCTGGCAGTCAGAAGTATATAAAGTAAAAAAGAACTTCCCCCACATCTTCCTTTTTTCTCCCAATCCTCCTCTTGAGTTAACAATTATCACTACTTTCCTTTTACCTGTAGGTGGATGAAGTCATGACAAAAGAAGTTAAGCTGCCAGCAGAAATGGAAGGAAAAAAGATGGCAGTGACCCGGACCAGGAATAAGCCAGCGCCCTTGCATTGCGATATCATTGGGGATGCTTTCTGGAAGGAACATCCAGAGATCCTAGATGAAGACAGCTGACCCTTTGCTCTTTAGTTCTGGTGTGCTTAACCATCCAAGCCCACCTCCACCGGGTCTCCTTGCCTTCAGTGCCCTAACATCCCGACCACCCAGAACACTGTGCCAGAAATGGCATGACTCAAGTTGGGAGAGGAACAGGGAAAGAGGGGATGGATGGGGGCGGTGTATCTTGTTCTGCTTAAGCGGAACACTTTTTTTTTTTTAAACAGTGTGGAACATGGTTCCTTTGGTAGAAGTGCATTTTTTAAAAAATCGTGGTACTATTTTTGTAAAGCAAGAGCTGTTTCATGCCTTGCAGAATGAATCATTTTTAGATTCTGACATAAATCTTATAAAAACCTGTCGGCTCTTTGCAGCTATGATAAAAGAGGAGCCCAAACTTTATCACCCACCTCTTCTTAACTAGAGAACCCAGTTACCTTGAAAATCTCACCTTTGCCACCCATCTACTTACATTCATCTTTGGCAGAGCTGAAGATAAACATGGGTTAATGCCTGCATGATGCCTCTGAATTCAGGAATTACAGGGAAAATCAGAGCTCCATGTCAGTCTCCAGGATGGCAACTTTGGCTGAACAAATGGCTAGTGGTTTGCATGACCTCAGGTACACATTCTGTGGATTGACTTAATGGAGTTGTCAGGATGATCATCATCATCTTCTTCCTGGGGACATAGTTTCCAAGGCCACTGTGAGATACATGAGAGAAAGAAAACGTGAGAATGAATGAGGATGGAGAACGATTTACTTCATGTCCTACAGATACTTCACTTTTAAAACTTATTTTCCTATGGACTTCCTGGAAAGATTTTCAGGTAGCCTCTATATAATCAGAACAATGACATTTGAGTCATATCCCTTGGGGTCACAGGTAGCAGGTGTCAAAGTCATAATAAGGCCACCTGCTGCTGGGTCAGTGGAGGTAAGTGAGGGACAATAGAGGTCATTGCTTGTTGCCAAGGTGTTGTTGGCCTCTGAGCGGGGAGGTAGTGGGAGTAGGTGGTAAAAGAACTCACGTTTCCTCTTGTCCCTGTTTCATGTTTTAGAGGAAAAAGATTATCTGGCTCTATTAAGAATTAAGAGGCAGCCCATGTCCCAGTGCCTGGCCTTGCATTGCAGAATTTACAGCCAAGAAGAAAATGTATTTTTGAAAGGGTGACGGCTGGCCTCATCCTTCATCAATTGACTCCCCATCTGTCGATGCCATTTTTTTCCTTCCCCTTCTCCCAACTCTTCGGGAATAGGAGATACGGTTTTTGTTTGGTAATTGCTAAAATCTCTGAAACAAAAAAAGTGTCAACTCCCTTGGTCTACTTTTTCATTTATTTTTCTTAAACAAATACAGTATATGAAACCAAATTTTGTGTATATCTTTGGGTAAACCAGGATACACATACCCTCATCACAGCGGTTGATAGACTTCTGGATGCAAAATATCACTTAGAATGCTTGTTTAGAAATGCCAATTTCAGCCTCTATCTCTATGAAGAATGAGGACTTAGCAATCTGATTTTTAACCCCAAAGGCTTCTGATGCACAGGGTTGTCAATATACAGCACCTTGGACAATGAGGCCCTCAGTATACTGTGATAGGTGAGGCAAGGCAATAAGATAATGTAGCTCTTGATTGGCAAATTTAACTTAATGGTAAGCTGATAGCATTTTGTATCAAAACTATAGACAAGTAGACATTAAAGTGCAAATTTTCAGGACAAAACCACCCAGAAGAACTTTGTGCTTTCTGTGCATATTATGTGATACTATAAAGGCTATCACTCAGTTTTGTCATAAGATAAGAAGACAAGCACTTGTTGACTTGCTGGTAGTTCAGCTTTGAGTTTTTTATTAAGGCGAGGGGTTTTGAACAAAGTGATAAACTGGGTTTAATACTGTGCCATAATTAAACCTGTAATGCTATTACTTAGAAGCCATTGCTTGTTACTATAGTATGTATTCATTCCAATGTATATATCACAGTTGTATATTAATTTTCATCTTGCTCTCTAAGGTACTCTATAGTATTCCCTTGGGCTTCCTTTCCAAATCTTAAGGGAACTAAGATTTACGCAAAAGCAACTAGTGTAGAGTTAATACTAGCCGATGGCTGTTGGGGAGAGGTGGCAATTAGGAAGGTGATAATGTGCAGTCTGTAGGTGAATGGCTATGCTGGACAAGGACGTAATAGCTGGGCTTTCAGTCTAGAGTAGACTCTCATGTTAACATCAAAACCAAATAGTATTTTGCTGAACTGAATTCAGCTATGAAGTAACAAGTGATATGATCCAGTCTTGTGAATTTTCCATCCTGTCCTCCAAGAACTGGCTCCTTGTTTCCTCCTATTTAGCAATGCTTAGAAAATCAGTGATGTAATGAATTTTCTTTGACACTAAGGTCTCTCCAGTCTCAATGGAAATTATGCAAAGGGTGTAGGAAATGGAGAATTGGGATCCACCCATCCTTCATAGTTCTATTGTATACTTAACCATTATTGGCTAACATGCATTTATCATGTGCTCTATGTGCAACATCTCTTAATCCTTAGGACAATTCTATGAAGTAGGTACCATTTTTTTACTGTATTTCAGATGAGACAATAAAGGCCCAGAGAAGCTAAATAATTTGAGCCAAGTAGGCTAACCCCTCTATTACCTCCGCCCCAGTACTATTCAACGTGAAAGCAAATTGAGACATTCTTTGCCCCCTCCCCGCTCCTTCCTGCCAGCTCCAGCTAGGAATAGGTGGCCTGCTGTGTCAGAGCAGGGAAACACCTGGGGCTGTTAAAGCGCTGATCCTGGGCTGCACACCTGGGGAATCCGGAGTGTTAGCAAACACTCTTAAGTGATAATAATACAGAGAAACGGCTGAATTACAGCCGATTAAGCATCAGCTACAGTGTTAACCTGTCACCTGCGCACGAAGGCGGGGCGAGGCCCGGCGGGGCCGAGACGCGCCACGCCCCCCGGGCCGGGGCCGAGCGCGGGCGGATGCTGCCCCCCGGCGGCCGCGCCGGCGCAGTGCGGGCCCCGCGCGGCTGCGCAGTGCCGCCCTCTGGCGGCCCCGCTCCCTCTTCCCATCGGCCTCGGCTTGCGGGCCTTTCAAACATGGAGGAGCGGGAGCGGGGGGCGAGGTCGGCCCGCGCCGGGAGCCCCGCGCGCCCGCCCAGCCCGCGGCTGGATGTCAGCTCCGACCGCTTCGACCCGCTGCTGGCGCTGTACGCGCCCCGACTGCCCCCCATCCCCTACCCCAACGCGCCCTGCTTCAACAACCTGGCGGAGTACGAGAGCTTCCTCCGCACCGGCGTCCGGGGCGGCGGGCGCGGGCGGGCTCGAGGCGCGGCCGCAGGTTCCGGGGGCCCCGCGGCCGCCCCGGGGCCTTCGGGCCGGACCCGCCGGCGCGCGGGCGCCCCCGCCCCAGACCCCGAGCGCATCCAGCGCCTCCGCCGCCTCATGGTGGCCAAGGAGGAAGAGGACGGGGCGGCCGGCGCGCGCCGGCGGGGTCCGGGTCGGAGCAGGAAGGCGCCGCGCAACGTGCTCACGCGAATGCCCCGTGAGTCCGGCGGGCGGCCGGGGGGGCGTGGGCCGGCGGTGGCGGCTTGGCGCGCGTGGGTCTTGGTGAAGATTTGCAGAAATGATCAGCGACCGTGGGGGATGGACCTGCTTGAGGAATGTGACTGATGAGGGTCTGGGGAGGGTCGCAGTGAGTAAGGGGGGGTCTGCAGCAGCAATAGGGGAGAGTGGTGAGGCTGTGTCGGCAATAGGTGCCGTGGGATAGGTCTGCAAAGGTAATGAGGCCCACGGAAGTGTCTGTCTGCGGAGGTGATGGACCTGCAGAGAGGGTCTGCAGAAGTGATGGCGATCTGGAGAAGTGGCGGGGCCCGGAAACGGTTATAGAGTTTGGGGGACACAGGGAGTTCTGCAGAGGTGATGAGAGGTCTTGGAGACCACAGATGGAGGTGAAGGGGGGTGAGGGCATAGAGGAGTCGTCGGGGAGAGCACAGCCAATGTTAGGGAAAGGAGAGTGGGCAATGGGATTTGAGCATGATCTGATGGAGCTAGGGGGATTTGCTCACATAGCAAAGAGACATAATGCCATAACCCCTGCACATTGACAGCTCCTTCTCGCGTGCAGTAAGCAGGAGAAGGGCTGCAAAGTCTTTATACACATATGTTCACATTACTAAATCATAAGTGCTGGAATGTAGCAGGCACAAAATGCCACTAAAACGCAGACGCTGTTTTACAGCCGCTCTGCCTGGCTGGGTGCAGGACTGTGTCTGTCAGGCTCATATTACCATATGCACAGGTTATTTTAAGTTCTGGAGGTGTAAATGGCACAAGGGAATTTCTTGGAGCCTCCTAATAGATCCTTAGAGTAAAGCTGTAAACAGCAGAGGTTCTAATGTGTGAGTTAGGTCTTGTATAACTGGAATAAAAACAGCCCAGAGTTATATCTTTTGTCATCTGGCAAGCAGGTCTGACATCTGCCCTGTGAACACAATGACCTACTTAGCCATTCAGAGCATCTGTATCCTGATAATTAAATTGTTACATTTTAAAAAATCACTGCTTTGGATGGAGGGGTGTGCTAATAAGCAAGGGCCTATTTTGCTGTATTCCTAGAAATTTGTTTATTAAGAGAGAAACATCCTAAAAAGCTGTGTGCTGTTATGGGTGCCTTTGTTGGATGACTTACCGTGCCCTGGCATCCCTGCCCAAACTAGGATTTACCCCAGCTTGCTTGCCCAGCAGTAACACAAAGGCCGGGATGCATGTTCCTAAAATGAGAGCAGTTTGGGGGACCTTATTTTGTTTGTACATTTGGCCACTGTTAGGTCTTTGAAACGCACCCCAAGTCTCAGATTATAACATTTATTTCTATTTTACCAGTTACTACTTTGCTACCGAGATTGTCAAGGGAAAGAAATATTCCTATGTGGTGGGTGGTTTTAGCTTTACTATGGAGCACTTTACTGTATTAGTATGACAGAGTGCGTGGAGACCAGCTTTGTCGACGGCTTGTGATTAAATACTCACCTGGAACCAAGATCGTAGAGGATGTGCACTGAAAATTTTAATCATGGCGCTGGGAACAGTTGGGTGTACCTGATAGAGATGGGTTGACATCACAGAGTTGACCTTTAGAAAGCAAGAAAACAACAGAAACATGGTGAGGATTAGATTTATTCAAGAAAGAGTTCCTGTGAGAGGTAAGTTTTAGGTTTTGAAGTTAAGGAAGGGCATGGTTGAAGATAACAAAATCAGGCTATTAAGATGTAATTTACATATAGCAAAATTCACCCTTTTTAAGTGAGTTTTGACAAATGTATAGAGTCTGCCTAGGTTTGAACACTGGCTCCTCCATCTTCTAATTGTTTTGCTTTAGGCAAGTTACTTAAACTCTTTTGGGCCTCCATTTCTTCATCTATAGAATGAGGTTAATAATAGTATCTACCTGTCATTGCGAGGATTAAATTGGTTAACATATTTAAAGCATTTATAATAGTATTCCCTAGCACATAGGAAAGTTTTCCATGATTGGTAAATGTCACTGTTGTGGTTATTATTATTTATAGACTGTCATAATTAAAATCCCCAGGTCAGAATACGTATGACCAGCCTATATTGAATGTTTACTAGATAAATGACTTTGAGCAAATTACTTATATCTTTCTGAGCCTCAGTTTTCTCAGAGGTAAAAGAATAGTACCTATTTGTTAGGAGAATTAAATAAAATAAAATATGTAAAGTTAAAATTACTACAGGGTCCTAATGATGATGATGTGGATATGAGTGAGGGGAGCTAGGAAACTGTAGTAAACCAGTCATCTGATAAGGCTCTGCGCTAGAATGTGTTGTGGAGAGAAAAAGGAAAGGGCAGGTTTTAGTAATTGAGAATCTATTGTCTAAACTTAGTGATGGCCACAGCAGGGAGAAGGGAGAGTGGAGCTGTCTTTGGAAGGGTGTGGCCCCAAGAATAATGGCAGCAGAGAAGGGGATTTGGAAGAATAACTTTCTTCAAAGAGAAAGCATATGCTATTCTTTTTATACTAAGTTTTAGAAGCCCTACTCATATCTGTTTAGAGTTTGTCACAGAGATGGCTGGAAAGCAAACGTGCATTCTGATTCCGAATGGGGAGCTCATTTTTGCCTTGGCAGTTTGCCCTGATAGGTGGTGCTAGTGTTGTATTTTTGATTACACAGGAGAAAAATGCTGCCTGGAATTATACCTTAGTAAATCTTTGGAAGAAACAAATCAAGAGAAAGGTACAGATGTGAGAGTTGAAAGACCCAAGTTTGCCAATTACTGAATTAGAAGAAGGGATTGTTAAGATGCATGCTTGCCCTTTCTCTCCGATTTGGGGGTGCAGAGGAAGAAGTAATGCCCCTGTTTTTCCAAATTAGAATGGTCTTTCCATTCTTTGTGTGAACACATATGTTTGGGGGGCAGGAGGCAGTGTATATGTGTAGGCAAAGGGAATAATCCAGGCATTGTGATCAGTTTCTAAGAAAATGAATTATAGAGACTTATTCCTGAATTATTGTTTATTTTTTTATTCTATTTATTTTTGTTACATATGAGGTCTCGCTCTCTCCCAGGCTAGAGTGCAGTGGAGTCACCATAGCTCACAGCAACCTCAAACTCCTGGGTTCAAGCGATCCTCCTGCCAAAGCCTCCCGAGTAGCTGGGACTACAGACCTGTACCACCACACCCGGCTAATTTTTCTATTTTTTGTAGCAATGGGGTCTTGCTTTTGCTCAGGCTAGTCTAGAACTCCTGACCTCAAGCAATCCTCCCACCTTGGCCTCCCAAAGTGCTAGGATTACAGGTGTGAGCCACCATGCCCAGCCTTATTCCTGAAATTAATCTACAAATTAACTAATCTAACCTCATTTATGAATGAGGAAACTTGGACTTGTAAGAACAAGTTACTCACCAAGGTCACACAACTAGTTATAATGACCTGAAAGTTGTTTACAATGCTTGACTTAATACAGCCTATAAACACAACACATTTACAGATATATGTCTGCATATATACACACACCCTTACATACCAAAGATTCAAAGGACTTTAAAATATTGCTAGAAGAGGTAAATAATGAAGGTCAGACCAAGGTTCTCATGTTCCTTTCCAGGGCCGTTGTTTCTGCCACTTCACCTCCAACTGTGCCTTATTGCTGAATCTTCAATCTGACATGAACTACTTCTCATGTGCTAAATCGTTTTCTTCCAAGAGTATTTTCCTTTATTAATTTATCACAGCCATCACTTATAAGCCAGCCCGTGAATGACGGATAAGGTGGCCAAGAGGAACCAACTTAGTTATCCAAACTGACGTGCAGGACTGTTCTCTCTTATGCCACTAGAAACAGAGCAGAGAAAGATTTTTTATTAGTTTACTATTATTGGCAAATGCTGTCTATAGAATTAATTTTGCCTTGCAATCGCGGGAAAGACTGAGATTGTGTATGCATGAGTTTGTATGTATGTGTAGTTTTCTTTTGGGAGGTTTTCTATTCTATAGCTAGCATATTATGAGAGGTAAGTTAACATGGAGTAAGAAAAATAAAATTCACCTCTGCTCCCAAGCTCCACTGAGAGGATCCCTTGTAATAAAAGCTCATAGTCCCAATATTGTTCCTGTGAATCATTAATACTGCTCTTTTCACATGATGCTTATGAGCAATCTCCTAGGAGTCAGATGCTCAGTGGTGCCGTTCACACCAAGGCCTGGAGAACAACCAGCACTTTCCCTGCTGGTGTCAAGACGATGTACGTTGGCACTAGTGACTCCAGAGAGCCTGTGCATGGAGTACTCAGATTTGTGGGGCCCGAGGACATCCTCTCAGAGAGGATGGCAATGTTAAGGGGAAATGTGTTACACAGTTAGTTTCCTTCAACCATGAACAAAGTTTTTGGTTCTTTGGAAGGCTCAGACTGGACATGTGATTCATGAGTTGCCTTAAGGAACAGAATTGAGAAGAATCTGGCTGCTGATGTGTACATTTAATGTGGTATTTTTTTGCCCCCAAAACTTTTAAAATCATGGGGCATCTTAGAATCAGTGACATCATAGAATAAAAGATATATAGGTAGTAAAACATTTGGGTGATATCCATACATATGGTGTATCCACGTTCTGTTGAAATCTAGTCTCATTGCAGTGTGTGTTGACTGTATTTGCCATGTTGTCCATCGAGCCTTCCTGTTTTGACAGTGAGGTTGTCACCGCAGCATGTTGCCTTGTATTGCTGGATGTGATTGGGTGGTCTTGGCTGTCAATTCTGGCAGTGGGGGCAGATGTCCATGCAGTACTGATTGTTCTCTTGTTTCAGTGCACGAAGGCAGCCCCCTGGGTGAACTCCATCGCTGTATCCGGGAGGGGGTGAAGGTGAATGTTCACATCCGCACTTTCAAGGGACTTCGGGGCGTCTGTACAGGCTTCCTCGTTGCATTTGACAAGTTCTGGAATATGGTAATTAAGCCTTTCTCCAGGGGCTGGAAAACCTCCTAGAGATTAACTCTTCTGTATATCTAAAGGATCTGAGTAACCTTATTAAGCAAAACCTACAGAGTAACCTCTCAGAAGAATAGAATCTTTGTATACTCTTGTCTTGGGCAACAAAAAAAGATCTTTTTATTGCTTTCTTTTCCTTAAGGCAGCAGCCCTCAACGGGGGCCATTTTGCTCTTTCTTCCCTTCCAGGGACATTTGGCAATGTCCGGGGACATTTTGATGATTATCACCACTGTGGGAGGGGATGCTATTGGCATTTAGTGAGCAGAGGCCAGGGACGCTGCTAAACATCCTATAATATACAAGATAATCCCCCAACAACAAAGAATTATCCAGCCCAAAATGTCATTAGTGTCAAGGGTGACAAACCCAGCCTTAAGGAATAAGTATTTAATCTATTTCATAATTTTAAATTGATTTTCTACCATCCATTCTTTCATTCATTTATTTATTGACTTCCCACTTTGGCCAAATTCAGTGCTAGGTACAGAGGTTTCAGAAAGAAACTTTCACTCTGCAGTATTTGGGAAGATAGATAAGGATAGAGGTGAAGTAGACATTACTAAGCAAAGCACTTTGCATGGTGTTTCCTTATAAGGAGTGTCCCACACCCCCTCAGCCCTCTAGAGGCTTACTGTCTCTTTTCTAGACACTCATGGGGGGAAGGGATATGTTACAATACAACTATAACATTAAGTAGTTAAAAACCACCAGGGCTTTCTAGTGCTGCTTTTCTGTATGGTCTTTCATCTCCAACTTTCCTTTTCCATGTGCTTTATCCCCATCCATGCATTCTTCTGGATAAAAACAATAGCTGCTAACTTTATTGAGTACCCTGTATGTGCCAGGTACTGTACTAGGGGCTTTGTGTATTATCTCAATGGATGAGTGATTATTACTGTTCCATTTCACAAATGAAGAAATTGAGTCTAGAGAGATTGGAAGACTGGTCCCAGATCACACTGTTAGTAAGTGGAAGTATAGACTTTAGCCTGGATGTTTGTGACTCCTAAGAGCATGCTTTCAGCCATTCCGGAATTTGAATCCTAGCTTCAAATCCTAGATCTGGATTTGAATCCTAGCTTCACCACTTGGTAGCTGTGTGACCATAAGCAAGGTAATTTCTCTGAGCCTCAGTTTTCTCACTGCTAAAATGTGAGAAAAAATATTTTATTATTACAAAATATTTATTATCATATGTATTATATATAATGTGTAATTATTGTATATGTATTATAATTTTACCTTTGAGGGAAAGGATTGAAGAGAATTTATTTGATGACGGTGGTAATAATAAGCTTATATTTTTATATAAGCTATTGGCTTTTATTTATAGGGTGATTCACACTTTTAAAGTAATTTCTCTTCTATAGTCTCATTTCATCCTGTGCGGTTGATGTCAGTGATGGGAACTCAGCAGTAATTCTGTGTGTAGCCCTGGTTAATCTCTGTTAATTCCTGTCATAAGACATAGAAACTGAGGAGGGCAAAGCAACAGCAGAGTAGTGTTTCTCAAAGTGTAGTCTGACGCCATCCTGCGTCACAATCACTCGGGGCTTCTAGTTAAAACAAGAGGTCCTGGGCTTCATCCCAGATCTACTATACCAGAATCTCTAGGAGAATAGCCTTGGATTTATATTTTAATAAACTTCCTAGATATTTATGCACACTGAAGTTTAAGGACTTGTACCATGCACTCATAAAAGCCCTTACCATCCATAAAAGAAACCCATCTTATATGGTACTAACAGCTTGAAAATCCTACATAGAAGGTATTACCATTTTCTTCTGCCCAATAGCTGAGTCACCCAAGTTTAGTTATGTTTTGATTAAATGTTAGTCTGCCTTTTTTTTCCCCCCGAAAAAGCTATAAAAATAATATTTTTCATCTTTTCTTTTCCCCCTTTGGGCTATTCTTGTAGGCACTTACTGATGTGGACGAGACCTACCGGAAACCTGTTCTAGGCAAAGCATATGAACGGGATTCTTCATTGACTCTCACTAGGGTAGGAGTTTCCCCTGACCTGAGTACCCATCATGTTTTCCAGCTTAGGATTAAGAGGCGTGAGCCCATTGACCAGGATTTCCTGAAGGGAAATCCCTATTGCTGTAATCAGGTATGCCCGACCAAGGTCTTCAATTAATCTCTCTTATGCTTCCAGCCAATCTCAAATGAGTCTGCTTCTAACCTGCATTTTAACCTGCTTCTAACCTGAGTAGCAAGTTACCTCTTTTTTTTTTCTTGAGACAGGGTCTCACTCTGTCATCCTGGGTAGAATGCAGTGGTGTCATCGTAGCTCACTGCAACCTCAAATGCCTGGGCTCGAGTGATCCTCATGCCTCAGGCTCCCGAGTAGCTGGGACTACTACACACTATGATGCCTGGCTAATTTTTCTATTTTTAGTAGAGATGGGATCTTGTTCTTGCTCAGGCTGGTCTCAAACTCCTGTGCTCAAGCAGTCTTCCTGCCTCAGCCTCCCAGAGTGCTAGGGTTATAGGCATGAGCCACCGCGCCCGGCCATCTCTTACAAGACTTAAGTCTTTCTGCTTTATACCACAGAAATAAGCTAGATACCTTTTCCCTTGACATATTTTTTGATTTATCTGCATTATGGCTAGAAATATAAAATTCATTACTAACTTTTAAAAAATGGCAAAGCAAGGAGTCCCCAAAGCATAATGGAGGAATCTGGTCTTTTTCTGTATTTTGAAAGAGGGATGTTGAAGGCTAAAGAGAAGACTAATATTTGTCATTGCTTTCCTTATAGCTATTTGATCGGCTGAAACTTCAGGATTCCTCCAAGAAGGAAGCAGATTCTAAGTCTGCAGTGGAAGACTCCACTCTGTCCAGATACTCCCAGACATCCACTTGGAAGGTGGCTTCAGTGTGGGGAAGAGGAGACACTGACCGGGGCTCACACAAGCGTTCCCGCTCTGTCCCTTCTTCCCTGCAGGCCTCTGCGCGGGAGGAATCCAGGTCAGAGCTGTCAGGGAGGACTACACGGACAGAAGGGTCCAGTGTGGGAGGTACCATATCCAGGGCTACCACTCTCTCCAGGGGCCAGACCCGTAAGAAAAAGCGAAAGCCCAAAGTGGATTACCAGCAGGTATTCACTCGACACATAAATCAGATTTTCATTCGAGGTGAGAATGTCCTGCTGGTTCATCTTGCACAGTGACCAGCTCAGCCTCACTTGAGCTTTGGGTTTTAGAATAAAGTGCATGAATCGCTGCTATGCTGTATCCTAGTATCCCAGTGAAACTCTGATTTGGAACGATTCCCTCTGGTCCTGCGTGTGCAGAGGACAGAGCAGGCTCAGCCCTCTGCAGGATGAACTCAAGGGGAGGACAGGTGCTGGGAGGGTGAGTGTCTGTATTAATATTTATTATCTATGTGTATCTACCTGGTCCAGGAAAGGTGCCAACTTATGCCGCGGTGAAATTTGGATAGGTGGTATCCTCAAAGCAGCCAGCAATGAATGCTCTGTTTCGATCCCTCTCCTTAATATGGAAGGGAATTCAGGACTTCACCAGTTTCCCCTTACCAGAGGTACCCTCTGCAAATGGCGTACCAGATGGGATTATAAGATGCTTGTACGGTGGCTTCTTGTCCTTCTCTCTAACTTCTGTGGCATGGTGCTAGCGCATGTAGCCTGTGGTATTGCCCCTCTGTCCGTAGTGTGAACTGTCCTGTGAGCATTATGGCAAGAGACTTTGACCTTCGTGTCCGGCTTCAAAGAGTTCTGCATGAACTCAGTAATACACACACCACGTGGCTGAGAGGTCCCTTCCTAGGCGGGGCCGGCCTTGTGTGGCATATCTTTCAGAATGGTTTTACCATGAAACACGGGTGGTAATTTTATTCCCTTTTGTCAGGCCAAAGAAGTCCTCACAAAGTACAGTGGGAAGTGTCTAAAGGGACACTACTCACAGCCTGGCTTGAGTAACAGGAACACCGTAGTTCCCACAAATGCTTCTACTTGAATCATATTCTGTGCTTTTTCTAATCACCAGTGCAGAATAGTCTTGACACAGACTGTTAGGCAATATTGATTTTTTGTTTTGTTTTTATTTGGTTTTATCTAAGATAACTTATGTGCAACATGAGAATAAGAAATAGGTAACTAGTTAAAATGTATGAAAAGAAAATTTTCCCCTGCTGTATTTGTTTAACTTAATTAAGCCTTCTGTGAAGCCAAGCGAATAAAGTTTAGGGAGCCCGGCCGCCTGGCCCTCCCTGCTGCTGGCTTGCCCGCTGGCTCGTGCTACCATGGCAAGTGAGCAGACTCCATCCACCCCTCTGTGCCTCAGCTTTTCCCCATCAGACACCTACCTCACAGGGGCATTGAGTCAAAGAATTTTAGGAAGGCATTTTACAGTCTCTAAGCATGTTTAAGTGCCATGAGTAATTTTCACTAACTCTTTCGTAGCTTTGTAAGAATTCTGTGTCCTATGAGCAAGGCAGGTGCTACATCAGAAAGTAATCTTCATAGGTGTCATAATTATGATCTTGTAACTATCATCAGAAGGCAGTAATCTCTTCAGGAACCGTTTTCTGTATTCCATTCCTTCCTCCTAAGGGACAATGGAAGTTGTCAGCAGAGTGTCTTCAGTAAAAGGAGAGTTACCAGTTTTTGCTCCTCCCTCCACATCCCAGCCCCCACCCTTTTCTGATCATTATCAGGAAGCATCCCCTAAACTTTTCAAGGGGTTTCTATGATAGTACGAATAGAGTGAGCATCTAAAAATGACCATCCCCAAAGGAGAAATTGTGGAAATTTTTTTTTTGTTTGCTTGTTTTTATTTTTAAATGCATTTTAAAGCATACTCTAGAGCCAGATCAGATGCACTAAAGTTTATAGCGGTTCCAGGTTACAAACTCAAATGAACAATTATCTTTGGCATCTGCCAGTCTAAATTCTTTTCTAAATAGCGTGTTGGAAATGTCAGTTCTCAAATTAATAGTGTCCTGTGTTTAATCGTCAGGCAGTGTTGCCTGTATGTCTTCCGTCTCCCTGGGGGGCTGTCCTCCTCTGTCTGTCCTCTTGTATCCCAGCTAAAAGCTGTAATGGACACTGTATTTTCCCAACAATGTAGAAATCAAAAGGAATATAAACAGTTTCCAATCATTCCAGTGCTTGATTAAAGTCTAACCTGATTTATTTTAAACATGCCTGTTTTTATGTTTATGTATAATTTTCATATTGCCATATAAGGATTGATTTACTATTTTCTGCCCAACATGACAACTCTGGCTATGAAAATTATTTCTAAACTGTGTATGATCTATTTTATGTGCTATCTGCCCCCATTTATTTGTTTGGTTTGGACAGTGATTCTGGAATGAATACTATTTAGTAAATGTGCTCTAGTGTACAAAGCATGATCATTATTACTGCCTTTTCTTTACTGTTGGAGAAAATTTTTAAAAGGAAGAAAAAAAATAGTTCCAATAATGTATGTGCTATTCAAAAAAATGTGATTATTTAGGACATTATCGTAAGTTGCTATGGAAATCACTGAAGTCTTCCTTGGGAGAAGGAAGGAAAAGTGGGAAGTATTGGTAGAATCCCAGAAGCCCCCACCAGTTCATCTAAAAGGGGCCCTACGCAACAAAACTGGTTTCTAGTATTCTCCAGGGATTTGGGCTTGGGGAAACTTACAAGAATAGTACTTATTTTTGAACATCCAACTTTTCTTCAAAGAAATCTCTAGGCAGGGGAATATGTTTTCATGACAATTCACAGAACATACCTGTGCACTTGAAGTCTTCTCAGAAATATCCACCTTTGTTAGACAACAAGTGATTAAGAAACGGAAGAAATGGTTTTACATCCAGAACAATTTCACCTGCTATTCTTTGTACATAGAGGTGATTCTTTTCTGTACCATTAGTAGAACTTGCACTTTAGGTAGTTTGTTCTGATATTTGGGAAGTATTTATGCTTCCTTTCAGGGACCATCTGATGACCAGAGGCAGGCTGTCTGTGAGATGGTTAGCCAGAGTTAGTGTCTGAGACAGGCTGGCTTCAGACCAATCAGTACCTTGCTCTTTGTGCATGGTGCATGTCAAGTCAGAAAGCCTAGAAACCGTAGCATTAAAATCTAGGTGCATAGAAATCCTTGTTATGAGCTGTTAGTGGATCAAGCACAGCTCCATCTCTCCTTGTAGCGAACAAGTCCAGGAGCACCTTTAGAGATTGCCAGGTCATGAGCTATGAGCTGTCCTTAATTTCAGAAGCCTTACAGAAATCTAGGTATACCACCTTCTACCCCTTGACAAAAAAGAAATGGAAACCTAACTTGATGCAGAATGGATATTTGTATTTCTGTTTGCACTCTTTTCATAGCAGCTGACACGGGCAAAATCATGAAAAAAGTCAGTTCTATAAATGGCTCCTTTAAATTTTCTCCAAATTTTGCCTTTAGGAAAAAATTAAAATTATTCAACGACAGCTAGCTGTCACTGGTGCTGCCCCACAGCTTTCCAATCTTTAATGTATTTTTTAGGAATGAAGTGGTTGCGGTAGGAAGGTCATCATGTAAGAGAAGAGTATCATGGTATCAATATAATGGTTTCACAGTTGTTTTAATTTTTCTTTTCCTGTGCCAGATATAGAATGCAGTCAACCCCTTTTCAGTAATTTATGTTTACCAGTCTGTTTTTCTTCTCCCAGAAGGCTTTTCTTCGTGGTTGTAAAGCAAGAAAGTCTTACCTGGGTTTGTGTTGCAAAGGTGGGCAGCCTCATTACTTTCTGGCAAATGGAGCAGATGGATTTAAGATAAGTCTTTGGGGTTCCTTTCAGTTTTCTGGGCTCTGAGGAAGGGTTGGGCCTCCTTTACTCTCAGTGTTTTGAGTATTTTTCAAATGTTTGTAAGTTCTCTTGCACTCTAATAAAAATGAAAGCTCTCTGTCAAGAAATGGCTTTGGATGGTTTGAAGATCTAGGGGAAGAAAAACAAGTACACCTGAGACCTTCAGTTGGTCTTTTATTTATTTAGAATAAAAAGTAGTTTGATAAGCTACCAGAGTCAGTGCTTCTTTAAAAACACTCTCTGAAAAGATGGGAACTATCCCTTAGGAAAGCTATAAAAGCTATTCCCAATACGTTGCAATTGCTTTTGATTTGTAGTCCTTTGGAGCAAATGTCTGATGTTGTTATGTTTTTAGAGCTGTGATAAAAAAAAATGTCTGAAAAATTTTGAGGGGTATTATTTAAATGATGATTATGTGGCTGAATTATGTGTGAGCTAGGTTCTAGGGCAGCTGTCCACTTTTTTCCTACTGTCCTGACAGTAAAGCTGATAGGAAGCCATGTCTTGAAAAGTGATTTGCCTGTTTCATACTGACATCTAAAGACGTCAGCCTTCTGTTTGGCAACCCTGGGGATAAACTCCTCTGCACCGTAACTTACTAATGTATTTCGAGACAAGGCTAAGCCTGGATGACTCTGTGTATCTATAGTTTCACTACTCACATACCAGCTGCTAAAAGAAAAACCATGACTTGTAATCTCGTCTCTAAACTACTCCTAATTGTTAACTGAAACCCTTCCTGTTTATGGAAGATTGCTGCTAGTAACGTCAGCAGTGTTCTGCTGTAGGTATGTGTCATATGGGAGTCTGAAAACTGTAATAAATACGATTGTATTCATGTACTTACTGGCTGCTTTGTCTCTGCTGATTTTGGAGGGGGCAGGAAGGAGGCACCATTTCCAAGTGAAGACACCGACCTACAAAATTACAACATTTCAAGCCTTCTGCAGTCTCATTATTGTCACCTTGGGCTTTTTTTCTTTACCAGAGTGCACACATCTAGATAGATCACCATCCCTGAGGTAGATTTTTTCTTCCAAGTTTATTTGAAGTTCTTGCTTTAGAAAAGGAACTTAGCCCATATTATAAATTATTCTCTTCTAAGCCACAAGCAATTGTAATTGCCCTTTGAATTTTTATTTATTTTTTATTTTTTTAGAGATAGAGTCTCGCTCTGTCACCCAGGCCGGATCATAGATCACTGTAATCTCGAACTCCTGTTGCCCTGTATGTTTATTCTACCTCATAGCTTGTTGGCATTAATCCACTCTCTTCACAATCTGTTGAAATCACCTTTGATTCTGCTCCCTTCTGAGTGTTTTACTACATTTGGCGAAGTGATCCTCCCATGCTTCCGCAAATACGTGAATCTGCCACCAGCCTTCCTCTGGGCGTGCACAAGCAGCTGAGTTGCCCAAGGATTTGCCACATGGATGATTTGATCTCTTCTGTACGCTTCCAGAACTGAATCACCTGGTAAGGTAGACAAATAAAAATCACACTGATTCTTAGAGGCAGAGACCTCAAGTTAACCCAGTTCCCCCACTTTAAAGGATACATTAACTTGAGCTCACCTGACACATGTGAAATTTCTAATTATCACAGTGGAGGAGGAGGAGGGACCCACAAGCTCTAGGTCTGGTCCTTGCTTGTTTGTTTTCTATCTCAGAGACTTCTGATTAAATGAGAATGCCCTCATTAATCAAAATAAAGGCTGAAGAGTCAGCTAGCGTGACATTTTAAATGTACAGTGACAGTTAAATATTGGCAGGGGAGTGGAATGAGACATGTCTATCCCACTTTTCCTGTGCTTCCTGGATAGGAGAGGCAAGGAATTCTCTCCTTCAGTCTGCTCAGTCGCCACTAGGTGGCAGTGGGTTAAAGAAAACTGCTTAATGAGCGGTCCCAGAAGGACCCGAGGCTCCAGGTCTCCAGTTACTGCTACAATTTATCCTTAAATGCTCACCAGTCTGGACTGAGTTAATCAAGTAAAAACAAGCTGTAATCAGCCTAAATGGCAATATACACGTTTCTTTTTCAATATTGAATTTGCCTAATTTGAAGCCTAGGAAGCCTGACCGATGGCATTCAGGTAGGGAATGTGCTGGGGAGGGTGGTGAAGAGAGAGTTCCCCGCGTCTGCTGTTGCAGGGAGGCTGTCACCATTCTCACATCACGGGGCTCCTCATTTCTTCTCAGGATACTGTTAACGCCGTCCAGCCTCTTCCCACCTGCTGGCAAGGGGCTGCCCCAAGAAAACTGTCAGGAAGCCCTTGTTTCTCAGCAACTTTGAAACAGTTTAGTTCCCCCCAGCGTGGATGCCCCAAAGCCCGTTTGTGAGAAAGGCTGCAGCTCTCTTACGATTCTGTGACCACAGTTGAGCCTCTACTCCAAGACTGTACGCAAATAAGCTCTCCAGTGAGAGGAAAGTTTATAACAAACAGACAAGCCTGTTGTCTTAGGCTGGGATGCCGAGGGCAGAGTGGGGTGGGCAGCACTAGCCAGTCTCCCTGCACACCGTGCCAAGGCCTCCCGAAGACATGCCCTCCCTATCGCAGGCATAGTTCTCCGGCAGTCTATGGTGAGGAGGAATACCGTATGTGAAATAATAATGAGATACTAGTCTTCAAATGAATAACTAAAAATAAAGTTATAATAAAAAGCTTTATCTCACGTCTGTGTGGTTCTTGGCAACTTATACCACATTTCACTCAATCACACTATGTGAAGGGGCAGAGGACAGATCATGCAATAAGAAATACTGTCATTTTGAACATTTCAGCCCTATGCTAAGCATATTACATGTATTACTTTGTTCAGATACCACCATGAGATTTTATCACTGTTATATATGTAAGGGAGAACGAAAGCTCAAAGAGGTTAAATAACTTGCCAATGTCTCTCTTCTAATCCAGGGTGAATTCAGGATTCTATCTAGATCTCCCTTGACTCTTACATTTATTGTTAGCTGACTGCACCTTAAAAATATTAAATTTCTCAGGCATTAACCAGGAAATCTTGAGAGTAAGCTGAGCTGTCCCTTTAAACTCATCAGAAATCAGAGGGCTGAAGTAAAATGTGGCTTGGTGGTTTGCTTCAAGTGTCTAATCTCTTCCGATTCACACTGTTCTTTGGCTGGGTGGGAGTAGACACATGCACGCAGGGCTTTGTGGCTTGTAGAGAGAACCAGGGAGGTGGGGACCCCCAGGGGCAGCAGGCCAGCTGTGGCTCTGGGGAAAGTAGCTGCCAAGTGAATGCCAGGAGGTATTTTGCCCACTAGTTAGTTTAGCCCTGGAAGGGGATATTGATCCACTAGTCTCATCCGAAGGAAGGTGGGGTAACTAGTGGTCATTCCAGTTCTTCAGTATGCATTGAGAAAGGCCACCATCCCTTTCTTTCCAATATTGCCCACTACCTGGGAAAGATGCTTTCTCTTAGCCTTATCTACAAATTCAACTAATTAAAGAAACTCCTCTCAAGGCTAAACCATGGAGGTGCCAAAGCTACAGAATACAAAGATCACTTAAAGGCCTGTAGTCTCTCTCCTGAGATCTAAAAAGGGGCACATGCCAAAAGGTTAGGCAAGCTGTCCATCTTACAAAATTGCCCTTTAACTGGATGTGTTAATTTCCAGACTATGGTAATCCTGGGAGGATCCTTGGTTCTTTTTACTAATTACATCTGAGCCTTGGTTTTCTGATCTCTAAAATAGGGATAATACCACCTGCCTCCTAGCTTTGTTGATGTAAAGTGCTTGGCCCATACAGCAAGTGTTGTCAATATCATTTATACTTGGTGAATTGCCAGCGGCTTTCTTACCTTCCCTGTGCTTCCATTCTGTGTCCTGAGACCAGACCTGGCAAACAAATGGATAGAGCGGAATGTTGTTTTCCTCCTTTTTTCCAGCACACAGGTGTTTGAAAGATTGTTTCTAGGCTTCCTGAGTTCTCCAAGCGTCCTCAGGTGGCTCTCCATGGGTTAAAACTTCAGAATGTCATCAACTCCTCCACTGCTGGGAGAGCTGTGTGCTCCCCCAGGAGCAACATTAGGCTCCACGGGACATTCATTAGTTGGGGTTATGAGGGGGCCACGGGGCACTGGAATGGTAATTTCCTACATGGGACCCCAGTGACCCAGCGCGAGCTAGCTCAGCTGGTCTGAGCATGTGGCTAATGAGGGAAGGGTCACGGTTTCTCTCCTGTGTGGGCCAATTAGTGTCACGTGGAAGACGCGCTCCTGGGGCATCAGGCAGCAGCGTACACGTGTGTGGCACTGGTCACCAGGGTGGCTGTGTAGCTATCATCACCATCAGAAACCCAACCCTACATCTTCCTTCCTATTATCCCATAGGTTACTGCTTCCAAAACTTGGGTCATTTACAGAGGACCTTCACGATTTTTGCCCAAGCAGACCAGTGCATTTTTTATGTATTCAATATCATTCTATAAATTGACTCACTTTTAAACTTACACTTAAAAGGAAGCTGTGTATCACTACCATCAATGGAAAATTGGGAAATTTGCCCTAAATCGAAACTCCACATTAACATGAATATATGGCAATTGAAATTAAAGTGTCTTCATGCCATCTGCAAACAGATTCTATGCCACAGTGATCAATGTACTGTTAATAAACGTTGCACGTATAGAATCTACATGTGTTCTGTAACATACATACTGTTTGGTAATAAAATGGTACCATCGGCAAAAACAGTTCCGCTTTGTTCTGTTCCGCTTTGTGGAATATTTGAGCCCAGATCCGTGTAAAAGGCAAAGCTCCTGGCGGGGGCTCATGTCCGGGCCTGGGGGAGGGGAGGGAGGACCCTTTGGAGTTCACGTTCACAGAGATCTCACGTGCACGCTGTGGCTCACACTCAAATGAGGCTGCACACCCAGGCACAGACACAGAGAATTAGAAGTTGTCCATTGTTCAACTTGGGTTTTAAAAATATACCAGCACTTTTACAACCCTGCTTTGGCATTGCATTTTTTAATGTATTGGAGACCTGAAGTAATGGAAGTGGCTAGGCTTTCTGTCCATCTTGAGGAGGCCCGAGTGTGTGTGTGTGTTTTCATGTGTATTTGTCCTCCAGTGCACATTTTCATAACTGGCGGTGTTCATAAAACACCTGCTTTAGTGGGAAGAGTTGGGATCAGTGACTGGGGAGTTTCACACTTAAAGTGATGAAATTATTTTTGCAGGAATTCTAATAGCCTTAAATATGTGGCAATAAAACCTAAACTCCGAGCAAATCTAGGGTTTAATTTACATCTAGCTTTTGCTCAACAACTATGGCTTTTGTTCGCACTCTCCACTGGCACCATCATTAACAAGGTGCTTCTTACACATCCTTATCATTATCACCCGTTTTATGATAAACAAAGCACAAACATGTAAAGCAGCTGTGTTCGCTGCACCATACCTTCGTCCCCCTCCAGTCATGAGCCAGTGCACGCTCATCTGCCTGGTTGGCCAGTTCCTTACAGAGATCAAGATATAACCAATATCGGTGTTGGGAATAAGAACGTATTCCCTAATTAACTGAACTTGTTACATCCGCCAGTTATGAAAATGTGCACTGGAGGACAAATACACATGAAAACACACACACACACTCGGGCCTCCTCAAGATGGACAGAAAGCCTAGCCACTTCCATTACTTCAGGTCTCCAATACATTAAAAAATGCAATGCCAAAGCAGAGTTGTAAAAGTGCTGGTATATTTTTAAAACCCAAGTTGAACAATGGACAACTTCTAATTCTCTGTGTGTGTCTGTGCCTGGGTGTGCAGCCTCATTTGAGTGTGAGCCACAGCGTGCACGTGAGATCTTTGTGAACGTGAACTCCAAAGGGTCCTCCCTCCCCTCCCCCAGGCCCAGACATGAGCCCCCGCCAGGAGCTTTGCCTTTTACACGGATCTGGGCTCAAATATTCCACAAAGCGGAACAGAACATTTTGGCAATGTGCAGACACAAAGTCGTCTGGGGTGTAGAAGGGCCAGGAGGTGAATAGCCACACTTCCCTTCTTACCTTATGGATCCTCGCAGCAGCCACTCCTGTCATTTCGTTGCCGCTTGGGTTATCCCACTTTTCTAGCTTTCTCATCATCTTGGGAAAGCCACTAATTGGTAGCAAGGCGACTAGGCTATTTTATAAGTGCCAGAAGAATTTCTTAAACTGTAAAATCAAAATGTTAAGTGGTGGGAAAGTAGTTACAGCTTTTCTTCCATTGCTCGCGAACTTGATGACTACTTGAACCACAAGAACCACCGCGAATGACTGCACATGCGCACACACGGTGACGAGTGCGTAAAGCCCTCCACGACGTTAACATCTACAAAGTTCTTACTGCATGATACTTGCTGGAACAGTAAGATTGTGTAATTAGGAGAGTTGTGTATGTATTTATGTAAAATGGTATAAAAACAGTGTTTACTGAAAAAGAACCCATCAGGGTTCTGTCGGCATGGCTTTGATCTAAGACTGTCGCGTACTTGGGATCTTTGCCTGTGAGTGCGGAAAGTGGAGAGTTAATGTAGTGTTCTGCGTGAGGAATCTGAGGCCCGGTGCTGCGGCCTCTTCTCTACTGTTGCCGGGTCCAGTTATGCCCCAGCCCAGTCTCCTTGCTCCCGCCGCCTCCTCTGACCCCAGAGCCAATCTGAGCACATCTGTTGCACCATGAAAAGTATTTTGGCAGGAGCTGCCCTCCCCTGTGCTGGGAGTTATTTCTCCTTACTGGCTTAGCACTGTTTTTACTTATATTTAAATAAAATAGGTACAAGCATATCTATACATACACATATATGCCATTTTAATAGAGACCAGAGTGAAGTTATGATATCAAACCAAGAATGATACAAAAAGCACACAACTTAAAAAATGGTTGGGAGAAACTTTTAAACCCTCACGTGCCAGTTAAGGAGCCCAGAAGGATTGTGAATGTTTCCTTCTAGCTCTACCTTCCGCTTCAATCCTCAAATATAACACTCAGTGATCACCCCTCTCTTGCATGGAGTAGACATTCAAAATCCAATAGTTACTCTTCATTTTGAAACACATTTTAGCCAGGACCCCGTAGTCCCAGAGATCTTACCAGAAAGGGAGACACTTGGGGATACATCCTACATAGGACTGCCCAAATGGTAAGCCATGGCACCCTCAGTTATGTTATTGATGCCTCAGCTCTTGGGGCAACTGGAACCTCTGCGTCAGTCACTTCCAGCCACAAGCATTAACAGCTTCATCAGGGTCCATCAAGAGTGACCAAATGGAGCAAGGTACAAAGGTGTGGCCCACAGTCCTGTGAACATCGAAACTGATGGGCCCGATGACTCCCACATTGTTATGTTCCATGTCAATGAGTTGAGTGCAGCCACTAAGAAGTTCCCATCGCAGATGCCAGGGGTAGCATGTGCCACTGTCCACCATGAGCAAAGGTACAGGGTACCTACCGGAGGAGTTCGTGTTCCAGTTGTCCAAGATGCCAGAATCAGCTACACAAATTTCAGGACCCAGAAAAAAAGGAAAATGCAAGGCCCCCTGTTCAAAAATTATTAAGGATTTCAAGATGGAAGCATCAGAATATTAAACTGAGCATGGGGTCCTTCTAAGCGTGTGGCCCTGTGCAATTGTACAGGTTGCATGTCCATGAAGCCAGCCCTGTGAGAAGCACAGCACCAGGCCAAAGTGGAGCCAGTTGGAAGTTCAGCAGCGCCAGGGAGGGGGTGGGTTCCTGGTAGGCACAGCACTGAATCTGCCTTCACATATATTGGAGTCTTGCAGCTGGTTGTGACTGACATGCCCTTTCTATGGTGTCGCAGTCCACGAATTAAAACACTGTCATTATTTTGAAAAACTCTGAGAAAGTTCCGTAAGACTTGAAAGTCATTCACGCATTTGCAAGGAATTACAACATTGTAATTGTCAATGAAAGCAAAGGAAGAACTATCAGGTTCTTTAAATGCGACTCCCATGTTGTAAAATTTGGAATGCTTTCAAAGAATCTTTTACTTTTTTCATATCACTTGTGTGAACAAAGTTTACCATTAGTGATGGCTATCAAGAACTTGAAGAGACCACTGTTAAAAAATCTTGATGGGATTTTTAAAAGTCTGATCAGGAATTACTATTTTAAGCATAAAACCTGACATTAAAAAGCTGTTCATAAATGCAAATTTCTCATTAAAAATTGAAGAGGTTATTTTTTGGGAATTTTGTAAAAATTTAGTATTTAATGTCTTCCTGAAATTTTGAACTTTATTTTCTTATATAATATGAAGAATAATGAGGGCTTTGCCAAGTCCCATATATTTTTTTATATTTTTTTATTTCTTTTCTGTTATTTTTTATTTTTATTTTTCAGTTTTTCTTTTTTCCTCTTTCCTTTTTTTTATGCATAGATGTTCATCTGTACGAAGTCCCATATAGATACCTCAAATTCCTTCCAATTTATCCCAGTGTATAACTTAAAATATTATCATTTTCCACATGTGCTGTGAAGCAAAAATATTGGCAACAGTACTCTTGATAGCAACTGTCTCAGGGAATCTGAGGACTATGAAGAAACTCATCTGCTTTTTTTCCCCTGGTGGTGGGAGAGGCTGTTGGGGTTTGACTTGGGATATGAAGCCAGAACTGAAACAGAGTCCAATCGTGGTAACAATTAATAGTACTTCGTAGAGCTGTTGAAATGATTATACGAGATACTGCATGAAAAGCACTAGAACATTGCCTAGCACGTAGGAAATGTTCAATGAATGATAGTTACTATTACCTGGCACCTTGGATAGCTAAAATGTTGACAATTCTGTTGATTCTATGTCCACAATGCCTCAGCTCTGCTCGTGACTTTATTTTCCATTCTTCCTGTTCTGCCCCACCATAACTGAACATTTTATAACTGTTCACTTGGAATTATATTATCTTCTTAATTTATCTTTTTGCTTCTAGTGTCTTCATTTTTGGACACATCTGGTTCAATTTTATGGTTCAGTTTTATGTTTCAAGTAACAAGTACCCAACTAAAACTTACTATTTCATGCATTAAGACATCCAAAGTTTTCATAGTTGGTTCAGCAACCAAACAATATCAGGGCTCAGGTTTAGGGACGTGTGTGGGGGGGGGGTGGGGGGTGTTTTGTTTGTTTTGCCTTCCTTCTTCATGATCTCAATATAGCTGCTATAGCTCCAAGCATCACCTCCACTCTTGATGACATCCAAAGGCACGAAGGAAAGGAGTGTTCTCCTTGTGTATCTTTTTTTGCCAGGAAGAAAAATTCTTCCAGAAAGCCTCTTAGAGTTCCTTAGAACACATCCACCTTAAACCAATCATAGGCAAAGGGGAACGGGATTACAACAACTGGTTTAGACTCTTCATCATTCATGCCTGTTTGGCTACAGCACTAGCCCTATAGCCAAAGAGAATTGGGAATCTCATACCCAGAAGGCATGATGGCTGCTGGGTAAACAACCAACCACTTTGGCCAGTTCTTCCTACACAGCACTGGCAGATTCATCCAACATGTCCTACTTGAACAAGAGCCCTCCATAGCCCACTGGGTAAAGTCCTAGTTCCTTCACCTGGAATTAAGTGTTCAGTTGCTAACCTAGCCAGCTAGGTCAGATCTTGCCAGCAGAATCCTCTTAGAGGATCTCATACTTTTCCTTCGTAGCCCCTTATCACCGTTTGTAGTTCTCCATGAATTGGGAAACTACATGATAAGCGTCTCTGTCCAACTCCAGGATGTAAGTTCCATTAGGACTGTGTCTGTTTTGCTCAACGTTAGACCCAACACCCAGCACAGTATTTGGACGCAGCAGGTTTTCATAAATATTTGTTGGATGGAGCAATATATATACCTGTCACAGGGAGTGAGCAGCAATTTCAACAGTTAGATAGTTAATTTGGCAAAAGCAGGTTTCTATGTAGCTATCAAAAGAGGTTGAAAGAATTTGGTACCTCAACATCACCAACATTTTGTTAAAGGACTAATTGCCAAGCCCCCTGTGCATGTGGGACCATTAGTAATTCTGTAGCTATGCAAATTAAAACAGTGATGTATGATTTATAGCTTTAATAACATTCTGAAGGCTCTTAAATTTTAATCACTTGCAACATCCTTTTTAATATTCAATTACTTTATTAACTAATTAGGTCACTTGCTGAAAAAGCACATAAAGCTGGTGCTATTTTAATATCAGCTGAGCCTCACAAAATACCTTTGAAATGGTGCAAATGGTTTATTTATTTTAAACAGATCATTAAGATGCTATAATTAATAAACCAATTACGAAAAAAGGCCCGATAGTGATAGATGCACAGGCACAATAGCAGTGTCCAATGGATTAGTCATTTTTATATACATACATCAAGGGGCAAAACTTAAATGAAAACCCACTGCAAAAAGTGCTTTCCTAAATAATTAATTTGTGCAATGACTGATAACCCTATCACAGCAAACCTAACTTGAGGCTTGCTCGTTACACAAACCTGTAATGTGTACTTTCGTTTCATCTAATGACAGTCTGGATGGAAAATCCACGGCAAGCTCAACTTGGTATTCCTTGATTACTTCCAAGGGCCTTAATTTGCAGACAGAGGTGGGTGCTTCACTACTTATCAGTGCGTTGGAGTGAGGCGAGCCTCCCGAGGGAGAACTGGAAGGAGACCCCTACTGGGTCAGCAGCATCCCTGCTTATTGATTTCTCAGCGCTGTGTTAAGGTCTTCAAAGCAAACAATGTGAACAAAGAAAGCTGAGGCCAATTCTGCAAGGATTTTCCACCCAATATTCTCAAAAGAGCCTGTAGAGTTCTAACCTGTAGTTCTAACCCTGCATTGCTAATGCACAGAGATGCTGGGACTATTGTGGCGGGTGGTGAGGGGGGCAGTTTTCAGCCTGAGAGTAGAATTTTATTCCTGGGATTGGGGTGAAGTAAGAAGAACCCAATCCTTTTGTTGGTCTGGAAAAGAACACTGTCAAATGCTAGAGGCCAGGTCACTTTTTCTGGCTAACAATACTAAAATTTAAAAAACATAATAGCCACCATTTATTGAAGGCTTACTATCTGCTTACGAGACACTGTGTTGATTACCTGTATTATCTCCTTGAATATCCTTACAAATATCAAAATCCACTGAATAACTCTCTCTAGGGTTCCTTCCAGTTCTAAATTCTGTGATTTTTTGGGCCCCACTTCCTCCCCGCCTGTATCTTATATATTTCAGGGCATTTGTTGCATCAACACTGATTTACTAAGCCCCTTCAGGCACTGTTCTAGGCACCGGAGACACTGGATGAACAGGACACCCAAGTTCCCCACTCTCATGGCCTTTACATTGTATTCGACAGACTGTCGACAAGGGAAAAAATTTAAATAAGAACTTTAGACAATGCAAAGTGACGTGAAAAATAAAATGAAAGAGGAGACTGGGATAGAGGCTGTTTGGGGCAGCTGTCTGTGAGGAAGCCATAGGGGAAGGTCCCTCTGAGAAAGTGACATTTGCAAATGGACAGGAAGGTCTCCAACAAGGAAAAGCTTGTTCTTTCCCAAGTTGTACTAGTTATTTTCTGCTGTGTGTCCTTTTCAAGTGAGTGAATGGGGAAGGCAGCCGAGGGAAAGAGAGAGACAGGGAAGCTGGGTGTGGTGGGTAAGAGAGAGGGAAAAAAATGGGAGATGGCATCATTATGTCACCATCATTTTCGTTATCGTCATTTTGCAAATGTGGGCACTTGCTTGCAATTAGACTACACCGTGAACTTGTGTGCCTTTTGCTGTTACTGTGTGTCCAGGTAAGTGAAAAACTGCAGAGAGGGCAATTTATCATCCCTTACTTCTTTCCTGCCACTGTCATGGTCTGCAAGTGGTAACAGCTATGTTTTATGTATTTCCAATCTGTTTTAGCACCTTTGTGATGTGTTGATGGAACTTTAAAATATTCATAAATTGCTTCATTGTCCCAGGGATGCGAAGTTCTTTGGAAAAGCAACCTAGCCCAAACAATAAATCCGATATGTGTGCTGCTCAAGGATGTAGAAAAGTATCGCTCTGCCTGGGTTGCTAAGGGAAAACATCAGAAAGAGCCCCTATCATCTGTTAATTGTGAACTAAACAGTGTTCCGGCAAAGTGTGCCCCTTCCCTTCCTAGACCCCTTGTCTGGCAGGCTATTGGGACTTTTTTTTATACTTGCGGGGACCAACATATACCCAATTCCCAGCACGAGCTGAATAATGTCTCAGAGGTGTGTAAAGAACATTCTTTTCAAATGAGACAAGAAAAGGTTAAATAAATATAAGCAGACCCTTATATTAATGAATAACTACTTTGGTGAATGATGTCCCATTAAATTCAAATGAATACAATTGGCCCTCTGTATCTGTGAGTTCTGCAACCACAGATTCAACCCACCACAGACTGAAAATATTCTGGAAAAAAAAAACAGTAAAAAATATAATAAAAATAATACAAATAAAATAAAATACAGTATAACAACTATTTACATAGCATTTACATTGTATTAGGTATTGTAAGTGATCTAGAGATGACTTAAAGTACACAGGAGGATGTGTGTAGGTGTTGTGCATAGACTATGCCATCTTATATCAGGGAATTGAGCATCTGTGGATTTTAGAACCTGCAGGGGTCCTAGAACCAGCCCCCCATGGGTACTGAGGGACTATGGTGGTTCTTTCCTTCTTAACCAACCAAAATGGATCCAAACCATGAAGCTAAGTGAAACGAGTGTACTAGTGATTCTCTAGTATTAAGGAATGAGGGTGTACAAATATCTGTTCAAGTTCCTGCTTTCAATTCTTTTGGGTCTATACCCAGAAGTGGAATTGCTGGATCATATAGTAATTCTATGTTTAATTTTTGAAGAATCATGATTTGGCTCATTTTTGATTCCTTGTCTCCTTACCTTGACATTGGGCCTTTAATCAGATTCCATTATTTCCTCTTGGCCTTCTCAAGAGCAAAGTCCAGGAAGACCTTGGACTTCATTCTTTTTAATTTGTTTTCTTATTTCATGGCTGGAAAATAAACAAAAATGCACATTATGGGAATAAGTTTAAAAAATGAGAATTAAAGCCTACCTACTCCCCACAAAAGGAAAGCAGTTTATAACAAATATGATGCTCTATCACAAGCTGAGAATTCCGGTTATCTCTGGAAGAACCCATGGCATCAAATACATTTGTGAAAGCACATGAACCTCAGTTGTGAGTGACTCCTTTGTTAAATAAAACATCACCTTGTCCTGTGCAGAGATCGTTAACACATTTGTAGATATGTATGATCCATTTACCCCCAAAACTATATAAAAAATTACCAACACAACTCTCACCTTTTCTAATATGCTCATATTACAGATGGAGGGCCAAACACTAAAAACTTAAAGTGATGGATTGGCTGATGACAGACAGAAGTGGTTTTGTAGGGACGAACGGATCGTATCATTCATGTAAATATGATAATATTCTGCACAACAATCCAGTAGGAAATCATATATTTGGATGTGCAATAATATTCTTTAATCCTGAGCAGTTGAAGAGACATTTATTTGAAGGAATTCCAAGGCCATTCTCAGGCAGACAATAGAACTTGTATCATTTTCAATACAAGTAAGATAGCAAAAAATACGTTTTTTAAGAAAAGTTCTGGCGATGGATGGCAGTGGTGACTGCTCAACAATATGAATGTATTAATGCCACTGAAGTGTGTGCTTAGAAATGGTTAAAATGGTAAATTTTATGTTATCTTACCACATTTACACATATGCATTTACCACATTAGATGCTTAAAATACAGTATGTGTATTTTATCACAATTTCAAAGGATAAGCCAGGTAACATACAGAAGGTAGTTGAAAGAACTCCCTCAGGTTTCAATTTCCAGTCTGGCTTCTTACCTTTAATATTCTCCCAAAGCATATCTGTGAGCACTTTGATGAGAACAGTGACGGGTACGTGCCTGGCTGTGAAAGTGTGGGCTCTTCCAGGTCTAACCTCCTCCCACGTAGGATATAGTCTCCAACAAGGCTCCTATGAACATGTCCCTCAAGACAGCTCAGCCAAGAAACTGGTCGTAAGCACGCCACAGTTAGATGGATGCATTGTTACTCTGGGGTCCAATTTAGGACGGTTATCAACACCAGCATGGCTGTCCGCATGGGAAGTGAGAGGTTTCCTCAGAAAGACCCAACAAATAATGTTCCCAAATTACCTGGAAACACAGAAGTTTCCTTCTGAGAAGTTTCATTCTCTAATTCTTTGGTCATCCATCTTGATCCTGACATTTCCTGCCTTTCCCATCTGGAGATGACTCCTTTGTTTTAAGGAGTTTTGGTGAACATGAAGTTTAGTAAAACAGAAAGGAAGACATTTTTGAAACGCAGACATTGTAAGCCTCACATCAGGCACTCAAGAAAAAGAGGCTGTACCCCAGAAACATGGCCACCAGTTTGGGAAGAGTGTTAGCACAAGTGCAGATATACAAAGACATGAGGAGCTAACAGTTGATTGTTAACCTCCCAAACTCAATTCAATGTGACAGTGACACTTCACAGCACATTGCGTCCAATCTCATTTGAAGCTGACAAAGATTGTTTCTGCTTTACATCTATTGGTTTATTAATGGTCTACAGCCTCTTAAGCAGATGCATATTCATTAGGTAGCCAGCTGTTAGGAGGTTCCCAGATGTCGAATGTAACTCTGTCTTGGAACATATTTTTTTTTTTCCTTATCATGAAACAAAGTAATTGAGGCCTTATTAAAGAACCAGCTAATTACTAAAGCGGTACCTTATGCCACTTTTTTATCATTCAAATCTGAGAACTCTTGGGACGTCTGAAAAATTTGGTGAAGAGACAGTATTTAAGAGCCAATCTTTATTGTATATTTTTATATATAGGCAGATACTGTATGTGTAGAGACACACATACATACACTTCCACACTGGGAAGTGTGTCCTTTCCTTGGCTCATTGCAGGAATTAAGTCTAAAGGACAACACTGATAAACCTAGTAAATTAATTAAAATTAAGGTACCTTGATAATATTTCTTTTTTTTTTTTTTTTTTTTTGAGACAGAGTGTCACTTTGTTGCCCGGGCTAGAGTGAGTGCCGTGGCATCAGCCTAGCTCACAGCAACCTCAAACTCCTGGGCTTAAGCGATCCTACTGCCTCAGCCTCCCTAGTAGCTGGGACTACAGGCATGAGCCACCATGCCCGGCTAATTTTTTTGTATATATATTTTTTAGTTGGCCAGATAATTTCTTTCTATTTTTAGTAGAGACGGGGTCTCACTCTTGCTCAGGCTGGTCTCGAACTCCTGACCTCGAGCGATCCACCCGCCTCAGCCTCCCAGAGCTAGGATTACAGGCGTGAGCCACCGCGCCCGGCCGATAATATTTCTTTAATTTTATTTTATTACTTTCCTGTAAAAGGGGACTTGAAAAATGGTTCTTTGTGTAACCTGTGCCTCAAATCTCATTTTATATTTTCCAGTACAGATTATATTTTTTCCCCATCAAAAATAAGTTCAACTATTGGCAATCAAAGAATTTTCAAAATGCCAGGTATCTCCAAATGTCCTTTCAAACCCTATTCTGAAGATGTCAATTCAGATAATCCCTTAAGAGCACCTTACATCTAGCAATTCCATTTCGACTTTTATTTGGTGGTTGGGAATCTCAATTCTACTTCTTGAGCACAAGAATCGCAGGAGCAAATGAAGAATTGTCAAGAGCACACAATCTTTAGAAAACGGATTCCTTAACCACACCACCCACGTTAGCCATCGGCTTGCTCTTAACACAGCTTTTGATCCCTTGAGGTGCCTTTGTGTCATACTTACTCCAAATCTGCTGGATTTTTTCTGCTTTCAAGATTTGGCTAATGTCTTATGCTAAGTTGTATCACCATTTCTACAAAACAAACAGAAAGGTTTACCCTTCAGAAGAGATCAGTTTTTATTCGCTCTGTGGCTTATCTTCTGCTGTTGACCTTTAGAAAATGCAAATAGATTACATAAACATTTCAGTGCTTCCTTAAAAAACATATTAGTTAACAACCATTTACTAGCTGTCTCTACTACACGTGGAACATTACGTGGTGTCTGGAGACAACATGGTCAGAACTCAGGGATACGCAAGGAAAGGCTGACACTTTGTATGGCAAACTCTAAATTCAAAGGTCTGAAATGTTAATTGAGGGGTAATGAGGAATAGTGGAAGGAAACTGAATTCAGATTCTAAGGCCCTGTCTTAGGACACATGGCCTTCCCAACGACCTCGATATCTCAGAGCCTCAGTTCCTTCATCTGTAACAAGGGGATGGATAGTAACTGTCTTACCTCCTTAGCTTAGGGTTATTGTGAAGACCAGAGATGAAATGATCGTGAATCCACACTGTAAGCTGTAATATGCAAAGGCAAGTTATCACTGTTTAAAATACGCAATTTGCGTTTATAAATGGCCCCTTAGATATGCAAACAATTTATATCTTTCACATATAAAATAGCTGCTAATGCATTTCGGCTTCAACAGTAAATACCAGACCATTGCCATACAATTTTCCACTCCAGTTTCTTAAAGTCCAAGTGAAGCAAGCCCTGTGTGACAACCATTGCAAGGAAAGCAAACGGAGCCTTCAGAATATTCCATTTCTGGTGGTGACAGTCCCCTCCGAGGAACTTTTGAGGAAAGTGAACCAATTACTTAGCATCCTAAACACCAATTGTAGCACGGTCCTTTCCTGTCTCCCCCTATTCTACTCCTACGTGAAGCTCCAGCCACACCCACTAAACTTCGGGGGTTCTTTCTCCACGTGGAGTCCTCATGTGTGTAGTTCTCCATGGCTGGATGACCCGTCCTCTCGCTTAGCCTGGGTGTAATGTTGAGGTTCAGTAAAAAAGGAGATACAATGTAGAAAGGCAGCATGATATAGAAAATGCTTTAGAGATAAATCTACTGAGAAAAAATATTTAAACATAGATTTAGATATAAAATATTTACTTCCTCTAAGATATCCTTCTTAAAGAAAAAATTTATTTAAGATTACAGGTTTTAAATATCAGGAAAGATATTCTACTATGCTGCCACCAGAGGTTGGTTTGATTGCTCTGAAGAAACAACACTTGAAAGCTCCTATTCTTTGAAACTAATTTAAACACATTGAATTGTTGAAAGATTAAAAACCGCAGTCAGCTAATTACACTCCCTCTCATCTCTTATTCAGCAAATGAATCACTTTTCATTACCACTTAGCTGAAGTACATGAATTTCTGCCTAATTAGAAATGTTGTAGATGGAACATTAGCAAGAATGGAGCAGGTCAGGTTATCTTTGCTGCTTCATTTTTAATTCCTAACAGTAGAGTATGATAGGAAAGAATAGAGAAGTCATTAAATAATTTTAAATTATTTATAAAAATTACTTTGCCCAAATCATAATTATTTTTTCCCTAAATGGTTTCAAATGTCTAACAGAATGAAAGAAAATGCAGCTCAACATTGATTTTAATGAACATTTTAATGTTATGTATAACAGAACATTATGAATACAATGGAAACAAAGTTTTATCAATTTAATAAAAAAATTTTCAACATAAAGTGGGGAGGTGATAATTTGATATCTATATTATAATATTTATTTTGAAAAATATTCCCAGCTTGAGGGTGAGACAATTAATTTTGCATTCCAAACTCTAGAATCATGATTTTCATGTGAGCTTAATGCAGAATTACAGCAGAAAAACAAAAACATTTTAATTAATTTCCTTTATTTGTCATTAAATCAATAAAATCTTTGACTGCTACAGGTCTCCTTTAATAATATATATTTAACTCCTCTCTATTGGAACCATATTGCTAATGCCATATTATATACACTCAAAACCAAAACAAAACAAATACTGTATAAAATCTAAAAGTGAACATTGAGTTCTAGCATTTATATTTAACTTAAGGTTTTAATGGATTTTTACCTTTTCAGACACCAAAAAAAGAAATAATAATAAAATAAATATTTTTCTTTTTTGACTGTTCCTGACTTAAATGATGGCTACAGGGATAAACACGGAAGGAAAGCCTTGCCAAGTTAATCACTGCAAACTGTAAATAATGACTGCTGAAAACAAACAAAAATACTGGAGGGTTTTTTTTCTTTTAAAGGAAACCATAGAGCAGTCCTGAAAAAAATATTTTTTCCTAGTTTTGCACAGGATAATTATAGCAGAAGACATGGGGAAAGTCCCATAGCTATCACCAATTGCTTAAAGAGGTTTTGTTACAATAAAAATTTGGATAGTATAATAGCAGTGTTCCTGGAACATTAGCAAAAGTATATATACATTCCAGTTACCTTTGATTTAGCCATAATCACATATGTATGCCTTTTTTGGACAAAAATATATATTTTTATAAAAAACTGATCATCCAACTTTAATGATTTCATATATGGACTCAAGAGTGGTACTAAAAGGAACAGACCCAATTATGACAAGGCGATTCAGGGACAGAAAAATCAAGTTCCTCAGGAAAAGAAAGTATAAAATTAGAGATTCAAACACATTTATTCAGCCCTATTCCAGTTTCCCCACAAATTATGATATTAAATGGGTTCTTCAATTTATAAAGGCTTTCAATGGTCTCACCACCCCATTGTGGTCTATTCTCATTGGAAAAAATGATTCTGACTGCCTCATCTGAAGTGCTCTTGCCTGGCCTTCTAAAATACTAGATATTTCACTTTTATAAAACAGCCTTTTTGGTTCTTTATGTAGGTTTATTTTAATTAATTGATAAAGGGGAGCTGATTAGCATTTTCCATCCCGACATCACCTATCTGCAAAGCTGAAAATTCTTCATTCAATCTGCTTCTTTACAATCTCTTATTTGCTAAAGTTGGCGAAATTTGCAAAGGCATCTTGCTTGGGTTGCACAGTTCCAGAAGTCATGGCTATGTTGGGCATGCCCATTCCCATCGTGCCTGTCAAGCCCATCCCGGCAGCTGACATCCCTATGTTCATGTTCATGCCCATCATGCTCTGGTTCATCATCGGAGTATTTCCAAGAGGGGCCATTCCCATGGTGCCAGTCATCACATTGGGCATGCTCATAGGCATGGGTCCCCCCATCAAAGTGTTAGTTTGGGGCCGGACAGGAAGCATGTTTGATGGAGAACTGAGGTTCACGGCGCCAAAACTTTGAGTCATCACATTCATAGGCTGTTGCATATCTACCAGAAGAAAACAGACAACTTTACCACAATGAATTCTTAGATTCATAGAGTAGAAAACTAATAGAATCTTCCTGACCATCAATACCTTTAGCCCCAGCAAAATTCCTTTACAGTGATTTTTATAAGAGAAGTCAATTAATTTGCACTGGTTACTCTTGAGAAATATTCAGTGGCTCTTGGCCCTGGTTTTCCAGAGATGTAGAAGCAGTAGGAGTGGGCTAGGGGAAAAACATGAGCCAGTTTAAAATATTCTTAAAAATTCTATTGTTAAAGCCTCCCTAACAAGTTGTCAAGAGCTAATGTATATCAAAGCCTTTAAAAAGTTTGTATCTTTTGACTCACTCTGTTTTTAGAACATTACATGAAGAAAAAAAAAACATAAGTACAAAGGTTTATACAAAATCCTGAAGTTATTTATAAGAACAAAAGGCTGGAAACAATTTAAATAATTGGCAAGAGGAACAGCACAATGATATGATGGATAACTATGAAGATCTAAAAATCATTTTTTCCTAGGAACACAACACAGGAAAAACAATCATAATTTAATGTTTTTTTTCTTTCTTTTTTTTTCCCCCTGAGACAGAGTCTCACTTTGTCACCCAGGCTAGAGTGCAGTGGCACAATCTAGCTCACTGCAACCTCAAACTCCTGAACTCAAGTGATCCTTCTGCCTTGGTCCCCCCACTAGCTAGGACTACAGGTGCTTGTCACCATGTCCAGCTAATTTTTTCTATTTGTAGTAGAGATGGGGTCTTACTCTTGCTCAGTCTGGTCTCAAACTTGTGACCTCAAGCAATCCTCCCATCTCAGCCTCCCAAAGTGCTAGGATTACAAGGGTGAGCCACCTCTCCTGGCCTTATAATTTAATGTTGAATGAGAACAGCAAGAAACAAAACAATAGAGAGAGAATGATAACAAGTATTAAAAATACGCTTAGAAAAGGCTGAAATAAATATGTATTAATTACCCCTAGCCTGTGGAATTCAGATGATTTTTGTTTCTTCATATTTGCCTGTATTTAAAAAAAATGTATACAGCAAATATTTTTATTTTAGTAGTCAGGGCCCCAAAACTCACCACAATACAATAAATATTGTCATGACAAGGGTAGAATACAAAGTAATTCAATGTGCCAGAGGGATATGAAGTGAGTACTATGTGAAAAGATCTTAGTTAACAACTGTTAGTTATATATAGTTCATGTCATGTATTTTATCTCATAGCCTGTAGTAGTCCTGGCATCAGGGCAAAAGATTACAAGTACACAAAAAAGTGGGATGTCTTGAGGTAACTTACTCTGTTGCTGAATCATTGTATTGAGCGATGGCTGCTGGGGCTTGGAAGGCTGCATACCAGGTAGTAAGTTGTCTAGGCTGATGTTTACACTGGGGTCAGACCAAGTAGAAGGCAGGGTTTTGCTGACTGATTTCTGGACCATATCTGTATTCTGATTATAGAGAGGATTAGGCTTCTGCAGCACTGTGCTAACATTTTGCAAAGGCTGAAAAATAGAAAAATGCTCTAAAGATTAAGCATCTGTTCTATAAAGATTTATCAGATGGCAATTTAATCACAATTTAATCACAGTAACAAACTTCTGAAACCAAAAGAACCACAAATGTTCTATGCTAGTTCTATGTAAAAGTCTTTAATACTCTGAATCATAAGCTTCCCAGAGAGGTTCCTCTAAAGTTCCAATCAGGTTTGAGGTGGAAAAAACCAACAATATGTCTACACTAACAGTTATTCTCCCGTCACCCACAGTCTAGAAGCCACTACCCCTAGCAAATGCTCAGGGCAACTACCACCTTCAGGTTAGTACAGCTTTAAGGAGATAATACAAGTGGAAATTTATTCTCACAGAACAAAATTCTGGATATAACTTCTCATGTTATAAAAAGGCCAAACCATGAAATAGCAGATTATATTTCACATATTCTGATTGACATTTCCCTGCCCTGTGCATACTTCTGCCTAAAGTGAGCAACACTAGTAGAACTTGATGGACCAATTAAGGAGAAAAAATAAATTCAGGAGAAAGAAGCAGAGGTTCCCGGTGGTTACTAAGAGTAACTGTGAAAAGGACAGAAAAAAGGAATAGGAACAGGAAGAGTAAGTACAAATGTAGCAATGCAAAGAAACATAATAGTTACAATTAAGATCACAAATAAAGTAGAATGACTTTATAAATCGTAAATTGTATGTTAAGCCTAATTTCTGTTACACAAAACAGTCACCTTTCTGCTTCTTTCTTCTCTTCCTTCATCCTAACACCTCAGAGAGGAGAATCTACATATTAAAATGAGTAATTAGCATCATCAACAAATATTCTCAATACCCTGAGTCAAAAATAGCAAGTACAACTCAGTACAACTGGTACAACTCAGACATATATTTTCCAAACCTGAACTTGTTCAAACTCTATATTAGGTAATTTGGACTAAACTATAAAAAAGTGAATGAAGAAACTCCCATTTTGGTTGTTTTCCTTTATGAAAATGAGAGTTAAAAGAAGAATCTATATAATATAGAGTAGACCCAGAAAGGGGAGGAAGAGTTACCATTTGAAAGAATAATTTTCTATATCAACAATGACTGCTGACTACCAACGAGTGATAGTTCTTTAAGGACATGACCAGAAACTTTACTGAGTGAATGGTTAACACGGATGAAGCAATATCTCTATTTCTTTCTCTTAAAAAACAATTTTAACAACTATTAAATACCAATTTGTTACAATTCAATAAATTTTCAGCATGTCCCTCCTCTGTGTAAGGCACCATGCTTGGCTTTACAGTGACTAGAAGATAGATGGGCGAGAAGGCCTTGCCCTCTAGAATTCAAATGACTACACTAGGGGAAAGAGTGTAAAGTAAATGCAATGTGCTAAAGTGGTACACACATGGTTTGCTTACTTTCTGTTTTATGCTAGTCTATCATTAGATGAGTTAAGGCACCTCAAACATTATGAACCACAATTTCCAAGGGAAGCAGACAACTTACCTGTGATCTTGACATGGGCAAACCAAGCCCTACAGCATTAGTGGTCATCATAGAGAAATTCATACTCTGGGAAGATGTCATGGTTGCCTGGGATGAGCCCATAAGATCAAACAGGTCTGAAGAATTTGAGGCAGCTGGAGATGGGCCTAAAGCTGGTTGTGAGCCACTAACAAGTTCTACAGCTGACTGTGAGGCACTGCCAAAAAGCTCGCCACTGGAAGCAATAGGGCCAGATGGGGCTTGGTTGAAGGCACTCCAGTCACCAAAGTCTCCATTCCCACTTGTTGCTGTTACTAAGACAGAAAGAACTGTAAGAGTAAGAAACTTTCTGAAATGCACAGAACAAATTTAACAATCTATGAACTGAAACAAATTAGAGTTGATCTGAGTCCATCCAGATTAACATCTGCAGGTACCATCTCCATCTGGACGTTATTCTTTCTCATGAATATTACACAAGAGTTAACAAGGTGGCAAAGAAAAAAAAAACCCTCCTAAATATAAAGTAAAACTCATCTCTTGGCAGGTCTGTGGGTGACATATAGAAATTACCATAAAGACTTCCCTTCAGCCAAGTCTGTATAACAAATATGCTTCCACCTGAACAAACAGGATCTAGCCTTGGACTCTGAAAAGCAAGAAGAAAACTCTAAACTGGTTAAACTTTTTGCTGGGAGCTCCAGAATCCTCATGTGAGGAGATACTCAGTAAAATCAAAGAACTCAACTCATTTAGTGCATTCACTATTTGGAAGATTCAGGAGAAATCAAACTACAATTTATACTGCCTCATGTAATTTTTAAAACCCCAAATTCATGAGATTAAATTTATTTTTTTTAAAAAACCCACAAACACCAGAAAAGCATGGAGGAAAAGACCTAATAAAATTAAGGGTAGGGTCAGTAAATGTCTCTAACAAGTTCTCACTCATTTTGGCATGCTTCCATTACCAACACAATGGCTACAGCCATGACGTAACCTTAGTACACTGCTTGCTTCAACTAGTTCAACATATTTAAATTAAAAGAGGGGAAGGAAACTCATGCTAATATTAAAAAACAAAACCATATCACTATACTTTATAATTACAACAAGTTTAATGTTGAATGAATTCAATATAAAAATTGATAATTTTTATATTTTAATTTGATATTTAGTTTATACATTAAATATAATTTAATTTGAATATTTAACATATTCAAATTATTTGCATAGTAGGCAACTTTACACATATAAAAACTTTCAGTATTAACTGATAGACTGTACTGGTTAAGAGCATGGATTTTGTATCTTACTAGTTTTGTAACCCTAAGCAAATTACTTAACCTTTCTGTGCCTCACTTATAAAATTTAAGTTGTGAGGATTAAATAATTTAATATGTAGTAAGTGCCATTTAAAGTTCGTTATTGTTACTTTGAATTAATTGTGAAAGCCCAGGTGAGAGCCACAGCACTGCACTCTTTCCTTTAGGTATGCCATATAAAAGTGTAAGTCAAGCTTCTGTAAATTCTGTATTCATAATAATAACTATGTGGAACACAATGATTTTAAAGACAAGTGATATTTTTGTAAAAAAAAATTTCACTAGGCTATACATATATCTAAGTAAATAAATCTTTCCTTAAGAAAGGGACAAACAGATAAATATGAATAAATGGAAGTTGAAAAAGCAAAAGGTAAAGAAAGAGCTACAGAAAACCTGTCAGCTGAAAGCAAGTAGTATGTATTTCCAAGTTAATTAACACCATCTCTTTGCACTCCATGTTCATTTACAACTTGGAAATACATTTTGTCTAGTCTAAAAGGTAACCAATCACTGCAATACGGTGTCTCATTATGCTAAATATCAAGAGAGAACAATAACATGAAGTCTTTAAAATTATATTCTTTTATAATTATATTAAAATATAAGCACCCTCAAAAGGGAAAATAATTCTAACTCATTTAGAAACCTCAGGCTCTACCAACAATTTAATATAAAAACTGGGCTAATATTCATTACCTCAGGGTTGTACTAAAACATCTTTGATCCTCTTTATGAAAGAGACTGTGTTAAGAGCTTTACAATTCTATATATTAAACAATTTAAATTAATTTAAGCAAGGCTACTGGATAAAAGTAAATTTCATGCTGATTTTCTATTTGCTTGATCTATTAAACAGAACATCAATGGAAACTGGGGCAAAATGTGTTGCCCCATCTGAAAACTTAGTATCTGAGATGATTAATCATGGAAGGAAAAGATTTCTAGCGGGGCATATATTGTTTAGAAATGATTAATCATTGTTGCAATAGTTCCAGCCCCCTGTGTAATGGTGATCAGGTTATATTAATCACATGCATACAGATGAAGAGATGTATTACTTAGGCAACATTAATATATTCAAATTATTTGCATAGTAGGCAACTTTACATACATAAAAACTTTGAGAATTACATAAGAAGTATATAAAATTAGGGCAATGTTTATCTTTCACTTTGATTTGCCTAAAGTAAGGTATCAACCCTTACAAGGCATAATCATACTTTCAAAATGAAGCAGTTAATTACTCAACAATTCTGGTTTATGGGAAGTACTTAGAATTTACAAAAGTAGGCTGTCAATATAACCCCAAACCACATTAAAAGCTTTGCATCTTTCTTCCCAACTCCTCACAAACCTAAACCAGACGTTACTAAATATAAATTTTAATCTAGTTTAATAGCAATAGATTTTACTTATAATGAATAACACTAATTCAGTTAAATTACATCCTTCTCCCCTCATGTTTAAGATAGCTAATTTTTAAAAATATTATGTCTCAAACTTCAGACTGACTAGACTTTATAAAACAAACACCACAACCCATTTACAACCTAAAAAAGAAAAAAAAAGATAATAATGAACTTAACTCCCTAGTCTACATCCTTCTACAGACATTACTTTATCCTCATAAAAAACTGTGAAAAGTAGTATTATTTCTAGTTTGAGAACATTGGAGGCCTTCCCAAACTTAAACAGCTACCATAGTGTATGGCAGAGGTAAAATATTAGTTCAAAAAGGAAAGAAGACAAGCCCTTCACCTCAATCCTTGATGTTTAAGTCTATGTTCTACTCGAATGTTGGTATTTTAAAAAAATTTCTATTTAACATAGTGTGAGAGAGTTTTTCTGAGGTTCAACTGCTCACTGTTTTAGGGTATGTCAAAATGAAGTTATTTTTCACAGAAATGCTCTTAAGATATCTAAATTACAAAGGAATAAATTTTTGTAAGATAGTTTTCCCAATTGCAATGTCCCCAACTTTCATTTGTGAAAATTATAAGCCAAAAACTAAACATAAACCATAATATTCTTGCTGCTAAGATGAGTTTATACTTATTCACATCCCCTGCCCAAAGCTAAACAAGTCACTTATGAATACAGACAATTTTCTTTAGATAGTACCTGTGTAGTCTGCAACCATATTAATTCATTTGGCACATTTAAGACACTTGCCTAATAAAATACCTTGTGAATAAATTCTTTAGGAATTATGAATTATAAATATTATAAAGAGAAGAAAAAAGTCAAAAAGAAGCCAATTTGAGGGGTAAGGAGTTTTTTATTTTGATAAACCTTTATACCTTCTGGCCAATCAAATCACATTATACCTTGGGGAGGGAAATTATTGCCTGATGCAGCAGCTGAGCCGAAGTCAGCAAATCCCCCGAATAAATCAGCTGATCCTCCTAGAAGTTAAGAATGAGGAAAAAGTTAAACTGTTAGAACTACAAAACAATTGTAAACAATTTCAGGAAGCCATTTTAGCATGACACAAAAAATAACCAATATTAGAGGCCCCACATGCTTCATAAAAGCTTAAGTTTGCCAACCTAGATTTTCATATCACTATATTCCCTGTAAGCTACCACAGACTCTTATGATCCTTAGTTCTATATCTAATAAATGACACTACATTTGTGGTTAAAGTTCTCTCTCACTAATATTTCATGAACGTAACATGGACATATGGTTTATCCAGCTGATTATACTCTTTATAAGAATCTTCAATGGCCGGGCGTGGTGGCTCACACCTGTAATCCTAGCACTCTGGGAGGCCGAGGTGGGCGGATCGTTTGAGCTCAGGAGTTCAAGACCAGCCTGAGCAAGAGTGAGACCCCATCTCTACTAAAAATAGAAAGAAATTATATGGACAGCTAAAATACATATAGAAAAATTAGCCAGGCATGGTGGCACATGCCTGTAGTCCCAGCTACTTGGGAGGCTGAGGCAGGAGGATTGCTTGAGCCCAGGAGTTTGAGGTTGCTGTGAGCTAGGCTGATGCCATGGCACTCTAGCCCGGGCAACGGAGTGAGACTCTTGTCTCAAAAAAAAAAAAAAAAAAAAAAAAATCTTCAATGGATGCTAAAACCTGACTAAAATGTTGCTGGGGAATAAGACATTTAGAAGACAAATAAATGAAATGAATAACCCTTGATAGGACATGGGATTTTTAAAAAAGTGCTATCCTGACAGAATTGAGACATGGGGAAATTTAAATATGGTCATATATTAGACACGAATATTTTAATGTTAAATCTCAAGTGTAATTATATTATGATTATAAAAGAGAATGTCCTTGTAAGGAGATATATGAAGAAGTATTTTTGGGGAAAAATGTCATGTTTCCAACTTCCTCACAAACGGTACAGAATAAACCAATAAAACAATAGATAAACAACTAATAAAAAAGAACTAGAGAGTGAGAGATAAATAAAATGGGACAAATTTTCTCTTTAAAATAAAAAATTAGAAGAACAAATTTGAAGTTCATTTGTATAAAAATCAATTTAAATGGATACAGGGGGGGAAAAATCAATGATTTTGGTGGACTATTTATTCTCCTATTGTTTACTCCATGAGAGTATACTTGTATTTTAAATGCATGGAAAAATAGCTTCTTGCTACTTCTAGACTGTTGTTTTTAAAGGGGTTAGATCCCAATCATAAGTCTACAAATCAATCTGTGTGCATAACATCACATTCTCATACTAATTTTTATTTGTAAACACTACATCATGGGTAAGAATATTTACTTTTATCTACAATTTGAACAATAACATTATTTAAAGCTTTAATATCCCATTTTCTCCAGCTCATTTATCAATGAAACAGCCAAAGATCTAAAAACTTTAAATAGTTGTCCTTATTTTTGTCTGTCCTTAAAGATTTCACCTCTTAAGAGTCATAACCTTAGAAGTTTACAGCAGCAGTTAAATTACGGTGCTTTTAGTGTTATGTGAACATTATATAGGTTACATCACAGATGCTTAGCCTGCAGTGCTTAGAAACTAGCCAGGTGGGACTGGAACATCTGGGCTGCACTCAAACACCACCAGGGACAGCTTCCAACATCTGGTGCCATTTCTGAATTGTCTTATCGCTGCAAGACATTCTGCCCCATCTGCTACACTCAACTGGGTTAATTAAACTAGAACCATCTCCCCTTCTTAATAAATGGCCAGCAGTAATAAAAGGAACAAATCAGCTTCTGATACATGCGTACCTGGTATTTCTTATTAATGCACATTTACTGTAGTCAACTATCAGCAGGCATAAGTAATTTCTCATTCCTTTACCACATTATAGATGCACATGTTCACATATACATATCCTCACTCACCAGAGAACTAATGCCAACCAAAGCAAAGGTTTTCCGGTTCTACTAACACTATAGCTTATAAGTCAAAATTTTATATCACCTAAAAGATAGTATACCAGTGATTTGCTTTTTCTTCCATAAAGTACATATATTGTGATAAAATGTGACAAGGAGCACAAAAGATCAATGAACTATGGTTTTAAACTATATAAATAAGTACATATATTAATAAAAAACTAGCACAGAAATGAATGTTTCTATTCTTAAGTTGTTTTCTGTAATGTTCCTTCAAGTTAAAAATATTGGTCAAAATATGCTATTGAGTAATAGAATGATAGTTAAATCAATTACATCATTAATGGATTTGAAAATTGGGGATTGTTTTAACTTCCTTCACCCAAGCAGGGAATAAACACCTATATGTAATTTATTATGCTAAACAAGTTAGGGATTTTCAATTCTTACATAGTCTAGGCCACAAAGAAAATTCATGTTGAGGATAAAAGCACTGAATGCTGTAGATCACAACTGCAAAATGGGTAAAAAACTTTGTTTTTGAAATATCCTCAATTTAATATACCAGGTAAATACCCACTTTGGTTATTTTGCTGCTCCACCTTCCACTACCTAAACTGAAATCATATGGTGTTCACAATTTATCTACAGCAAATATGTACTCCTCTTCACCCATACTACAGGGAGCTTGATTTCAACATGTCTAATTTAAGAACAATAGGAATAATGAACAGAACATACATATAGGTACTTTACAAATAAACAGCGCCTTTCTGGAAAAGGATGTAGTTTTTTTCTCTAATCTTTTCAAGTGCCACATATTATGTTTCTATTGGTACTTTACACAATGTGATCTTCAACTTGGAAAACTGTCTCAAAAATTCAAACTCTATTTCATTTATGAAAAGTTTCTCTCTCCTAGGACTATCTATATCTATATGTATGATATTCATACCAAATTCCAAAGAAATTTTCTATACTTAAGCATTTTCCCAGATAACTTCTATCTAAGGAAATGTAAATAAAAGAGTCTACCAAAAATTGCTACATGTGGAAGACTGCTAATTTTCACAGGAGCTATCCTTCAAGATTCCCACATGAGAGCTGTCATTATAAATGAACCATTTCCATCTGCCTTTTCAGGGCAGCAAGGAGGTTATTTACAATCACCAGCTGGGAACATGTATTTTCCAAAGCAATACTGTGAACAAGAAAATATAGCTACACTAGACAGTGTTTAAACTACAAATGAAAATTTTCTTCAACAAAAAATCAGATCTATATTACATTAGGAGAAAGAAATTTGACATGAAGAATTCTAATATAAACAAAATTAAAGAAATGACAAAATGCAAAAGAATTTAAAAATCCATGGCAAAGAATTATTATCTATAATATACAAGAAGTTTTAAAAAATCAATAAGGATGAGTACCCTCAATAGAAAAAATGGACAAAGGGCATGAACAGACAAGTCACAATTGACCTATAAAAATATGAAAAGTTCAAACTCACTCATCAAACAGATACAAAATAAGATGAAATACTATTTTCTCCTTACCAAACTGGGAAGTTTTTAAAGGTGCTATTATGCTACTTTATTTATAATAGAGAAAATTTTAGAAAAAAATTAAAACAAAACCTAATGTTTAGAAAACAAGGGACTGATTATTGAAAGAAATTATAGTATAGACATATAATGTAAGATCAAAAAGCAATGAAAAGTTTTGTAAAAGAACACCAATTATCATAAGGAAATGGTCATGAGATCTTGGGTGAAAAGCAGTTTATAAAAAAAAAAAAAAAAAAAAACAAGCCCCTATCTAAAATCCTGAAAAAGATTTGCCACATAATAAATACTTAAATAAATGTACTGACTGAATATACAGAAAATCTGTTCAAAAAAGAATATTCATCAAAGTAATTAATAGTTAATTTTATGTGTCCTAATTATGGTGAATCACTTTTTTCCACCAAATTGAGCATGCTTTACTTCTTTTAATTATCAGAGAAAAGGAACATATACTTTAAAATTTTTATTTTTAGTAAACTTGGGTTAAAACTAGAAACGACCCCATCCATATTCTAATATATAAGTTGGTATGTTGAGGATGTAACAAGGTGAATGTTTACATATTTATGTAAATACACTACTCCACTAAATAACATATTTAGTTATGTAAATATCCTCAACTAACTAGAAAGTACTGGGTACAAAGCAACAGGTTCAAATGTAAATATAATAAACATTTTGGATTTGATATACCTTAATCCTTTTAAATGGTTTTTTTTTAAGAAAATAATTCAAAATATATTGCAAGTATTTCTATTTGCACTGATCATGGTGTATTTTCTTTCCAACTTCATTTACTATACCAGAAATATCTTGTATAATAGTATGTTAATTAGACCTAAATTTCTTAATTACAAAGAGACAAAGGAGACAACCTGGACTTCTTTTTAAAGGAGATATACTAAAAAAAGAAACAGAATGTTTTTTGGCATTCTATTTCTAATTGGCTTATTTTCTAAATATAGTCATGCATTGCTTAACGATGAGGCTAAGTTCTGAGAAATACATTAGGTGATTTCATCATTGTGTGAACACCACAGTGTACTTACACAAACCTAGATAGTACAGCCTACTCCTTCTAGGCTACAAACCTGTACAGCATGTTACTGTACTGAATACTGTAGGCAACTGTAACAAAATGGGAAGTATTTATGTATCTGAACATACCTAAACATATAAAAGTACAGCAGAAATACAATATTATAATCTTATAGGAGCATGGTTGTATAGGTGGTACATCATTGACTGAAAACATCATTATGCAGTGGATGACTGCACTTTAAATTATTATTCATTTCTTAAAATGTTTACTTAAAAATGTACTATATGTAAAAGCTACCAAAATATCATATGACTAGATTTTAGAAGAATATCACCACAATGGGACATTTATCAAGATAGTCTGAAATAAATCTTGATAAATGATTAGGTTTCCCATATATATATATATTTTTTTTTTCTTTGTCTAACCTAAGTACTCTTTCTCTGGTATTCACATACCTATTTTTAAACTTGGTAAGATATTCTACAAAGATTTTATCAAATATACTTTTGAAGATGCTAACAAGAAGAATGTAATAATACAAAAGAAGAAAATGTGAGCATTTTCTCAGAGGATGTATTTATCTGGTGAGTGTACAGATGCAGTATCTGCTTAGCTTTACAGCTTGTGCCTACATTACTTGCATGATGGTACTATTTATAAATATGGGCACATCTGGTAAATGACACCCAAATGGCATACCAAATAGCAATGTTAATACGGTAAATTCTTACACCTTCTCATGTGTAGGTGCTAAAGATTTAATATCCAATTTTCTTTCACTGCTGAATTCAACTTAAAATATATTATTAAAATATTTAAAGAGATTGAGGGTAACTAAATTTATACACTGATTGAAGGGGGATCTGCACAAACTAGTTAAATACACTGTTTCAAACAGGAGAAAGCTTTAAAAAACACTTCTGATGTCAATCCACATTCAATTGCTTTTTATTAAGATAAAATACACCTTAAGTCAAGAAACCTTCCAGATTTCATTCAAAGTTTGTCTCAATTACTATATTAATATTAATTGCTACTTCTATTTAATTAGTCAATCTACTGTTTGCACTGGAGAAGAAAAACCACTCAAAGGTTTCTCGCCAAGCAAAGGAAGTATGTTTGTATTTAATAATTCTCTCTGTTTGTTCACAGCAATCTTGATATCACCAAGGAAAAAAGTTACATTCACTCATCTGACCTTCCTAGTTAATTCTTCTCTGATTGCTCCATTAAAACTTCCCATAAATGCATGAAAGGGGTCCTTTAATATTTCATGCCAGAAGTCCAAAATAGTTAATATTCTGTGACACTGTGTCTGTGTGTGTCTGTGTTATATTACAACATGCTAACTACCAGTTAATTCTATAGTTTAAATCTCAAACATACAAAAAGACATCACATAAATTGTTAAACTAATGTAATTGTTTGTAACCTTAGGCATTACAGTCCAATAAAGTTTAAAGAATAATTTTAGGAACAGTTACAGAAAAAAGGTGAAGAGAATTGAAGAATCTCAGAACGTAGCTCAATCCAGATGTCCTATAAAGTTCATTCCCAGTCTAAGAATTTTATGATAGTAGGCAAGAAAAAGAAAATATTAAGGGATTTATATATTATATTAATTAAATACATGATACTATCAACAAAAAGTAATTTCCATCACTGACTTACACTTAAATGCTAATTTAGAAGTTTAAAAACAATTCACCTTTGAAAAATCATCACACAACTGGGAGCAACATATTTACTTTGCACAATAGTTTTACCTCCATCTTGCTGTCTACATTTTAATGTGAAATGAGGCTTGGAAAGACTGTCTTTAAACAGAAGCTGTATTTCTTGAGCTGTTCTGACATATAGCACAGTAGATTATTAAAACTCCATAATCACCAAATGCAACCCTAAAAATATCAATTTTCTTGAAAACAATTTATCAGGAGTTACTCAAATAAAATCTAGCACATATTGGAAATCAAACTGAAGAAATGATCAATCACATCTACAAGAAAATTGCGGTAAATTGTTCTTTTGCTGTAGCCTTCATAAAACATTTTTGCTAAGTAGTTACACACTTTCACAGAAAGCCCAAAGCACTCGGCATTTTGATAAGTAGGTAACCATTTGTGACTCTGATTAATGATTACTTCCTCCACTTGACCTTTCCATGAGGGCAGGAGTTCTGTTTTACAAGCACCCAGACCAGTGCCTGGTTCAACAAATATTTGTTGAATAAATGAATGAAAAGTTAAATGAACTATAGGCATGTCCATGTTGACAGCCAGAATTAAGATTTAGGGAAAGATAGTGAAATGTGCAGAGCAGTACATTTTGCTTATAAAGAAAGCAAAGGAGGCAGTTCTAATGCAATTTTTTGTTTCTCCAAGTTAATCTTAAGAAACTAAAAGCGGGACTATAGACTCCAAAATCTTTGATCATGGAAAATTTCAGAAAGTATACAACACCTTGAAATACCACTTATTATTAATTAGGGAGGAAGCACTACATCAGATAATAAGGAGTCATTAAAATATAAGTATTACAGTGATTTGAGAATACTATTATTACTCCCCAATATTTATTGACTACCTACTATAAGGTTTTGCTAGGTCTGAGGTTTAGAAAAAGGTATAAAACAGTGTATTCCTTTTAAGGGATAACTTACAGAAATGAAAAAGATAAACAAAAATAACAACACAGTAGCTCCAAAGAGTGGTAAAGACGACAGGTACTAGGCAAATTAAGAAGAGACAGAGATTACCAAATATCAAATTTTTAAGCACTCTTCTCCCTTAGTTTAGGCAATTAAACAATTCCCCCCAAAATAAAGCTCAAGGTTCACTAAATTCACATAAAAATAAATCTAGTGTAAATAATTTTATTTTTCATTTTATCTTTTATTTGGCATTTTTAAAAATGACTATGAAACCATGTTACCAAAAAGAAAAAGCCAATATGAAAGCTTACCTGTTGATTGGCTGGTGCCATCAAACAGATCAACAAGGTCACCAGATGACTTGCTGCTAGGCACTGAAGTCTGAAAACAAACACGTAACTAATAGGCTTAGAAACATTTCTACTATTTTTTCTAAAATCAGCTCTACCCAACTCTAATTCCCAATTTAGACACAAATACCTATAATTACCTTAATAAGGATAGATTAAGTTTTTTGGGGAAAAAAAAAAGAGTACTGACCTTGAATGGAGAGACAGTAAGCATTTTTAAGTCATTCTATTTCCAGCAGTGTAAAAATCCCTAACATTCACACTCTTTTTTCCTAACTCATTTCTTTTCATACTGCATTCCACTCTAAAAACATACCTCCCAGATCCCACTCAAATCTTTATGCTATATATCAGAATCATTTAAGAAAAAAATGCCCTAGCAGTTAAAAAAAAATATGCCTCAGTCCCATATAATATATTGAATCATAATTGCCCACGATGAGACCTTGGCCTGTTAAAATGTTACAGAGCTCCCCAGATCAGTCCAAGGATTGAGATCCACTGGATTAGAGGCCAAGATCCTATCCAGCTCTAAAATTCCATGAACTTTAGCAATACTTAATGTTTGTATACTACTAGTGTAATACTATGTTGTCTTATATACTTTGACATCTAATTATTTCATATTTAGTTCCCAAACTAAACTGTGAGGCCTGTACTTGTAATACTATTTTTGTCTTCTCCATAGTACTAAGCCCCCTGGACACCTATGTCCTATATGTTCAAAACATAAACATGTTAAATTAGAACTCAATTGTTAGGCAAGAGGGAAACACTAAATTCCTAGGCATGTTAACTTAAGCTTTGATTAAAATATTACAGTGTGGTCCAAAAAAACCTTTAAACTAAAAGAGATCCAAAGTAGTTGGGTATCTTTTCAAGAATGTCAGCCTTCTAGATACTTCTTTTATAATAAAAAATAAAAAGTTTATACTACAGATATAAAATCTTTATGGCAGAGTGAAATATATTCAAACTATACTACAAATTGATATTTTAAATCCCTTAAGGTATGAGATAAAAGTCTTATTTTTAAAAAAAATTACAGTTTGGATAATTTTTCTTATGCAACCTTAAATGAGTTCTCCATGATAGTCTTTATGACTATCTATCGGACCCTATACAGCCACCAGTAAGCTAACTGTGTCTATAGGAGAGGAAATCTAAGACCACAAAGAAATAACAAAGCCATTTTCCTCTTTAAGTACAGCTAAAGTTGAGTTACAATTTTGAGATTTTCATTAAAACTAAAAAGCTCACATCATGACCAAGTGTGGCAGCTCATGCCTGTAACCCCAGTGCTCTACGAGGCCAAGGTGGGAGGACCACTTGAGCCCAGGAATTCAAGAGCAGGTTGGGCAACACAGTGAGACCCCCATCTCTACAAAAAATTTTTAAAATTAGCTGGGTGTGGTGGTACACACCTGTAGTCCTGGCTACCTGGGAGGCTGAGGTGGTAGGATCACCTGAACATAGAAGTTCAAGAATACAGTGCTATGATCATGCCACTGCACTCCAGCCTGTGCAACAGAGCAAGATCCTGTCTCTTAAAAAAAAAAAAAAAAAAAAAAGTCACATGATGGGTGAAATTATACACCAGTCCAGAAGGTATTAATATTTGGCAAAAGGTGACACAGTACTTACTGCCACTCAGCATTCTTAGAGTCACCTACAATTTGCTGGGTATATTGAAAACTTTTTCCCAGCTTTTAGCTACTTCTGTTGCAGAAACATCAATTAGATAAACAGTAGTGGGGGAAAAGTGACAAAAGTAACAATTGAGTCTTCTGGGGCAAATCTCCCTCTTTGGCAGATTTCAGTCTAAAAGAACAGTGTTGGGCCAGCTACCTAGAAGGTTGATCTCATTTCTGTGGTGAATAAAAACAAAGGTGGTATAAGAGGCAGTGCTCCTAATACTGATCAGCAATGACTGCAAGGCAAATAAGCCTCCCTTTAGAGGTATCATCTCTATGTTAAATGAGATCATTCCCCTTCTATATCTTTAGTCCCTCTTCTGTCATTTCTTAAAACTTGCAAATACTTCCAAATACTTGCAAATACTTTTCTTAGTGAATCTACTTGTGCTTGGTAACCGGTGGTGGTGTCTAGAAGGAAACAGATGCACTACATTCTGATTCACAACCTTCCCTGAATGAACCAAGAGTGTCATTTCCACTTTCACAGAAAGTGCACAACCATTCAGCAATTGGACACGTTTCTTCCCCCAAAGAGATTTCTTATTATTAATGACTCTGAGTAATACATGCCAGATGATCTATAATTAATATGATTGCCTAGAAATGCCCAAGCCTACTAACTGCAGGAATTCTAAAAGTAGTTTATAAAAATAAAACCATGTATAATGTGTAAACTCCTGCCACTTCCCACCTTAACTGAAGACTGAGGTGTATGGGTTGAAGGATTCTGATCTGGACTTGCTTTGTCCCCTGTGTAATGTGCTGCTGCTCCAAGATCAATGGTTTTGGAAGGATTTGCTGTACGCTTGTGTCTGGTTGTGGTGGTCTCTGTGGCCTGTGTGATATGAATATGCTTTGTCGTCACAGTCTCCTCTTCATCTTTGAATTCACCTTTGGGAGACCTGCCTCTTCTTGCTTTCTTTTCCTCATCACTGTCGCTAAAAGATATTAAAAATGAAGCAAAATAATAAGACTTGGGATTATTTTAAAATGGAATCCTCAGTGATTTCAAAGAATTTCAAATGCAGTAACTCCAAAATTCCATACTTTGACTATTTGACAGGGATCAACAGAATGTACTAAGCTGTCTGAATAATGATATGTGTGTGTTGGGGAGGGGAAGTGTGAACAGACAGAATTCTCCTGTAGGTAAGTCTAAAAAAGTGCTACAAAAAGTATTTACATAAATGTGTACAAATAAAAAATGTCTGAAATAATGCAAGTTTTTGTTTATTATAGATTTAAAGCTTAATTAAAAATAAAATAGCAGGATTATTACATCAGAATCAACTAATAAGACCCTAGTAGTTCAAACATATGCATTTGATGACCATTTTCCTGAAATGGACTGTGTATAAATGGCTACATTTCCGTTTTAATAACACAATTCTGTCATCAATTTTCATATATGAATGCATATATATAATACTATAATTTCAATGAGTACTTTAAAAAATATTATCCTGTCTGAATTCAAAGATTAAACTTTCACCTGTAAGTACAGAAAAATATGAGGTAATGCACTTCACAACTGAGTTCTATTTTACTATAGTATCAGGAGATCAAACTTTTACATAACTATGGAAATCATTTTATAAAAAACTTAATTTAACTATATTTAAAATGTTTTTTAAATAATTCCCTTTCAGTCACATTGAAAAAAATTTTTTTCTTTTTTTTTTTAATGGTGTAAAAGAAAAAAGAAACTGAAGAGTAAAAAACTGGGTTTTTCATATGCTAGGAATGAAAATATCAGTACTAGTCTGTTCACCAGTAATAAGCTATTGGGTTTTTTTTTTTTTTCAGATGCAAGTAGGACAGAGAGAGAGAAATTACTTGAAATATGTTCCATTACCTATATTACTTAATTTTAGAGTAGGTGGTTTAATTTATAAATATCTTGGAATAAAATGCTTAAAATTCTCCTTTAAACTATGACTATTACTGATGCAATTTAACTTAGACTAATCTAAAGCAATTTTTACTTAAACATAAACCAATTTGGAACTTGTATAAATCAAGGATCAAAAAGAATGACTTTCTACATAGAGCAAAGGGGTTAAATACATTTTTAAAGAACCTACAAGTTCTGATAAGTGTTCAAAAGCCCTAATTTCTCAACAACAAATGACCTACAGATTCTCACTATCAGTCCTATCAGCAAAACTGAAATTTCTTACCTTTTTGATATCTAATTTTATTTCAGTACAACATAATTTATAAGTTGAAAATATAAATCTGACTAGTACACAATGAAATGGAAGCTTCATATCTGATCAATGTTTAAGAATTTCTGAATCTAATAATGAACTAAAAAGTCAGAAATTCTGGTAATATGCAGAGAGGTCACATGCAACTTTGTCTAAAAATTTACTCTTCTATCACAAATACTCCAAGATGAAAAGTTCCTGACATGTCCCATTGTTACTATGATAAATCGTATTCACCATATCTTCACTTTTTTTTTAAACCTTAAGTACTCTATATAAAAGATTTGGAAACTCTAGGAGATCCTGTCTTATAGGCAACATAGAAAAAGTAATTAAGGGAGAAACAGAACAATAAAAAAAGAGAATACAGAAACAATGCCAGAAAAGCAAAACTGAGGATTGAAGGACAAAGGATAGAAAGTAACAATACAGGAATACACATAGTGATCTCTAACCAGTCTACCCTACCTGATTCCCAGACTTCTGCAGGAAATAACGTAGAGTGGCCAGAATACATGGCCACTATGTTTTACAAACCAAGCCAAAAACTTATATATACAGGCCACAAAAACATTAATGAGGGAAAAATAGCACAGAATATTTGAAGTAGGCACCATTTTCCCCAACATTTAGTATTTATGATTATTATATTCATACTCTTTCAGTATGAAAAAGCTACAAATGTAGTTGTAAAATAGATAAATTCAAGTGCTAGAAATAAGTTCTGGCTCTTCAAAGATCACATTCCAGAATTGAAAAAGAGGCATTCTGGGGATTTAATATGAAAGCATACTGAAAACACAAAAAATTTAAATTATATTTTTGGGTTTTTTTTAATGATCCCTAAACATTAACTATTAAGATATTTGGGGGGGTGGGAAAAAAAGAGATGATATTTAGTTACAAGAATTCACTTGAAGGCTCGGTTCCATCACTAACTGCTTTACTTCAGGCAAGTCCACACGGTCTGATTGAGTCTCAGGTTTCACTTCTAAAACATAACGGTAAAATTCTTGCTTTACCCTATTTCACAGAGATATTGTGAGGCACAAATGACAAAGGCCTTGTAAAACTTGCTTTGCAAATTAAGCATTATACACACTGCCCTTTAAATTGGCAGAAAAATCAGTTAATATTAATAGCTATATTGGTAGGTAAGAACAAAAGGTTAATGCTGCAAAGTTCCAAGTACTGTTTTATGTAAAACTAAATACAAGTGCCCTGCCACCAGAAAATGTAGTTAATAAAAATACAGGTCTACATTCAAAAACTTGTGGTTCCTATGCCACTTGGATTGTTTTTCTGGTACACACCAGCACAGAATCATAATGAAATATCATAGGAAGAGTTAAATTTCAAATCCTTTAACTTTTGTTTAAATTTAATACATAAACTTCATTATCCCTCAACAGTATCTTAGATCCCTGGATCATCTAATGTCCAAATGCAAAATAATCTGCAGAAGTTTTTACTGGGGAAAAATATTCCAAGGAAAGACTATACAGCCTGAATAAAAATATATAGGACACATGATCAACTTCAGAAATAAGTGGACACAGGCAACATGGAAGGTATGTCAATACTAACTGCAAATAATGTTTGACCTAGCATCTTAAAAACAGCTGCACACTGCTTGCTTCGGTAGCACATGTACTAAAATTGGAATGATACTGAGAAGATTAGCATGGCCTCTGTGCAAGGATGATTTGCAAATTCGTAAACTGTTCCATACTTTTGCACAGGGCATTTTTATGGCAGTGAAACTATTCTATATGATACTGTAATGGTGGATACTATGCATTTGTCAAAACTTATAGAACTGTACGACTCAGTGAGGCCCAATGTAAACTATGACTTTAATTATCGTATAACAATATTGGTTTTTCAACTGTTAACAAATACACATTGATGTAAGATGTTAATAACAAGAGAAACTGTGAAGAAGGGGAGATGGATACATGGCAACTCTCTGTATTTATCCACAATTTTTCTGTGAATCTGAAATTGTTCTTAAAAAAAGTATATTTTTTAAAAAAAAAAAGAAACCAAACTTCAGGTAATGCTAATATTTCAAACAAAAACAACAACCCCCCCCACAAACCCAGCTACATAAATTTAGCACCCTTTCTAAGAGACCCAGGAGGCAAAGTGTTAATACCTGCATCTTTCTGGAGAGTCTTCTCTATCTTTCCTCCGGAACTTGCTGATCGTGTCATCAATTGTGCTTCCAATTTTATCACTCAGTTCACCTAATTTATCACTGAATGGAAAAGCACTCTTGTTTTTATCCCACTCCTCATCCCATTTTGATTTGGGCTCAGGATCATATCTTTCACCTATATGAAGCATTAAAAAAAGAAGCAACTCTAAGGACATTAAATTCAAAAGGTGTCTACAGTCCCAGTCCTTGTTTCTGAGGCTTTTCCTCATAATAAAATTGTTTTCAAAGGAAAATAGAAAGCTCCCACAGTGCTGAATCAACACAATTACAGCAAGGCACAGCATGTAATGCCAGTCATTAAGTGGCAGGAATGCAGATTCAAAAGCTTTTGTTTATGAAAACTTACACAACCTTAATGCAAAGCACAGCATATCAGGAAGTTAAAGGCTATTCAAAGTAGTAGTAAAAACACAAAAACCAACACAAGCTATAGAAGCAAAAGAAAAATGAAAATCTTCTTGTTTTCACAGAAGTCATTTAATGCATTATATTTCATTCCTGTCCTTTAATGATTTTTCACTTTTTAGAAAAATATTGGACAGCAACAATGTCTTAAAAAATTCAAACTAAAGGAACTCCACTCTGAATGCTACATGTCCCGATAAGCTGAAAGGAGTCAGTAATTGTTATTCAATATAAAACTAGAAAAATAATTCAATGGATTTTCAGGGAATGGGAAAGCATTTTGTAGTCACTGTAAAAAGAAAAGAATATTCTAACTATTAATACCAAAAACTACACATGCTAGAATGATGAAGTATGCTCAAGCAGTTCAGAATAGTGAAAACCTACTCAAACACCAATTTGAAATCTATGCTGAGACTAGAAAAACCAGAGCCTCTGTGTGAATTTGGAGATGAAGAGAATCATGGCAGTGAACAAAATACCCAAAATGTCAAGATTTGTTTTAGTTTTTGCCTTTAGGAACCTAAAGAGAGAGTGGAATTATGGACACAAAATGTAACCCTTCCATTTCCATGTCCAAATTCAACTTAAGCAGCAAGAGTGGGAGATACAGAGGAATTACCTGTTTGTTTTTTTTTTAAAAGAAAATATTGAAAATGAAGGCAAATTGGGAAGAAAAGGAAGAGGACAATGAGGAACAACAAAATCAAAGGGTGGCAAACAGAGCTTTTGTTTTAAACTTTTGTTAACAAGTTCTGATGGTACACATGGCATTTGGAGATTGAATAAAACCATTTTGTTGAACTGCCTGTTAAAATTGCAAGGGTAAAATTCTTCTGTAAGAGCTTAAGGATTTTAAAATATATCTACTGAATCTGGAAATGACCATCAACTTAAAAAAAAAACATGGCACTATGAAGTTTTCTATACAAAACTTAAACTAGGATGGTTTTTAAAAAATAAATGATTTCCCAACAATGTGTATATGTACATCAACAACAATGTGATGAACTAGACTTTGAAAAGAAACTTACAGGAAAAATAAAAGTGGATGAACAGCTAAATTGTTAGAGTGGTGGGCATCGTAATTAGTGCTAAAGATATTGGATATTTGTAAAACATTATTAACGTTAGAATGAAAAAACATACAAAATCACTAAAGTTGCTTAGTTAAGTCTGAATAATATAAAACATGGACAATAATTTAGCAAAGAATGTGATACAAACACATGGGATGTTCAACTCTACCTCTAATGCAGATGGTGCAGTTAGTTCATTGTGACTGACTCTGAAAACCTACTCAATTTTCTAAATTTATTTGATATAATTAAATATGCTAGGAAAAAGAGGGATACAAGCAAGTAGAATGGGAAAATAAGTTGCAAATAGCAATTTCTATTCAAAAACATATTAAATTGTTATAGATACTTTGAAAAAGCTAAAGAATAACTACTTGGGTAAATAATCCAAAAACTTTAGTCCCCCAAACAAATAAAAACCCTAAAACATATTTATATGTTCTAAGAGAAATATTCTTGCCCAACTCAAGAACTGACTTTTATGTGAGGCTTCAACATAAAAAAGGGAATGTTTTTTGCTGTTAGAAACATCCTTAACTAGCTAATTAAGTCCAGTATTTTTTCTTTCAGGGTAGGAAAGCAGAGGAGCAAACGAGTAAAGATATTTTATAGGTAATCACAAAATAATGTAAGATTTTTACATAGCTCCACTGAGGAAGTTACAAGGTCTCAACCTAATTCAAATATAAACAAACTTAGATACAGGTAGGGAGAGCTGGGGAGCCCCAATTCACAGCTAAGATACACAGCACTGTACTGTCTGTATATACACAAAATGACTCAGAGCTCACAGAAGACAAGAATGAATCCAAAGGGACATGCTGAGACAGAGAGTTCTTGCTTTATGTATTTGCTTCAAGCACCTAGTACACTATTTTAGAAAAACTACATTCTATTATTACATTAAAAATAAACATAAGAGATGAATGTTCTAATTGCTGTTAAATGTGTTAGGAATAATAAAGTGATAGGCACAGATGAAAAACTGATGGTATCGACAGTCACCTTTTTCTATGTTAAATTCTGCGTTGCTTAAATAAGGGAAGAGAGACTGAGGCTGGACTGACTTATAGAAGTCAGTTTGGGTCAAAAATAAAGATAAAATTGGTTTCAAATTAGAAAGATGACTCTTTGATGAAACTTTATATTTTCATGTTCTAAAACTGTGAGTTATAGAAATCTTTTTTCCCTTCTTTTCTAAAAGATGGTAACCCTAAGAGGGAAGAGTATACATTTGCTTTATTCACCATTTGTCATTGCAAAGTTTGCAGTCATTTAATGAGCCATTAATGGTTAAAATTATATTCTTGAATCCACAAAAGTTAAAAATAAAAAAATCCCAAGATCCATGTGATAGAAATCAAAATGACGATTGTGTATATTTTAGCATTCTGTGTATTCCTGGAAAAAGAAATAACATTTTGGTTTTTGGTATTTCAATGATTCTTAAAATATACCCAAGAAGCTACGCTGATGCATAGGTGTCAGCCTGTCTTTGATACTCACTGTATCTGAATCCTCCAACACTGTCTGAGGAAACCCCAACATATTTGTCTTTGTTCTTCTTTGCTTTCTTTCGCTCTTCACGAAGCCTGTCGTCATCCTGGGCAAATTCAACCAATTCCTTCACCTTCTGGCGAATATTTATACCTTGATCCTTGCCATGCTCATCTGTGAGGATGGTAAGGGAGAAACAAAATCTTAAGAATTCACTTAATATGTGACAATGACATCTTTAAGACAGAAACACAGATACAAAAACTTCAACAAAAAAAACCAACCTCAATATTTAATAAATAATAAAAAGAGGCAAATTGTGCTATTTAACTCTGTCATTTTCTCTTTAGCAAACTCTAAGTTCTAAAATGAAATTTTAGCTTACAAGAGCATGTCAAGATGAACTATAAAGGATGACAGATAATGGTACTATGCAAGGTCAATTAAAGAACCACTAAAAAAAGGATCACTGACGATGACCATAGGAAATGGACATATTCATAAATGTTATTTTTTCTATCGTATTTTAACAAAAACCACTTTAACATTTTCATAACTCAAAAGCACCCAAATGTCTTGGTTTCCCCAATACAAGTCCGGGAACACTAATTACCACTAATAAGCTTTAGTGAGGCCAAAAAACTGAAATTTTCAAGTGCTCACAACTGGGGTACACTACAAAATGAAATGTGCTTCATTCTCTAGCCTCTTTCACATTCAAAACACACTCTGGCCTTGCTGCCTTTGCACAGTAAATATTATTTGGTGGGAGGGAAAAAAACCCAGCTTCAAACAGATGTGTGTGTTTTGGAGCTCTAACCTTTTCTTCCCATATGATTAAAGCTATTCCTTTATGGACACCACAGGGGACCAGTCTCCAGTGCATATTTTAATATAAACCCGAACACTCATGTTGTGTTGGTTCTGTTGTTATTAGCCAGTCTTTTCTGCAAGTTCTTGTCTTCACTAATTAATACTCTAGGGCCCCACGTCTTGGATTCTGCACTCGTCACACAACCAGCAACAGTCACATTCTAATTAGAGCAGAGAAGCTTCTAAGCTGGTTCAGGTGACTGACAACTCCAACTACTGTTTTAATTTGCTTATAAGGTTTTTCTATTGCTCACCTACAAAGTGGTAATTTTCCAGGGATCGCAAATCATAAATGTGTTCTCTGGCACTTGTAACAACACGCTCTGATCCATTCCTTATGAGGTAAGCTAGGAGCAGCAATGACTGTAAAAATACAAAGCACCAAATGATTTAACGAAATAAATTCTGGTAGAGCTTTTGTAAATGGTTAAAAAAAATACTTCCAACATTAGCAAATAAACAATCTTCATGGTGGTGGTGGAGGGTTTCTTTATCTTACCTTAGACTTTAAATACATAGTCTAATGCTTAATCTGAAATGCCTCTTATATTAAGCATAGTAAACAATTATAAACTGCCCACTAGCTACTGTCCAAAGATTTTTAAAAATCAGTAATTCCGATATTCAAAAATATTTGAGCCTATGATATAAATGAACAAGAAGGTTTTAGAAAGCTGCCTCAACGTTTACTTTTTATCTGAGCATTATGGAACTATGAATTGCTAGAAACAGCAGAAGAATTATTTGGTAATTACATGACCCTATAGCATTTTCCCCAGATCAAATTTAATTTTGAGATTAATGATGTGGATCTTGTTTCAAAAGGTTGCTGCCAACAATTAACAGAAAAAAACTTAAAGAAAATTTTGTTAAAATGTGAATTTAGAATGACTGCTAATGGGCATGGAGTTTCTTTTTGGGGTGATAAAAATGTTCTGAAATCATACAGTAGTTACTCCTGCACAACTCTGTGAATACACTACAAATCATGAATTGCACATTTTGAACTTAACCTTGCTTGAAACAAACCTCACTTAAAGATGGTTGGCATACAAAACTCTAGTCTGGTGAAATTGAGGGGCACAATACCTTATCCTACCAGTAATTTACAGTCATGCATTACTTAATGATGGAGATGTGTTCTAAGTAATGTGTTATTAGGCAATTTTGTTGTTGTTCTAACATCATAGAATGTACTTACACAAACCTATATGGTATAGCCTACTACACACCTGGACTACAAACCTGTACAACATGTTACTGTACTGAATACTGTGGGCAACTGTAACACAGTGGGAAGTATTTGTGTATCTAGACATATTTAAACATAGAAAAGGTACAGTAGAAATACAGTATAGTCTTCTAGAACCACCGTCATATATGCAGTCTGTTGTTAACTAAAACGTCCTTATATGGTGCTTGACTCTGTTCTTTAAAAAAGTAATTTGCCCAAGAATGAAAAAAAAAAAAAACTCTAATTTTAAAAAGAAAATTTAATTTACAGAAATTTCAATGATTTCATCACACACCATACAAGCTGAGGGAGTAACAACGAATGTTTTCAGAAACAAACAACATAAAAAACATGGAACTAAAGCATAGACTGTGAATCCTGAAAGCTAGAAATGTTGCTTTCAAAGTTTTACATATAAATGTTTTATGTCATTTTGGAAAACAAAAACTTATTCTGAGTAGCAAGAAAATATGGTGGGTACAGAAGAACAGATGACTATGTTGTTTTAAAATTCTGCATTATATGAGATCAAAACTAAATGAAAGGAATCCGATGAAGAGTACACAATCACAAGTTTAAAATGTTAGAATTTAACTCTAATATATTTTAGGATCTTCTAATTATATTTTGAACTAACATTTTTGAGTGCAGAATACTATGATAATACTATTATAAATTAGGTAAATTTTTATATAGAGATGACAAACTGTATTAGACTATAGTTTTCACCTTAACTGCTCATACACTAAACATGCATACTATTACAGATTCATTACTTTTGACAAGCATAAATATATTTTAATAGGAAAAATCTTAAATAAAATAAAAATACTCAACATTCAGAAGTATTACTAATTTTAAATATTTTCCATTAAAAATAGTTGTTTGTGATGACTAGAAAACAGAACATGAATAACAAATCTACTTCTTTCATCCGTTTTAGAAAATCCTATTCTAGGATTTAATGTGCTTCAAAAACCATTTATGTATATAAACCTTAAATTTTAAGCATTTGTTTTCAACACATCAAGTAATTAAAACAGACTTATGTTCATACCTTATACACTCTTCTCCAATTTTTTTTGTTGTCTTTTAACATTCGTGACCAAAGCATGTTCATAAGTTCTGGAAATTGTTCATACATAAATGTGGCCCTGAAAAAGGAATAATTTTCTTTAAGAATTTGCAATATATTAATTTTGACAGTAGATGGCAGGCTTGTTCTAATTTACTGTGTTTCTCCAAAGAATTTTAAAAAATTAATAAGCTTAATTCAAAAAATTTAGATGATACACTTTCTGGAAAATGCTTTTCCTATATTTTATACATTACCTAGTGCATTTGTAAGTCCCACTGATTAATATCATACTTTGCAAACTTTTCATTCACTGGCACAGTGGCCCAGATATTCATTAGGAAAACATTTTTGTAACTTTACTTCAAGTTATTTTATATTCATTTGTCAAAACTTTACATGGTAAGCTATAGTAGGTCTTGAAACAATCACTGAAAAGGAATGATGTTGTTCTGTTTTTTGAGCTCGTTTTTAAGGGGAATGGACCTTGCATAAAACTTTCTAAATTATCTTAAATGATTATGCAAAATTTATATTTGGCAGCTAAATAGTTTAAAACTGAAAGCAAATTTCACATTTCTGTCTAAAGATACTTTGATTTTTTTCTGCACTGCTGAGTCAAATTATCACTTACTTGGCAATCTCTCCCATGAGTTGCCCAGAAGGTCCCCAAGGATCATCATTCGTTGCTTCTCGAACCTTAGACTCGATCTCTGAATAATTCATAACCACATTGGTGCTGCAGAGGAAAAAAAATGCACGCACATACGCACAAAGATTAGCATCAAAACTGAGAAACACATGAAAACTTAATAATGACACTACTGGGTGTCCTAATGAGCTACCTCTACAGGGTGGGAAAGAAAACATCTTTTGTGCACAAGCTACCCCAAGGACACTATATAACACATTTAAGTTATCCTTAAGAAAATTTTACTATTCCATTCCATTAGCCATCAAGAATATAGATGAGAGATTGCATTAAAGCTGGCATTAAGTCCAGTAAAAAATGGCTTTGGGTCAAATTAAAAAGAAACTGAACATGCTAGAGTCTATTGTAAAACTAAGTGGTCAGTACCTGGTTTACATCAGGCTTATGTTTCTGCTTATAGAAATTCTGTAAATTAAGCAAAATTATATAACAGCTAAACACTATCTATATCATGTTTCAAAAAAAGGAATGATAAATAGAGCCACTATGAAGATTTACTTGTAATCTCTTAGTCTTTTTTCACTTCCTATAGCACTTCCTATAAATTTCCATGTCATTATATAGTCACTGTAACCCTCACTATTATCGGCCACATAATATTCCATCAGAAGATTGTATAATGTCTTCAATCTTTCCCTAAAGATTTCAGCAATGATCAAGAACATAGGTGGTAGGAGTCAGAAAGATCTGAATCCAATCACTTCCTTTTATAACCTTTGGCAAAATTAATTTTAATTATCTTAATCTCAGTTTCCTCAAACATAAAATGGGAATAAGTTAGAATACTACCTTCAAAGGTTATCTTATCAAATGGTGTTTAGCACAGTTTCTGACATATAGGAAGTACTCAATAAATGTTAGCTATTATTATTAAGTATAATAACCATCTATTAGGGGAATTTTAAAATATTAAATAATATTTTATAAGAAAGGATAATCTTTGGAAAAAATACCTTAAAATACATAAGATAGTTAAATACCTGGTTGTTAAAATGGAATTTCTCATGTTTATATGAATTTAAGAAATCAAAGACATTCTGAGAAGAAATGAGATACTGGAAAAATGTGACATACTCTAGTATTATTCATTTGACGTCTAAAATTCTAATCATTACTGAATAACTGTTAAAACAGATGCCTGTGAATATGGTAACACAAATCTTCCACTTAAAATTAAATCTTAGAAATGGGTAACTATTACTTACACATACCCCACTTTTGCTATATGGTTTTTCAGCCATCAAAAAGTTCTATTTTTAAAACAAAGGTTTGGTTGAAATTGGCACTCAAATCTCTTAAATATAAATTTCAAATTTATTGCAAGCACTTTAATTTCTTTAGCTTTAAAGAAGAAACCAATAAACAGGTTTGGGTCAAATTTAAAGGAACCATTATTCACATAAATGTGACTTGCCAAATCACTGAATAAATCTGGCTTCTAGATTTAAAATCAGAACACTGTTCTATGAAAAAAGTCAAATCCTATTATTTTCTTTCAAATCTCAGAGAAAGCTGCCTCTTAAAATATCCACTAATTTGATAAAATAAATACAAATTCTTTCTCTGGTACTAAAATAAATCCATAATCCTCACTGCCCCCCTTCAAAATTTAAGACTACTAATGAATGAATTTTCACAAAAACCCAGTAATGGTTCTACTGACAATTATTTTATTTATAAATGTAGAAGAATAATTTTTCCCCAAATTTTATCAACAATGGAGCCAAAATAAAACCAAGGCAGCCAATAACAATTAGGATTAGGATTAGCAATTTAGGATGCCACAAAATGATGGATTTCAGAATGCTTTTATTTATCCTGGTGGCTGAAGAATGTGTGGCTTAGGGAGTTAAAAGTGTCAAAATGCAGCTGTGAAAATGAACAATAGCAATTAGGATTATAATTCACCCAAGCATTTCATTACCAAGAATGCACTTCAAATCTCTTTGCATTGTTTAATTTGTTGGAGAACAAGATGAAAGGAGTTAATCTCTAGCGCATGTACATGAAATATTTTTACCAGAGCCTTCATAAATGCTGTAGCTTTCAGAACACTACTTTCCTTGTTCCAGCTACAAAGGCCCATGGGTCAAATGAGAAAGGTCTTGTTTCCGTAACCCTTCACAAGATTCTTAACTGAAGGCCTGTGGGTTTGAATGCTGTGTGTTTAGAGGAAGAGGTGGCAGAGAACCAATAATTTAAGATTCTCCTTATTTCTTTGGTTGAAAAACAATGGGAGCCATCAGAACATACTCAAGTTATAAAGTATATCCACAGAAGGATATGGCAACTATTAATATTAATGTAACAAAAAAAAAACAGAACACTTCCATGGAGAGAATCAGGCTTTATTTTAAAGCTATATTCTAATGAAATTGTTGCTTTTAGAAACTGGAAAGAACTCTAAGATTAGATCTGATGGTTCCAAAACAAAGTATTTTTAAGCTTCACTTAATTCAGAAACAAATGTAAACTAAAACAAAACAAAACAACACTGTATAGTTTGGCCGTATTCCAGGTCATTTCAAAAATAAGTATTTCTAAAAAGGTAGAAATGGCATTTTGGTCCTTCCTTTCTCATGTTTTCTATTGCCCTTAATCCATGCCCTACCCATATTCCAGTGACCTTTTTAAAAAAGGAAAACAATCCCCTCCCCCTCCAAGAAAAATAAAAAAATTTATGTCCAGATGTGAAAGGAAAAAACAGCTAGTTTAATTCTTAAAACTTCCTATGACTGACATGAATGTCTTAAGACTGGACATTTCAGACGCTAGAGGGAGCTCTCTCAACAGGTTTTTAAACAGACACAAAATCCAGACAAAAGTCTAGAATCTGTTCTGAAAACAAAATTATAGAAAAAGATCAATAAGTTTCACACCATTTAGATTAATACTATAGTCAAACAAGTGACTTCTGTACTTTCACCAATCCTGGACTGAGATTCCTGACTTGAAAATTTTAAAAATTATCTCCTTACACTCAGTTTTAAAAGAATAATACAAGGCAACCATTATAAAGACCTTTTGTTAAAGACTCAAAGTCTTTGGACGCAGACTTTACTACTTACATTTCCTTTCACATAATTATAACACTGAGAAAGCAACCAAGAATACTCTGATCAAACACCAAAAAAATTTTCTGCGTATTGTTTTAAACCAGCCTAACAACAGTGGTACCAAAAAAGGACTCAATCCACAAAAATGTCTAATAGTTTTTAATTATTTCTGATGATCACCACCAATAACTACCTTTTATCTCTAGGTTTTTCCTCAAACATAAACAGACATGAGAATGTAATAATGGAGAAGGGAAAAGTAAAAGAAGAAAAATAATTTTAATAAAAGTAGCTATATTTTTGACGTTTATTCACTAGCATTAAAAAGTTATCTGTAATTTTGAGAACAATCTGAAGCCACCAGAAAGCACAAAATGAGCCCTCCTCATGTATATTCTAGGTTTATTCAATATGTAAATTGTCTCTTTGCTGAAAACAGAAGTCTTGAAATGAGTGACTGGAAGAAGAGGTTTCTCTATCCTGATAATGACAGATAATGATTAAGATCACACTATTTAAAGGTAACAGTAACTACTACTACTACTCGATAAGCAGTATAACTGGTAACAAATATCAAAACTTAAGGGACTCTAATGTTAGGTCAAAAAGAAAAGGGAGAAAGAAAGGGAAAGATGGAGGGAATGACCAAAGAATGAAAAATACAAGGGAAAAAATCCACAAATACAACCACGATTGTTTGTATTTGTAAAACTGTTCACTGCTTCCACAGTGCTTTTATCCACTTTCACATTTGCTCCTCACTACACCCCCAGCAACAGGTAGGACAGGACTAAGGACTTAACTCTGCATAACAAAGCACCTGGATCTTTAATGCCAACTGCTAAGTCACCATCCTTAAGTTCTGCACACATGCTTCTATAGCTGTGTAAACACAGCTAACACTCTCAAATAGTCAATAGTCAGTCTGTAAGCTACTAGTGTTCACTGTGGCCCTCCTCTTTATTCTCTATTTTCTGCTTATTTGACCACTCGATACTGATAAAATACCACGTTATTTTACTTGAAAAGTTTGGGTCCAGCTTTTAGAGACAGAATTGGTTAAGATAATCAACGCTTCTTCTGCATTAAGAATAATGAGTAAAATGATTAACAAGAAAAAAACAAGCAGTCCTTACTACTGACATTTTTTCCTCTTAAAAGCTCAAGAATATGCGTTGCTAAAACAAAACTATACAAGAAAAAAGGTAACGTATAGGTATAATGTGGTCCTAACTGCTAATAAAGGAGTAAGGAAATTGAAACGGATGTAGTAAAAAGTATTTTTCCCAGCTTGCCTCTTTAATTTTCTTTTTTTAAAAAAATTAAGTCCAATGGGTCTATATTTTTCATATGGTTTCTTCCTTTTGTTTTAAGCTTATTATAAAGACTTCTCTCACTCTGAGATCAGGAAATATTTTCTTCGCGACCTTTAAATGTGTTTTGTCATACATATGCATACACACACTCATACGCAGACACAGAGACAAAAACAGCATGAGACAGACACAAAATAACTTAGTTCCAAGCAATAGTTTTAAATAATGGTATTTTTTTTCTTTATTTTTCTGTCTTTTCCAAGTTTTTCCCATGAGTATTACATTGTAACCAAGGGAAAACCAATAAAGACCATTAAAAATTTAACTCAAGTGCTATATAATCATTAGCTAGATTTTAACTATTTACAGGCAAGACTACATGAATATTATTTGTACTACCAATACCTTGTTTTATCAGGCTACTAAGTACAGCAAACTGCTAACTAAAATATATGCATTATGTACTAAAATATGTACACCAAATGCTATGTGTGTAAAACCAGAGGGAACAATTTAAGTACCTAATTTTCAAATTAACATGATTTTTTAAAAACTACTAGGGAAGAATGATTCTTGACATCAAAACCTGTATTTAGAAGTCACCTCTTAACCTCAATGCCACAAAGATTTCAAAAAAGATACTTTTATAATGAAGTTTTATAAAATAATTATGCTCCCTAGTAAAGTATGAATTAAAACAAAATCTTTTAAAACTATAAAACACCCATAAAATGAACACTGAAGAAGAAAAGTTTCCTCGGGTAACAAGTCACTTAAGCTGGAAACATTTGTTCTTTCTTTTATGTTCCTTGCCAAAACATTAGAGAAATAGTTTTAAGAGTAACTCTAAAAGCTTGATAATGGACCTTGTGATATTCATTTTTTATCAGGGGATGACCTTCACCACATTACCCTTATTTGCAAGCTGAACATTTTATAGGTTTAATATTCATATTTTAAAACCAAGGTTACATCTCATTACAGTCCTGTGAACAGTATCAAATGTATGGTCAACAGTCAAGAAGTCTACTACTGCTAAATTCAACAAATACATTACTTTCATTGTTAGCAGAAAATCTGAGGCTCTACAGAAATGCTGTGAGGAGGTGAGAAAACTGATAGTCCACATGGACAGATATTTATTACCCATCAAAAAAAAGTCTTATTGATCTGAAAATGAAACACAATGCAATGAAAAATATCTTAACACAAGCAACAACACGGCTCAATAGAAGAGTTAATTTTGCTATAGCAAATATTATATTTAGTGCTAAAGCAATAGTAAACTATAGTACTTCCTCCATATCATAAGAAGAAAACCAATAAAATAAATTTCAGAAAAGTACAGAAGAACCAAATACAACCTTAAACCTGGCTGCTTTCTCTCTAATGCTGCCCTTTCTATCAAAAAAGATATACTTAAGTAAATAAAAAGTGAGAAGAGAGGAAAAATATATGCAATAGCAACTCCTTAGCAGAGAAGTGAAACAAACTCACTTAGAATCCCAGAACTAGTAAGTGGCAGATGTTAAACTTATTAGGTCTTTTTATTCCAAAGTCCATTTTCTATTATGCCACACTGCCCTAAAATTAGAGAATTAGTAGTATTATCAGATCTAAATAAAAAGGCCTATTAGTTAATATGTAAGAGGACATCAAATGCAACATCACAAATTATGCTACTAAAAGAGCTAAATGTTGAACTAACATTAAAAAAAGAGACATATTCTCAGTCATGGAAATTACATTTTTTGGTTTTGGTAAACACTAATACAAACCATTCAATTGAAATGGAGGAAACCAATATTCTCTTACCTCACACATGTACAGTTAAAAGCAAAGAAAACACCCATTTGATTAGGAAAAAACTGAAATCTGAGACATCTAAAATCTGAGGTTCTCTTTATCTGTTCTACAATAACAAGATTTCAGAAAAGAGTAACCTGGTTCCTTAAAAAATATCTAACCTTTTTCAAATCCAATGATATAACATATGTGGGTTGCTTATGTGCGTGTTATTTATGACTTCAATTATTTACACAGAGGACTATGCCGGATTACGCACCTTCTGTTTCCCTCTTTACTTTTCAAGAGGGAACACTAAAATTCTAAATGCTGAAACATGAAACTTTCTGCTTTTTAAAATAACCATCAAGAATTTACATTGAAATATTATATCTCATCCTTTAGCTATCTCAGTCAAAAAAAATACTACGATCAAATAAATAAAAGAGCAGCTTACTGTCAGGCTTTGAGGGAGGAGGGGAGACCCACAGTCCTTTTTAAATCTACTTTTAGAATAATTCCGGACAAAGAAAGACCAAGTTGGTTACTATAACCGGGTACCTAAAATATCTTAAAAACATGATACAGACGAGAAACTGCCTAAGTCAAAACTCAAGCTGTCTGCCTGATAGTAAAACCACAGAAAATGTATTAATTTTCAAAAACACTACTTCCAGTTGTTCCCTTCCTACATGATGTAAGACCATAGAAAAATACCCGTAATTGATGTAACTATTTTTGAAATTCTAATTGTTTTGGAGTTGTAAAATAATTAAGGACTGTACTCTTTTCTAAGCCAAATGCCATTCTCATATCAATTCTACTACTAAATTCTTTGCTTCATTCTGACAAATGTTGGCCTTCAATTTCAGTAAATAGTTCAATCCAGTATTATCATGGGGGTAAAGAACTGAACCACAGAATTTTAATCACTCTTGGTGTTTTCCTACTACTGAACACTGTTGATTGCTATGGCTCGATATTCTTATAATCTTAACTCATATTTTTAGACTGTATTTGTCCTGCTTACAGATAAAGTAGAAAGATAAATATTATAAAGTTGTTATCTAGAAAAGCATTTTTCAGTTTTGGTGGAAGGAAGGTAGACAAGGAAGGGGGAGCAAATGAACACTGAACAATACCCTGCAAGTAGAAAAAAAAATAAAGCTATATAATAAACGCATAGGCCAGGTGCGGTGGCTCATGCCTATAATCCTAGCACTCTAGGAGGCCGAGGTTGGATGATTGCTTGAGCTCAGGAGTTCAAGACCAGCCTGAGTAAGAGCAAGACTCCGCTTTTACTAAAAATAGAAAAATAAGCCGGGCATCATGGCACACGCCTGTAGTCCCAGCTACTCAGGAGGCTGAGGCAGGAGGATCACTTGAACCCAGGAGTTTGGGGTTGCTGTGAGCTATGATGACGCCACTGCACTCTAGCCAGGGTGACAGAACAAGACTCTGTCTCAAAAAAAAAAAAAAAAAGAACAAACCCTTAACATTCTTGTGTATCTTCAAAATTATGAAAATGAAAAATCTGTACAGATTGACAATTGCCCAGAATCAATCAAAAGTTAAAGTATCCTGTGCATATTATATTTCCTCACCACAGGGTAACCAATATGTACTGTCACCAAAATTTTATTTCTCAGGTAAGAAACTTTTGCATAGCAGAACACTTTTCATATACTGATTCCACATAGATTTGATCATGTCAAGCTACTGCCAAACTCGATATGTTCCTCTCTAAATATACATATAAAATACTTACTTTTAGTCTTTGGACTGTCATTTTCTTACTCTACCACATTCACTACTGGCATTAGAGTTTGGCTTTTTTTGAATTATTTTTTTCACAAAGAAATTAAATTGTTATCACAGCCCCAGAGCTGGAGAACAAAGCTGAATTATGAGATAGATGCCAATGACTGGCTTACTTAAGCAACTTGTTCCCATACATGCATGTCAGATTTGGGTCATAACAAAATTATAAATTATTTTATGTTAAAAACATTTCTGGATCTGTTTTAAAGAGTCAAAACTTTGAACGGAAAAATCAATCAAGAACCTAGTGCTTTAGAAAGGATGGATAAACAGAAAATGTAATGCAAAAGAAATTTAATCTGAAAACTTTGATCTAATAGGGAACATTGAACAATTTATACCATACTTTCTCTTCTAATTTCTAAAAATACCCATTACAGATTATCAGTATTACAAATAGTCTTTATGTAAAGCTTAAAAGCCAACATTTCAAATCCCTACAATTTCAAACTGTACATTAAAGAAATACTTGGTTTCTTGGTTATATTAGAGTTTACGTAAAATTCCATGAAAATTTCCAGTATTAATTCAGTATCAGTTTGGATGGGACAAAATTAACCAAACTCACACCTAGAATTTCTCAGTGTCCTAACAACTGATGTGTTTGTCCTAAGTATAAAATTGTCCTAAAATATAATTAGCAGAAGTAATAAATCTTAAAAATTTTTTCCCAAAAAACTCCCACAATCATTCTTTCACAGTTTATATAGCATTCAAGGTCAGAATAGACTATACGAAATGAATAATCTAAATTTAGTTTCAAATAATAATCCTTTCAAAAGGATTAGAATGTATACATAAGTTGATCATTAAAAAGAAATAAACTTATAGAAGCGGGGACTAAATAACTCATTTTATATAAAAGGTCATTAAATGTTTATAGCCCAACATATAATCTTCTGGGAAATGCTAAAAATCACATATAATTATTTTAATGCCTCAAAAAATATAGGGATTGATCCAAAAGTACTTAAAACAGGATAATAGTGGGATTTCTGCTCCTTAAAGTCTGTTCTTTAATTCTTCTTTCCAAAAGGTACCAACCTCTTGATCGCTATTAAGCATGACTTAAATTGGCAACTTTTCCAAAATAGTTTAGTAATTTATGTAACAGATGTTCAAGGAAAACTGCATGAATAAGATAAGCCAAGAAAAACATCCTGATGTCCACAACTAAATTATGACCTGTGGGAGGAAGAAACTATAAAACTATTTCCTCTTCCTTACAACTTCAGTGGTTAGCAATACCAAATAAAATAACCTATTTGATAGCGGCCCATTTTCAGATATTAAAATGGGCCTAGACCCCAGGAACTGTTCCAAAATACAAGGCCACACTAAAGAAAAATATTGCACATTTATGTATTTTCATAAAATGCTTCATCTATTATGGCTATTTTGATAAAAACAAAGTAATATGTGTATTACTGATCAATAATTTATTACAGATTATTAGGGCCTGAATCTTGTCTCTGGCATATACTAATTCTGATCCCTGGACAAATCAACCACTGTGTGCCTCAGTTTCCTCATCCGAAAAGTCTCTATGTACTACTATTACTATGGAGATTAAATAAAATGATATGTATAAAGCATTTAGCACATATAGTATTCTGCTATTATTTTGGGGTTGAAAACAATCAACCTAAATATGGCCCCTTATGAGTCAACTGGCATAATACTTCTTATTTACCCACATTTTATTCATTGCAAAACTTTACAGTCATGGTAACAAGTCATCTATCTGACCCAGTGCAGACACTAAAACTAAGATTTCAGGGAAAGAACTAGACAACAAGGCAAAAATGACTCTACTGCTTAAGAAATGGCTGAAGAATTGAAAATGAGTATTACTAAAGGCAAGAATCTATTAATGCAAGTCACACCACAGAAAACTCCTAACAACTGATATGTTCTTCATTAGTATAAAATCATCCTAAAATATAACTACAAGTAATAAATTTTAAGAATTTTAAAAAACCCACAGAAAATCTTAGAGTTCGTATTTTGAAATTCACTCTCCTTAATAATCTGATGCACCACCAAATGTGAGCAAGGGTTTTATTTTATATTAAGTGGCAATTTCTCATTTAGTGGTAAGTCTGATAAAATAAGCAAAAAGTCTCCAACTTTTTTGGATTCACTAAAGTAACTCATTCACATCAACTATTGGAGTTGCGTATCTCATAGCAAATTATACCAAAAATAAAGACTTTTAAATTATTAAAACATGAAGGGACATTATCTAGCATGAAGCTTATATTTACAATTTAGGAATACAAAAAGCAGAATTCTGAGCTTTCAACATGCTGAAAATAAGGTCCATAGAATTTACTCTGAGGTGTCTGGCTGCAAAAAGCGAGAAGGGCCATGATACTTAGTTTCAGTACTGTGTTTCCTCCACAAAACAAAAACCATTACACTAGGAAATGGCTGGATGACTGGGTCTTGATGGTTTATATGGAAGTGCTTCTACGCCCTCTCTAGCACAGGTGCTGCTGCTATTATGACCTGGGCAGCAGATGACACACTTACAGAAAAGCTGTCTCGACATAGGCTAGTCCCATGACGCTAAGGAGTTATTTTCCAGAGAGGCACTCTGGCAGCAGTCAGATCGGGGGAGGTGTTTTATGACAAGCAAGAGGGAAGAATAAACTGTGTGATTAAGGGAAGTAGGATGCAAAGTAGCTTCCAAATGTGGCAGCAATGATACTTGGAACGATGTAAGCAACAGGCAGAAGGCAGAGGCAGCTACCACTAGAAAATTCCTTTCCTTCCATGGCCACAGAAAAAAAGCTCTCACAACACAAAATTGTATGAATACTAACAACTATATAAGAACACATGGGCATGTAAGCAAAGCCTGGAAGGACAATAAAAACCCACATGAAAACAGTTGTATTAGGGTGGTGGTAAGTAGAGTGGGAGTGGGAGCTTTTGCTTGAAATTTTAAAAATATTTTCTATTTATAAGGCAAAAAAAAATCAACCTTTTTAAAAAAAAGAAAACGAAGGAAAGGAAAACTAAAATAGTGCTTGTACGAAAACTTCTCTCCATTTGATAGGGAAGTATCCCATGGCTGGGCTAATTTAATTCTGCTGGAGACCACCCCCAGCTCCCCTGGCTCAGCAGTCTGTGTTCTATCAATGTCCAATCCAGTCTGCACAGATAAAAGCAGAAAAGACAGCTTTGGGCAGAGGAAGAACCAAAAGGTAAGGGTGTCAAGTTGCTCCCTGCCCCTTGGCTAGATGCAGAACAATGCTGCTTTAACAGAACACTATTCCCCAGGAATGTCAGCCCCAACTGATTTTTTTCCCTCTTTTACAATGTTTCTCTACACTTTCAAGATTTTCATTTTGATTTTCTTCTAAAACAGTAGTCTAAATGGTGTTTTGTGGAAAATATTCTGCAAGACACTATAGGTGCTATGTGAGAAAAGGATTCCATGGGGAGCTTTGGAAAATGTTAAACAAAGGCAACTTTATTACTGCAACACTTCTCAGAGACTTCACTATTCTGATGGTATACTGTGAATCTCCAAGAGGGATACTGTATACTTCTAAAACTTTTGAGACAACTTTTTTTTTCCCTGGAACATCTTCTAAGTGTCCCAAGAAATCCACTTTGGTATATGCTATTCTTAAAAGACTGCTCTTTTCTTCAAACTTCCAAAAATACTGTTAATTTATAATACTTTTCATCTTACCACCCTTGTTTTTAGTATCTGTTATTTCTTATTTTCTGCCTAATGGATAGCTTTTCCTTTAGTCTTTTATCTTTGTTTTTAAACTCTTGTTGACTAGCTTTATCTTGCTTTAGATCTCATTTTTAAAAATCTTGGTTTTTACTGTTGATCTTTGTTTCCCACCTTGCTTATTTTAAATCACATCTGTTTTACTTTTTGTGCCTGTTTACACTGGAGTTAAAAAAAATTAAAATTTATTTCAATCCCTTCAAAATTCTCACTTATTTTTAGCTTTAAGTTTTAATCCTCATTGAATAACTTTAAACATCTTTCTTTTCCCCTCATATTTTACTTATTTTATAATGCATAGCTGAACAAACAGAGAAACAGGGCAAAAAGCTCAGGGAAAGAGATGGCCTCTCTCCATGGACTCTTGCTCTCACAACAGCAGCTACTTCCTTGGGCCCCTCCTGGAGAAGTAACATTTTTCATGTGAGCCAGTTTAATATACATACAAGATACTCAAAAAAAATTATCTTTATTGAGTCACAGGGTGAAAATGGGATTATTCTTACAAATCAGAGTTGCTTTTTAACAATAACATATTACTTTTTATGTATTATTTGAGAAGTAGCAACATGAAGGTAGTTTTAATACTTTTTATCTGAAAAATGATCTCAGGACGTATCTTAAAGCTGGGCTGGCTACATGCAGTCACTGGGATATTTGGAGTCATCCACTTGGGGACCTTTTCCCTCAGTGTCTACCTCCCATTAATTTCCCAAACCTATTAATTCTGCATTAAAAATACAGGCATTTACATCTAGCCTAGATTCCTACAAAAGCCATTTAATAGTTTCTCCATTTCTGGTGTATCATCTATTTTCATTCATCTCCCAAACCATGACCATATTAGTCTTTCTAATACTTAGTGTTGGCCATTAACGTTAGTCCACCACAGACTCATCACCACCTTCCCGCAAACATCTTCCTTCTGCTGTATCAGTGGACGGGACCATCCTGGGTAACAGTTTGAGCCATCACTGTTGATTACTTCTCTCTCTTCCTCCCCCATTCAGCATCCAATCTACTCCCAGGTCTCTTCAACTCTTTTCCTACGTACCTCTCAAATATGTCTGTACGCTTCTCCCCTACCCACACCAACAGCATCTTAGTCCAGGGTCACCACAATTTTTTACCGTATTACCAAACAGCCTTGTAACCAGTCTCTCTGCTTTTATTCATCTTCCACCAAGGCTAGAGCCAAAGGGAGCTCTTGCTAAAATACAAATCCCACCTAACTGAGACACAATTTTAAATTCAGCAAAGGCTCTCTTATTGCCTTCAAGAGGAAGTCCAAATTCCTTAACATGACATAAAAGATCCTTAATGAGAGATATCAGTTTACTTCTTCAGTCCCATCAGTGGGTCATTCTCACCTCTAGGCCTTTTGCACAGGCTGTTCGTTCTGTCCTTGCTCCCCAGCTAACTCCATCTCGTCATCAGGTTTTAACTCAAATGCTACTCCCCCCCCAGAAACCTTCCTTTAACTCCCAAAGCACTTGGAGGTCTGTGTACATGTTCTTCATAGCACCCTGTGCTTTCTACTATCTTGAACTCAAACTAAAACCAGTGTATTATAACAGGCATGTTTGTTTACTTGCCCATCTCCCCCTCTGGACTGAATACACCTAGAGGACACAAAATATCTTGCTCACTTAAAGATCCCCAGCACCTGAAAAAGGCTTGGTAACAGCAGGTGTTTAATAAATATTTATTAAGTAACTGAACAAAAGGACTAAAATTCTTAAATAGCTTCTTTAGGACTAAAAATAGTCCTAATTGAACTGGTGATCAGAAGAAACCTGCATGATCTGGCCTCAACCTACCTATCTAGCCTTTTCTCCCATTACTTCTGTTTCATTTCCTTTATGGAATAATTACGCTGCTTTACTAGCTGATTAGCATTACTGCATCACCAACATGCCCTGTGCTTGCTTATCACAGTGACTGTGTGCTCCTGGAATCCTCACCCCACCTTTCAAATCTGGTTTTTAAGAAAGATGCAAAAATGAAGACTTCTTGTTCTTTCCAACCCATAATCTCCCCTTCCTATGATCCAATCTAACATTATATTTATAACTCTTACATATTATATTCTTCCTTGTACAATGGCTATGTATGAAATTCCCTTAATACATTGCAAGTTTTAAAAAAGTAAGTTGAGTGATCGCCTTATTTGTGGACTCCATATTTGCAAATTTGCCTACTTACTAAAATGCATTTGTAACCCCAATATCAATATTCATGGTGCTTTCATGATCATTCATGGACACATACAGAGGAGCAAAGAATTGAGTCATCCATCATACACATTAACAGCAGAGGTCAAACAAGGTGATACTCTGCCTTCTTGCTTCAGTGCTCATACTATAAACAAGTGAACTTTCTGTAGTTTATTTAGTATAATGCTCTTCTCATTTTTGTGCTTTACATTGGCAATTCTGCTGTATGGAATGGCCCTCAACCAAGCATAATGTTTAAGTGCTATCTAGTGTGTTCCTAAGCTCAAGAAGGTTGTGATGTGCCTTACAGAGAAAATATTAAATATGGGTTAGATAAACTTTGTTCAGGCATGAGCTATAATGCTGTTGACAGTGAGTTCAATGTTAATGAATCAACAAATATATATTTATACATATTAAATGTCTTTAAATAAAAACACACATAAAATAATTATTGATTGGCTCAAGAAAATGTGACCAGAGGCTCACAGGAATCTAACCCTGTGTTTTCCCCTAGGTACAATGGTATGTTTTGCTACTTCTGGGTTCATGGTGACTTATTAAAACATAACTTCTCAAATAACAAGAAATGACCATGTCTCATGCAGTTCTGTTTCCCTCTCAGTGCCTAACAATGAATGCCTCACATAAAATGGGTACTTAAAAACTGACTAGTGGGCCAGGCGTGGTGACTCACGCCTGTAATCCTAGCACTCTGGGAGGCCAAGGTAGGAGGATCACACGAGGTCAGGAAGTTTGAGACCAGCCTGAGTAAGAGCAAGACCGCGTCTCTACTAAGAAAATAGAAAGAAATTAGCCGGACAACTAAAAATATATAGAAAAAAATTAGCCAGGCATGGTGGCACATGCCTGTAGTCCCAGCTACTTGGGAGGCTGAGGCAAGAGGATTGCTTGAGCCTTAGGAGTTTGCAGTTGCTGTGAGCTAGGCTGACGCCGCGGCACTCTAGCCCGGGCAACAGAGTGAGACTCTGTCTCCAAAAAAACGAAAAAACAAAAAAAACTGACTAGTGAATATATAAATGAAATCTATGATATCTTGAGAACAGGGGAGGATGAAAGGGAGGTAAGGAGGCTGAGACCAAGATATGCATAGGAAGGACTGAAATAAATGCCCCCTACCAAACAAACACACGCAGAGAATGACATAATAAACATTATCCTCACAAAAAACAAATTTTTTAAGGCTATGATGGACTAATGTTTCAATCCCAGGTCTTTTGGGGACATGGCTAAAAAGATATATTAATTTACTATCTCAGCTGGGCAATAGCAAGACCCTGTGTCTCTACAAAAAATAAAAAATTAGCTGGGCATGGTGGCATTCCCCTGTAATCCCAGCTACTTGGGAGGCTGAGGCAGAAGGGTCGCTTGAGCCCAGAAGTTGGAGGCTGCAGTGAGCTGTGATGATGCCACTGCACTCCAGCCTGAGTAACAGAGCGAGACCCTATCTCAAAAAAACAAAATAAAATAAAAATTTACTATCTCCCCTAAAATTAACTCACGAACCCTAGCCAAGCAAGACTTAAAAAGTTAAGATAACTTGGCATAAGACTTCTGTGTCCCACAGAAAGATTTTAAGAACTAAATATGAAATCTAAGGTTAAAAAATACCTCAAAAACATTAAACTTCCTCCTACTCATGTTCACTGTCAACTACAGATTTGGAAGCCAGCACGGATTTCACTTCCATACATGGAGTAATTCTTTTATATAAGCAATTTTCACTTTACATGGCATGTTAACTGAAACTTGTACATATTGGAATTGTGTCCTTGCTTTGCACAATCTGTTACCACAGAAGAACTGTGCAAAGCCAAGACTGCCTGTATAGCTGTATATCTTGTGTGTCCCCTCCAAAGTAAGGCAAATAGCAGAGGCAAACGGACACATTTTATCCCATACTTCACATTCTATTCCAGCAATATGTGTTTGTTTACTGGTTTTTAACCATCTAACTCTAATGGGCCAGGCATTGCCCTAAGCTATTAACATACAATTCACTTAATCCTAACAATTCTATGAGGATACTGTTATTATCCTCATTTTACAGATGAGAAAACTGAGGCACAAAGAGGTTAAGTATCTCACTCAAGGTTATACAACCAGTAAGTGGTGTGCTCAGTTTTCAACTCAGGCAGTCTGACCCCAAAGATGAAGGTCCAGAGATCATGCTCTTAATTGCTATGTTATAATCATGATTTCAATCACTATCCCCTTCTACTCATTCTCCCCTCCCATCCATTATCCAACTTAGCACCAAGTATAAGCTATATTAACGAGATCATTTCACTTTCTTATCAAAATTCCTCATCAACTTCTTAAGACACTAAGAACAAATCCAAACTCCATGCAATGGCTTACAACCCCTGAAACTACCTCTCTTCTTCCATGCCCTTCCTTACCACACTGCTCTTCCACTTTCTCACCAGCCCTTTCCCTACTCAGAACCCTTGTTCTTTCCAGAATATCCTCTCCCTGGAACACTCTTTCCTCTACTCTCTGCATTCTACTTTTCAGTCTTAATGTAGATGCCATATCCTCAGAAAGGCCTCCTCTGGCCACCCTATTTATAGCTCCATTCGTTATTTTCTACTTTAGCCTCTTTTCTTCAAAACACAGTATGTATCATTATTTTGTTTATTTGTTCTTTTTAATTACCTCTTTCCACCAAAACTTTTTTACAGCTGTATTTCAAGTACTTACAAGAGTCGCAGATGATCAATAAATATGCATTACATTAATAGCCAGGTTATCCGGTGGTTTCCTATTACTGCTTGTCACAACACTTGTTCCCCTTGGGATGTGGGTATCTGACCTGAGATACACACCTATAACTTCACTCTTCTTTATCAAAGATCATATAAGCAGTAAGAAAATACTTTAACTCACTAAAAGATGTTTATCATCATATATTCTAAAAACTCATACTTGAGAAATGTTATCAGTCTAAAGAAATGTCAATTATGTGTTATTTTCAAATTACTCCTTATAAATTTCAAGGCTAAAGGAATATTACCTACATTAAATTCAAAACCAGTGTTGTATCTCCAACAAATTTCTCAAGCTCTTTTATGTTTAATGTTCAAATTAAGAACTTGTATTTGTTTTATTTAAAATTGTGTAATTTTTCAGCTTCTTTATATAAGTTATTTTTAATTGCTGGAAAAATGCCACTTTCAACATATGGCCAGTTTTTTTCTAATTTAGGTCAAAAGGATTCCATATTCCAAATGAATTATATATTTACGTTTAGATTAAAGCCTGCATAAATCCACACTGAAGATATACATCCTAAGATTATCTACAAATCCCAGCTTCTTGGGAGGCTCCGGGGGAAGGATCACTTGAGCCCAGGAGTTCAAGACCAGCCTGGGCAACATAGCAAGACTCTACATCAATTTTTTAAAAAGTGAGTATACATAGATAAATTAATCTTCAATATTTATCTCTACAAATTTTGAACACAGATATTTCACACTTCTATATGCTAAATTAAGTGCCAACATCTAGCATTCTAATTAGAATAGTACTGCCATAATTGAGACTCTTAAATTACTCAGTCAGTAATCAGCTACTAGTATAAACAATTCAAAGGCCAAATGGGGTTGCATTATAACAGAAGTATGAATTACAGGTGGAAGGCTATAATGGTAAATACTATTAGGAAGTATACATTCTATGGGAACATTTTATTAACATAATCAGAATAATTATCTACAATATATATACTTGTCTAGCATATGCTTTAATTTTTGTCTGTTCATAATTGATTTAAGAAAAGCAAATTACATTGCTGGACATAGGGAAAACAGAACAGAAATACAGTATTCTTTACAAATCTTATTCTCTTAAGATTTAAAAATATGACAACAAAATCTTAAACTTCAATTATCCAAAAGAAAAATATCATCACCATACTTACAAAGAGCTTTGTCCTGCCTGCCAACTCTTTGAACTATAGGTGATCTTGTGTACCAAGAAGTTCTAGCAATGTCATAATTATGACAAAAATCTCTCTCTCTCTCTCTCTCTCTCTCTCTCTCTAAATAATTAGCTATATAATCTCTATCTTAAAAATCTGCTTTACCACTAAATGGAACCAAAACCAGGGGTCCTTGGAGAAATGGCTGATTCCAGGGCTGAAGCAGTGAAAATACAGAATAAGCCTGAAACATCTTGTGCCAGAAACTGAGAAAGCGTTCAAAAGAAAAAGAAGGTGGGTGAGGCATGTCAAAAACACATAGGCTGGCTTTACTGGGCTCCCACTGACCTAATCTGTGACAATCTGAGTATCAAAATAATTAAAGGCAGTAATGGATTACAACCCATTGAATAAAATGAAAATTCATGCAGAAAGGGAAAGAAAACAACAATGAGGCCTCCTGCTTACAGTAAACTGATAAATATGAAGAGAATGGTGGAGTTGGGGGTGGGGATCACCATTTTGCAATCATAGTAAAGAATGGTTCAAACAAGAAGCATCAGCTGATGCTAAATCTAGAGGGGACAGTTTGATGACGAGAGGGCTCAGAGTGTTGCCTCACAGGTTGCTTATTAGTTGCAATGAGAAAACCAGTAACTACATGGTAGAGAAACCAACCTCTTGACCTAGTTAGTGATCAAAATTAACATCACCAATTAGAGGCACATTGACACTGTGTCCTCCTGAAAAAGGACACAGAATCACTTAATGCAGTCCAGCTTGGAATAATTCCAGCTTGGAATATATAACCCGAGGAAATATCAGCTAAACCTAAATTGAGGAATATTCCATAAAACATTGGCTTGTAGTTTTCAAAAATGTCTATGTAATGAAAGAAAAAAAAGGTTAAGGAACTCTTCATTACAGGAGACTAAAGAGTCATGTCAATTCAATGCAACACGTAATCCTGGACAGAATCCTGTACTGGAGTGGACAACTGACAAAATTAGAATACAGACAACAGAGAGATAAAACTACTGTGTCAATGTTAAATTTTACGAATTTGGTAACTATATTACAGCTATGTAAGAAAATAATCTTTGTTCTTAGGAAATGCACATTGGAGTACTGAAGCAAAAGGGGCAGGATGTACGTAACTAACTTTCAAATGGATCAGAGAATGTTGCATGTGTGTATGCGTGTGTGTGTGTGTGTGTGTGTGTGTGTGTGTGTACAGAAAAAGATGGGAGTGTGCGGAGGAAGAATGACAAGCAAATATGGCAAAATCTTAAAAATTGGTGAATATGGTTCAACGGTATACAAGTATTCTCTTTCCTATTCTTAAAACTTTAATTTCAAAGTAGCAAGTTATTTAAAAATCTGCCTCATAGCACAGCATTGTGAGTGTACTAAATGCTACTGAATTGAACACTATAAAACGGTTAATTTTACGTAATGTGACTTTCATCTCAATACAAAATATACTTTTTAAAAATCTGCCTCAATAAGTAACATACATAACTTGGAACAAAGTCAAACTTCATGAAAAGGATTGGTTGGTATTTCCTTTTCATTTTGAGCTGTCATTTTCTTGATTTTACAATTTGAATAACATTTATTCAGAGGTGAACTAGGCAATAACTACCTCTCAAGTGCAATCACCCTTCCATTAAAGCATTGAACAGTTAAGAGGCAGCATGAGCATTATGCTTTTAGATACAGAATAAGTTTTAACATAAAGGAAAGTTTACCAGAGTTAAAACACACTTATTTTAAAATTTAGGCTTTCCTGATTTTTATAATTAACATCATCTTATTTGATAGTTAAGTTGTAGTAAAATGAACAATCAATATTATGTAAGATATGCAAGTTTTATTTTGGGGGGATACCCACTACCACCCACCCTCCTAAAACCATGTTGGTATGTCAAGCAATCTTAAGTATTTATGAGTAAAAAACCTTAAGGCATTTTACTCAACAAATAAATAGGCCAATGACACCCTCCAGGAAGCTTAAAATTTGCAAAGTTCTTACAATTACTCTAATTAATAACCAAAGTTAATAAAAGGTAGCAAAATGTTATATTTAAACAAATGGTAATAGAATACCTATGACTCTAAGTAACTGAAATATCCATCCTATCCCCACTTACTAGAAAAACTTTTAGTCAAATATTTAACATAAAATATTTATTTGAAAGTTGCTTTTTTGCAAGCACTAGTCATTACAAATTGAACTGTATATCCTGTGGTACACATTATCAATTCAAGTGAAGTTCCTCAAATGCAATTTCTAATATATTTTAAGTTCCAAAGGTGAATTCTTCTAAAAGTACAGGAGTATTATTTCTATCCAATAACTCATAACCAAAACCAAAACACTCCTATTCTGTACTTTAAGCACCTTCAGACTCACATTGTTTTGTGTATAAGTTTAAGTGAAATATTCTTTCCTATTGCTATTGCTGGCAGTTGCTTAAGACCACTTGCACAGGTTATTTGCTTTTTAGTAGATCGATTTTGTTTTAAAAGAGAAAGGACAGTGGGGTGTTTTTCTTGCCAAGAGGTACCATATGTTAGACTGACTTCACAAGATGATCAAAAAAACAAGGTATTCAAAAATTAGTACAGTATAAGAGTTTTATTTGCATTACAGATCTAATTCTATTAATTAATAGAATACAATTCTATTAATAGTTTTCACAAGTATGATAAAATAGCCACTAAAATGATTTTAACAGTATACATTTCACTATTAAAGGGGTTTAACATTTTATAAAAATATATTAGCCAACTTTTAAACTATTAATTTGAACTAACCTAAAAAATCATCTTTGTTCATCTATAACTTTTAACTTTTGGGTTACAACTTTTGAAGCTATCTCACAAAGACAAAACTAAAATAAAGAAACAAAAGTAAAAAAACAAGAATTTATTGACCACAATGTTAAACATCTTCATAATATGTTAGCTCACTTAATTCTCTTAACAGTCCTAGAAGGTACACCTTACCCTCATCTTATACAGCAGCAGTAGAGGAAGTATCCTGACTCATGTCTCCCTTCCAATTACCCCTCCTACTCATCATTTAAAAATAAAATAGAAACTCAAAGAAATTTGATCAACTTTGGCACACTCACAATCAGTTATCTTTTTAAATGGGTGGTATTCTATTTAAAACACTCTATTAAGGTAATTTTATGAAATATATTATCTTATTCCTTCAGGAGAAAAATCTAAAACAAAGTACTAAGTTAACCTTTTAAAAAAAGGCATAAAACCTTCTAAGAGAATGACAAAATGAGACATCCTACACTGGCACAATATGTGAAAATCACATCTTTGTACACAAAAAAGCTTGATATTGTACAGTTTTATTATATCATTTATAAATTTTTTCATTTCAACCTGATTAAATTCAGACGTACTGCCAAATATCAAACACTAATTGAAACTATGTAACTCTAAAAAATCCAATCAACAAAATGATAAAATGAGAAATCCTGTACCTCAGAAATGATTAAGTTGATAAGACCACCTCTTTGTAAACTCAAATACTTGATATTTTGTTTAAATTAAGTATAAGCTATAGTTTTTTCATTTTCACAATCAATTAACCTTAGATGCATTACCAACTCCTAAAAACAAGACTCAACTTTTCTGACATGAAGGAAACTGTTTCTAGAACCTAACTACTGAAATTTTGATACCTATTGAAATTTTGAAAACCTTTATAATTTATTTGCCCTCAAGTTCTCAAAAAAAGAAACATTTAGATTTCAATGATTTAATTTGGACTATTTGATTTTGGGACCTTCTTTCTTTTGCAACAGAATTAGCTTCTAAGAAAGTATTCAGTGATGTCATTCTATGCTTGGAATCCTTTGGGAGTGAGTTGTCAGTGAGCCTACATCATTTGATCTGTGCTTCAGTTTTTTCACTCCATGTTTGATATCTTATTTGTCCTCACCTTCCTCTCAGCAAGTATACATTTTTTAAATACCAGGATCTAGCTCCTTCAGAATGCTTTTGCTCAGCGTTAATTGTCTTTTCCATTCTCTGAATTCCTACAGTATTTACAGTATCCAAATTTGGATATCATACCATCTTGTATCATTCTCTATTTCTTTTTCATGTGTTTTTCACATGCATTTGCTTTATAAAACTATAAGCTGCCCACCAGAACCCTAAGGTCTGTCTCATGGCTTAGAGTACTCGACAGGGCTCATGGTAGGTATTTAATAAGCACTCACTGCAGGACCCTTACAAGATACAACTAAGATTAGTAAAGATATCAATAATGTAGTTTACTATTTAACATTTAAATATTTACAACTAATGCAAAAATACAGTGCTTGGATAGGAATATAAAGGACTAAGGGAAATTAGTCCTAAATCATCCATTTTAAACATTTAAACAACTGGAAAACTTGTACATAAATCACAGATTAACATGACATATCAAACTGACCACAATATATGGATCATAGGATTATAAAACTTTTAAAAGTTGTAGAAGTTGGTTACAGAGGACCACTGATTCTTTGTTTTTGTTTTGAGACAGGGTCTTGCTCTGTCGCCCAGGCTAGAATGCAGTGGTTTCCTCATAGCTCACTGTAACCTCATATTCGTGGGCTCAAGTGATGCTCCTGTCTCAGCCTCCCAAGTAGCTGGGAATATAGGCACGTGCCACCATGCCTGGCTAATTTTTCTATTTTTTTGTAAAGATGGGTTCTCGCTCTTGCTCAGGCTGGTCTCGAACTCCTAGTCTCAAGCAATCCTCCCCTCTCTGCCTGCCAAAGTGCTAGGATTACAGGCATGAGCCAACCCACCCACCCTTCAAGGACCACTGATTGTGAAGCATATAATACAGCTCATGAATGTTACAACATTTTTAGGGTTGATTACAGAGAGCATCTTTGTAACAACAGCAAAGATTTCCATTTCACCTATGGAAACATCTGTTTGCCTCCCTTTCATTGAGGGTCATCCAATTTACAGACATTTTTAGAGTACTATAAGAGGTCAGAAAAACTCCCTTCTATGATAGGTACATATGGGGGGGGAGGAAATAAACATTTTCACTGCATTTGGTTCAGAATCTTAAGTACTATGAATTTTTTCCAAGTAATTTTTTATTTGCATAAGGTATATAGTAGCAATTCAACTTTATGATAGTGAAATACAGGCACACCTGAATTTATTGTACTTTGCTTTACTGTGCTTTGCAGATACTGCTTTGTTTTTTGTTTGTTTGTTTGTTTGTTTTTGCATATTGAAGGTTTGTGGCAACCCTGATTGAGCAAGTCTATTGGTGCCATTTTTCCAATAGCATGTACTTACTTTGTGTCTCTGTCTCACATTTTGGTAAGTGTTGCAATATCTCAAACTTTTTCATTATTATTATATTGGTTAAGGTTATCTGTGATCAGTTATCTTTGATGTTACTACTGTCATTGTTTTGGGGCACCATGAAACCATGCCAGTATAAGAAAACAAACTTAATAGATATACGTTGTGACTCTAACTGCTCCACTGATCAGCCATTCCCCCATCTCTGTCCCTCTCCTCAGGCCTTCCTGAGACACAATACTGAAATTACACTAATTAATAACCCTACAATGGCCTCTAAGTGTTCAAATGAAAGGAGGAGTTGCACATCTCTTACTTTAAATGAAAAGCTAGAAATGATAAAACTTAGCGAGGAAGGCATGTTGAAAGCTAGGCCTCTTGTGCCAGTTAGCCAAGTTGTAAATGCAAAGGAAAAGTTCTAGAAGGAAATTAAAGGTGCTACTCCAGTGAACCCACAAATGTTAAGAAAGCAAAACAGCCTTATTGCTAATATAGGGAAAGTCTGAGTGGTCTGGACAGAACATCAAACTAGATACAATATTCCCTAAAGCCAAACGCTAATCCACAACAAGACACTAATTCTCTTCAATTCTATGAAAGTCGAGAGAGGTGAGGAAACTGCAGAAGAAAAGTTTGAAGCTAGGAGAGGTTAGTTCATGAGATTTAAGAAAAGCAGCCATCTCCACAACATAAAAGTGCAAAGTAAAGCAGCCAACTGCTGATGGAGAAGCTGAAGCAAGTTATCCAAGAGATCTAGCTAAGATAATCGATGATGGTGACTACACCAAACAACAGATTATTAATGTAGATGGAACAAGCCTTCTTTTGGAAGAAGATGCCATCTAGGACTTTCATAGCTAGAGAGAAGTCAATGCCTGGCTTCAATGCTTCAAAGCACAGGCTGACTCTCTTTGTTAGGGACTAATATAGCTGGTAATTTTAAGTTAAAGTTAATGCTTACTTATTGTACCGAAAATCCCAGGGCCCTGAAGAATTATGCTAAATCTACTCTGCCTATGCTCTATAAATGGAACAACAAAACCTGGATGATACCACATTTGTTTATAGCATGATTTATTAAATATTTTAAGCCTATGGTTGAGATCTACTGCTCAGAAAAAGAGATTTCTCTCAAAATACTACTGCTCATTGACAATGAGTCACTCAAGAGCGCTAATGGAGACACAGAGGAGATTAATGTTGTTTTCATGCCTGCTAAACATCCATTCTGCAGTCCATAGAGCCAGGAGTTATTCTGACTTTCAAGTCTTATTAAGAAATACATTATGTAAGGCTACAGCTGCCACAGACAGTGATTCCTTGGATAGATCTGGGTAAATTAAATTGGAAATCATCTGGAAAGGATTCACTTTACTAGATGCCATTAAGAACACTTGTAATTCATGGGAAGAGGTCAAAATATCATTAACAGGAGTTTGGAAGTAGTTGATTCTAATTCTCATGAATGACTTTGAGGGGTTCAAGACTTCAATGGAAAAAGTGACTGCAGATGTGGTGGAAACGGCAAGATAACTAGAATTGTAAGTGGAGCCTGACAGACTTGCTGCAATCTCAGTGAAACTTGAATGAAGAGCTGCTTCTCCTGGATGAGGAAAGAAAGTGGTTTCTTGAGATAAAAATCTACTCCCAGTGAAGATGCTGTCAACATTGTTGAAATGACAACAAAGGATTTAGAATATTACATAAACTTAGTTGATAAAGCAGCAGCAGGGCTTGGGAGGATTGACTCCAATTTTCAAATAACTTCTACCATGTGTACAATGCTATCAAACAGCACTGCATGCTACAGAGAAATCCTTTGTGAAAGGAAGAGTTCAATCAATGTGGCAAACTTCATTCTATCTTAAGAAATTGCCACAGCCACCCCAATCTTCAATAACCACAACCCTGATTGGTCAGCAGCCATCAACATGGAGTCAGCAAAAAGATTATGACTTGCTAAAGGTTAAGATAATTGTTAGCATTTTTTAGCAATATTTTAAAATTAAGATATGCACCTTTTTTAATACATAAAACTACTACAAACTTAATAGACTACAGTATCTTTTACATGCACTGGGAAACCAAAAAATTGGTGTGACTCTCTTTATTGCAATATCCATTTTATTGCAGTGGTCTAGAACTGAAACTGCAATACCTGCACTGCCTGTTTAACAATTTTTTGTTTAAATAATATCTTGTAAAAGATTGGCAAAAACTGTTAAATATATATTCTGAGAGTAGATCATCTAGATTTAAATCTGGAATATTTTCCAGATGCATTTCCTGTGGCAAGTTCTTGTATTTCTCTGTGCTCGGTTTCCTCATCAGAAAATTGAGGACAGTAACAGTGCTGTCACTATTGTTCTTGGCACACAGCAAATACTCAATAACTATTAGCTTTTACGATTAGAAATATCTGGAGTTAAAGGATATACTCTGTAATGAATATCAACTTACTAAATTTAACATTCATTTAAAATATTTATTGAGCACCTACTATATAATATCATAACTGTTCTAGAAGTTAATAACACAGCAGCAGTAAACAAAGTCCCTGCCCTCAAGGAACTTACATACCAGAGGTAACAGAGGAATAGGTGTAAACAGAGGAAGAGTGATGTGTATGAGTACATGCTATGTAATATATGCGGTCCCCGAACAGAACACAGAGAGTAAGAGAGAATGGTGGGAGATGAAGAGACAATCACATACAGGCAGGTAAGCAATGAGAAACCACTGGGGTGGGGGGTTCTGAGCCAATCTGATTTAGTATTTTTAAAAAATCACTCTTGCTGCTGTGTAGAGAGTAGATTATATGGTTAAACATTTGATATGGTCTCATGAGAGATGAGCCACACTTCAAAAGCCCATTCAGTACCAAATTTATAATATAACTATAACCCAATCACATCAAACTACATATTTAACCAGGGTAGTTCAACTGCATATAACACATAGTTTAATTCACATAACCTTAAGCCTCTTTAAAAAATGACAAATGAAGAATATGAGAAAAATTAATATGAAAAGGCTAAGTATGCTTATTTGCATTGTTCTTTAATGATTTACTAGAAATGCATGAAAACAAATGGCAAGAAAACAAGAAATTAAATTTTCAATGCATGTCTTTTTCCCATTATAAAAATATAGGCTATCTGAATGAAAATTCTTGAGTGAAACATTTCACAAGCATGTATGCACATTTACCACATAATGGTAAGTTTGTGCAAAAGTTATAAAGAAAATTATTTATATTAGAACTATGCAGAACTTAAATACTGTCCTAAGAATTGAGAAACTGAACAAAATTCATGTCAAAATCTTCTAAAATAATAGGCTAAGTAGAATTTTATTTTTTTTACTTTTTATTTTTTAGAGATGAGGTCTCACCATGTTGCCCAGGCTGGCTTCAAACTCTTGGGTTCAAGCAATCCTCCCTCCCACTTCAGCCTCCCAAAGAGCTGGGACTACAGGCACTAGACTTTTCTTAAGTGAAGTACAAAGCATGTATGTCTATTACTGCACATGAAAAAAATCACTCATATTTAACAATTCATTAGCCAAATCTATCCACAAGTCATAAATAGCTACAAATTGGCTCCAACATTAGAATATGTTATGTTCCTTTACCTATATTTAATTTGCAGGCAAAAGGGCCCTGGTAAGCCAAAAGAATTTCTTGCCAATTTGGAAGAATGGGCTAGGTAATTAGAAAGCCCTTTCCGCAATGTGCTTTCATTGTATGTACTGCTCATGTATTGTCAGAGACCGTGAATTTGGTATTGCGTATTTTAGTGGATTCTTTCCCTTGATATTGTTCAGTCTCTTAAGGATAAACTGTCAGCTTCAATTTGTACTCATAAAATAAATCTTTTTATGTTTTAGAAGAAATGTTTTACACGAGCAGTTACTTTAAAATCCTAAGAAAATACAAAACAAGCTGAACAAAATATTAAGAACTGGCAGATGGAAACAGCAATATGTCTTTCCAAAGACTTTATTCCTCAAAATGTCTTTCGAAAGAGTATTTCTGCAATATACTTTATAATCTTAAAGTAGAAGCCATTTATGACTTGGTAAAAATAATACAAGGCAAAAAATAATACAAGGCACAAAAAACAGAGGTATTTAAATGAGTTTTCCTATATGTAGACCGTCTGTTCAGCTTAAGAGTTTTAGGAGAGAGTGCCCACTGAAAAGGAGTTCATGGATGAAGACATGGTTCTTACATACTTGTAAATTATCTGGTCTGACAACAATATATTTTCTCAAACATTGTATTCCTTTGATTTTTCTAGTGTTAGATTTTGTGTATAACAGTAATAATAATACATGTTTCACAAGTTTATTGTATGTCAAGTGCTATACCATTTCACACTTAATCCTCATGACCATGCAAAATAAATATTATCATCTCCATTTTATAGATAGGGAAATTCAGAGACACATTCTAATGCCCAAGATCAATGGTTCTCAGTAGTGGACCTAAGATTTCAATCCAGTTCTCACTGTTGAAGCAGTTTTCCAGATCCATTAAATACCACCTGGAGGTGCCTTAGTGGGAAAGTATTAGACAAGCAAATTACTATAAAAATGCAAAGATGGACAAACACACATAATTAGGCTAAACAAGCAAAGCTCATATGAAGTGACACCTTAAAAAAAAATCAAGGAATAAACAGTAAAATAAGTTGTTCCAGAAGGTAAATTAGTCTACAGTTGAGACTAAAAAGAGTTAACTTTTTGTATACAAGAACCATGAGAAGTACTAAAAACGTACTTTGAATCTGTGATGCAGTCTTGCTCCCCAAGACTGGAACTTGAATTTGATTAAGTTACTAGATATAATTACCACTTTACAGAAAATACAGAGAATAGAAGAAAAATTAAATAACGCCATGGGGATATAATTAGTAAAATCCAGATTGAAAGAAATGCAAATAACCCAGTTTCTTCAACAAATAAACTGTGAAGGGGAAGAAAAAAGAGGACAGAGGTTGAACCTATAGATTGAGGGAATCAAGAGATATATCAGTCAGAAATATCAAAAAGGAATTATGAGGCAAGTGAGAAAGGAATGCTGACTGGACATCTAATATCAAGGAATTATCTTTTATTTAAGGCACAATAATGGTATTGTGGTTATGGTCAAAAAAGATGACTCCTTACCTTTTAGGGATTGATATGTTTAATAGATAAAATGATAGGTTTCTGGGATTTACTTCAAAATATGGAATGGGGGTGGTAGCTGGGAATACGGCTCATGCAAGATTAGCTAAATTGTTGAAGCTGGGTCATGTGTCCACAGAAATTCATTAGAATAGTCCATCCATTTTTCGATATATTTAAAATTTTGCATAATAAAAGCTAAAAAAAATAAGTTCCAGCTAGATGGTAGATCTAAATATGGAAAGTAAAACAACAAAGCTTCCAGAAGATTAAAATAGGAACCTATATGCTTTCTTTTCTCTTAAAGGAAATATTAAATAAACATTGGAAATGAGTAAGAAAATAATACAGGAGTATAGAAAAAGATTCAACAGTGGAGCCATATTGTAAAAAATTAAAAGTACTAGTAAGTGGTACTTAAAATAAAAAAGGCTAAGTACTTTTAGCGGCCATATCAGTAAACAGATAAAATACTACTTGTAAACTAATACTAAAAGGCAAAGGAAAACTTAAGAGGCAGCTAAGTGCTTTTTAAAAGCACCTTGACAGTAGTACTTAATAGACTAATTTAAACTACAGAAAACCACCCTTAAGAAATGCTTGCAGAAGATAAATTAAACCCATCTTTTTTTGGAATTAAATTCGTAATATCTACTTGTGTCCAGTTACTAGAAAAGAAGGATAATTAATTCCTTGTTTCAGCAATAACAATTACATACAATTGTTTCAGAGAAAAGTTGATATGGGAAGATTAGAAAGCTGACAATCATCTCATTATCTTTGCTTTCAAGTTCCAAGAAGCAAACTGAACAGAGATTTACTTGTAAGATAAGGAAAATAAGGGGAAAGACATCTGAGGAGTGAAAGAAAAGTAAAACCAATAATAAGTTCAAGGTGTGGCATATTTAAAGTAGCAAGGTTCTTGAAGGCACGTATTATACTTTTCAAGTTCAGAAAATAGAGTACTAATCCAATAAATATGTTACCTGTTGAAATAACTGAATGTATTATTCTCTATAAAAGGTTCTCCTTATGAGGCCAGATAAAGTAGAACAGTAGTTTCTACAGTTCTATTACATTACCTAAATATTTAGGAACTAAAAACAAGCAAATATACACCAACAAAAATCAATTTGTAGGGGGAAAATGCAAGCTATGCTGAAGAGAATAACTTATTATAAAATGGATTATCTATAACAGCTGCCTTAGGAACCTAGCCAGAGCTGTTTGAATCACTATCCTAAGAAGAAAAAGAGCCACTGATAAAATGGATTTAGCATTAATATTACTCCCTGCAAGGAAAGAGAAGGGTTAGCCGGGTTTGAACGGTAAGTAGTTTTGATCTGCTACTATTGTATCACCTTCACTACACTCCCCAAATTTGGAAAGAAAATGAAACAGAACTGCAGCAACTTTCAATTCATACCATGTATGAGATGACAAAATATAAACACGTTCAGTTTTATTACAGCTTCAAATAAAGGGAGACAGGTCATAGGATAACAATGGTCAAGCTAGTCCTAGTTGGTGGGAGTGGTGCCACTTATCCTTTCCTGCCACAACCGCCTTCTATGCAACTTGACTATGAGTGGGAGGAAACTGGCACTGCAAACTCTGGCTGGCCTATGGCTTCATCTGCTTTCCGGTAGTTCCACAATGTTCTGCAAAACAGATCCATTTAACACCACCAGGAGGTGCAATAATTGTGGAAAATATTCCCCCACTTCTAGAAAGTCTTCAAGGCTTCAAAAGTCAATGTTTAAAATATATCATTACGCATACTTAAAAACTGCTAACCTACTGAATCTAAGAGTGGCTCAAGAAAAACATTTTGTTTTTTTTGTTTTGTTTTTTTTTAAGAAAAACATTTTGAAAGAGTACATTTCTCTTTCTGAAGTAAACCTCATTGGGTAGGAATATATACTAAAAGTCCTAGTTTTCCTGAGTCATGGGCTGTATTTATTGTATAAAACATTTAAATATAATATTTATTGATTTCTACTTTTTAAGAATATTTCCCTTTCCAGCCTAAATTGTCTCCGAAGGATAATGACTTTCCAAAATTTGTCTGCCATTGTGAAATAATAGTTCTAAATATTTCTCCTTGATGGAAACTCATTTCTTCAAATAGTCAACAAAGCTGGAAAAAGTCTTATTCTAGCCCAGTCCTCTCATTTACAGATAAGGAACCCAAAGTCTGGAAATTCATGTGATTCTGCCTAAAATCATACATATGGCTAGTTTAAAAGGCAGTGTCAGAATCCGAACCCAGACATCCAAACCCCCGAACCAGTGCCCTATCACACAAGCCCTCGTATCTATTAATATCAGAGCAATCCTTAATCACCTCATTGTTTCCTCATTTGCAAGTTTCCTCATCATTTCACCCCTTTGATAATCAGAGCAGCCACTCTATGGATCTGCTTCCTCTCCATTATGGCATTTTAAGCTGCACAGTCTAACTGGACACAATGCCACTGGGACATGGTTCTGCAAGATGCTTACATTTTAGGGGAAGAATTTCTTCTCTTCTTGCCAGTGAAAGATAAAAATTAAATCCTGAATACTCATCAGTAAAATAACCTCATGTTCTAATCTTAATATGTGTCAGACACCCACGAAAGCTTTAAAAAGTCCTTGGTGGTAACATTCTTATATGTTCTTGAATAACTTCGTTCAAATCTACATCCTAAATTGTGTAGTAACAAAGAAAATGGATGTTATTTTTCAACAAGAGCTCGTCCATTAGATGACTTGGTAACTACTTACACAACAAACTGAACCTGAAGTACTTGAAGATTAGTAACATAGGTGATAAAAACAAATATGAAAAGAGCAACAAGAGCAGGAATATTGCCTTGATTTCTATCTTCTGAAAAATGTACAGCCTCTTCAAATTTTGGGGTACCACAAATCTAATCCTCTAAGATAACAAGGTGGTTTTGTCTGCTACCCTCTGACTTGGAAATAAAGAGGTAGTTCTGTAAGGTCTTCTGGACTTTTGAAAACTAAGTCGGTATCCTAGTCTATACACAATATATTAAAACAATATCCAACGAACCTGGATCTGGAAAAGAATCATTATTTTATTTCATCTTTGGTAAGCAAAAGCCAAGGGTATATAAATAGCAAAATAGTCAAAAATTAATATCTGAAGGCTTAATGGCCAAATAAATAGTTGGAAAATTATTAAAGCAATCATTTTTCAAACTTGGAGCTTCTTCCTTAATAGTTTATTCCACTCTAAATGCAGAACATTTGCTATAGTTTCAAAGGTATACTGATTTAAACATCTTGCATTAATGATTGTATATGCAATCTAAACTCTTAGCTCTTAATCCTCACAACGAAATTCTAAGCTAGGTATCATTACCGTATTTTCATTTTGCACCAGAAAAAAACTAGAGCACTGTGAGGTCAAGTAACTTGCCCAAGGTTACCGAACCCAGCTTGAACCCAGCTCTACAAGTTCTGAAACCCATGCTCCTTAGGCACTCTACGGCCTTCTTGAAGGCACAGAAAAACCTGAAAATACGGTCAAACTCTAAGTTCCATCTGATGTATTATCCATGCCACTGAGAATTATTTTGTTTTCTGGTGTCAAGAAAACAGTTTGCCATCTACACTTCCTGATTTTAGGGTAAGGTGGGTGGCACAAATGAACTGTTTTTTCACCACACTTATTGCATAATCACTTAAACCCAGAAGGAAGAGGACTGGTTAAATTTTTAAACTTTATTTCCTGCTGACCTAGAAGATCTTATTTAACCACTGTTATATCTGATCTAATCAATTTAAATGCAGGTTTTCCTAGTGCAGTAAAACACTAAAATTACTTTAGTCTTAAAGGAAATCAACTATGCATTGATCATTTTACCTGTCAGGGAGGTTAAAAGCAGATCAACAGGATGTCAACCTGGGTTGTTTTCTTCGTTAGGGGAAATTTCATAATGACTTCTTAATTAAACCGAATGGAACAAGTAGCCCACCAAAAATGAAGTGTAGTGGAAAGGGAAACAGAGGAAAAAACCACAAGAAGTTACGTGATCTACTTTCACTAGTGTTAGAAAAGCAAAGGATAAGTCTCCTCTTGAGTAACTTCAGCCTGACCACAATGGCCACTTGTTACACCTATCACCCACTCCAACACTTCAGGTTCATTAGGAATTAAAAGGAGTCCAGCAAGGTACAAGACATACCCCAACCAGGCCTGAGGTCTCTCTGTACCACATCCTGAGGGACACAGGGGACAGGTGCATTGCGTCCCCCACCCTCAAACCTCCCCAGCAGCCCAAGAGGCAAAGCTCACAGCTTGGGGCCAAGACAGCCCTCCGGCCAGGGCAGTGACCCAACTCCAGACAACCCGCCCTCTCCTCTGACCAAAACGTCCGCACCCAGGGTTTGAGGTAGAGACGGGGGCAGGGAGGCCTGGATAGGAGGGAAGGGGACTAAGAGGACGTTTTGAAATGAGGGAGGGGTTCCTCCCCAGCCTCGCCCGTGGGGAAGAGGCCCGTGGTCGCGGAGGGAGCCGGCAGCCGCCATGATGGGGCTGGCTGAGCGGGGGGCGTGACGCGAAAGCCCCCCGCAGGGCCAGCTCCCTTTCAGCCCTCGCGCCCTCCCCCGCGTGGGCCTCGGCCACAACTGCCCCCGGTACTCACGCTTTGTCCACCAGCTCCCGCACCTTCCACATGTTCAACATCGTGCCCCGCGCGGGCCGGGCCGCTGCCTGCCTCTCCTGCTCCCCACGGACCCCGGGACACTTCCGTGCCGGGGCAAGTGCAGGCCGGGGTCGCAGCCGCCCACCGCCTCGAACTCCCCCAGTCAGCGCCTTGCCCTGCCACAGCCGCCCCGCCGCCGGTGACACGTCGAGACGCGGCGGCAGAGGCGCTGCGTGGAGCGGAAGTGCCCAGCTTTCCGCCGCTGCGCGCGAGGCACGCCGGGACTTGTAGTTCTCTCTGCGTTCCGGGCGGGCCGGTGAAGTTGCCGGAGTGGGTCTGCTGAGCCAAACGGGGTGGTTTCTCTTAAGCTTTCCGTGTCCCCAGCCCTAGAACTACTTACTGAGCCCGAAACTCTGGGAGTGGGGCCTATCGATCTGTGCTTTCACAAACTCTCCAGGAGATTCTGATCACACTCAAGTTTCAGGACCACTGGTGTAGGATCTAGCCACACTCACAAGTTCTTTTCAAAAGTCAAAGTATTGTTATTAGTAATGATAACACGGAAGTGAGAATGGCGTATGGACTCCTCGCTGACAGATACAACGCTGTATTTATTTCCAAATGTCCAAATATACGTAAATCTCTAAGCCTTAGTTTCCAGCGCTGTACATCGAATAAGTTGTATTCTAAATCCTTTCCACTCTAATTCTGATACAATGATTCTATAGACCCCCTACTAGATACCCTTGTTAGATACTTTATTATAAACCTCAGAAACTCAGTTCACGCTCCATGGGAAACTAGAAAGACAACACAATGTATACACACATACACATATATGTGTATTTTGTATATGATGCACCCAAGAACTTGACAAGTTTGGGTTTTCTACACATTATACACACTGCTTTCAGTGTTTTGTTGCATTGGTTGTCATCACTTCATTTTTCACTTATTCATTTTTATCAATATTCATGGTAAAGCTTCAAGCAAACTTAAATTTCATTTGGTCCAACTGCTTAAATTTTACAGTTCTTTTCATTCTACAAATATTTATTGAGCATCTTTTATGTGCCAAAAGTAGGGAATACAGCTGGGGCCCTAGCTCTCTTGGAGTTTAAAGGTCATTGGAGAAAACAGATAATAATCAAGGAAATACTTGAGGTAATTGCAGATAGAAAGTGCTAGGAGGAAACAAGATGACATTTAGAGGATAATGTCAAAGGGAAATAACACTAGGAAATGTTTAGGGCCTCTCTGAGGACATTGTATTTAAACCGAGGCTTGAATGATAAAAAGAAGCTGACCGTACGAAAAGATCTGCAAGAAAAGCATTCTTGGTAGAGGGAACTGATGAAGACTCTGAGTCTCAAAGATGTGAAATTGATGGTTGCTAGTGATGAAGCTAGGTAATAATAATCTCAAATCAAGATCCTAGGAGCTGGTTCCTAGCTGAACACCTGTAATCCCAGCTACTTGGGAGGCTAAGGCCAGAGGATAGCTTACCAGCCTAGGCAATGCAGGGAGACCACATTTCAAAAAAACAAAAACAAAAAACCCAGAAACCTCTGATCCCTCAAGTCAAGCCACCTCTTCAAATAACATCCATTTAATTACTGAAAGCAGTTTTGGAAGGGGTTTCAGAAAGGCTTGGGGATTGAGGCCCCAAGAGAAGCAAGTTGAGGGAATTGACAGGCAAAAAAGTACAAAAAGCAGAAATCAAGACAAAGTTATCTCAGAGTTTTGTCAAAATAGGAGTGCTTAGGCTGACAAAGTGAGTTGGAGAGGTAGGTGGGAAGGGGCAGGTAAAGATAAGCAGAGATTAGTAGAGGAATAGGGCTTTCAAATGAGAAGTTTGTGTTTTATGTTGAAAGAACTATCCAGCCCAAGATTCAAAGGAAGGCATGTGGCCAGAGGAGATAAGAAACAGAAACTACTTTGCATGAATAAGAGCTCAGCAAGTTAACTTTCAAACAAGGGAGTCCAGAGTGCACCTGCAGAATGGGCCTGGCACAAAAACAACCGCCTTCCCTGCCCTGGCCTATTTGTGTGTTCATAGCAGTGCATAGTAAGCCTCACCAGAGTTATCCAAAGAATACAATGTTATTGTCTAGTTTGCTCCTTCTGACACCAAGTTTGGGTGTACCTAGACTTATTCCAGAGATGTTACCTATGGCATTTTCAGTCAGCTGGGGCCATCTAGAATGTAAATGTCCACCTTTGATTCAAGAGAACCCCTAAAGGACTCAGAAAAACCAGACCAGGAGAGTTTGTTAAAAAGTGGTCTCCAGAGACTAACCATTTGCCTGTCAACAAATCCTTCCATTTTTACCTTTTATCTTGCAAGTTTGAGAGCAGTTTCCATAGTAACTTCTTTGTGGTAATGCAAATATGTCCATAGTAGAAAAATAAATGAGAAAATGCCCCACCCACCCCTCTTCAGAAAAACATATTTTTCACTAATGAGCTGACACTTTTAGTGAGGCCAAACCAATACCTTTTGAGGGGGAAAAAAAAAAACATACTCACCTTTGTTAATTACATGTGAGAAGCAGTGTAGACAATGGACAGTGACTGCTTATCTCCTGTGGCTGGTTCCCTGGTGTTTCTTTAGGAGGAGTTTAATTCACAGTACACAGGTGTGGCAGCCATGAGAAGGCACCGTCTAGACCTCCTTTCAAGAGAACCAGTTGGGAGGAGTGTAGTTGGCCGACCACTTCCCACTGTCCTCCTCTGGGATCATTTATGCTAAGGCCATGCTCTCTCTGGGCTATTCCTGGCAATGACTGAGCAAAGTATCCTGGAGCTGGGCCATTTCTGCCCAGTGCTGGACTCCTCTACTAGCAATTACTGACCTGGGCTTTATATCACCTTCCCCAGATTTCCTTAGAGCTTTGCCGCAACTGGACACTTTTCCTACCTAATCCTCCTTCCTTACCTCTCTCCCTTGACAGGTATCAGAACTTCCTTGTGGTCTGAGACTCTCCCCACCTACTCTTGCTCTCTCTTCCCTTTTTCCTTCATAGGCATTTCCCCCAATAACTCTGACACTTCCGATTCCATCTCGGCATCTGCTTCCTGCAGTCCCCAAACTGACACAACAGGCTAACATTTGCACCTTGGTTTCAGACAAGTTTCATGAGCCTTGTTTTTGATCACACCTGACTGCTCATATCTAGAAGTCAGGATCCTTGGTTTCTAGTCATAGTAAACAGGTTGCCACAAAGAGCCATGCAGATTAGTGGGCAACCCTGGGGGCACCATGTAGCAGGACTGCTGTGAACTGCCAGACAACCACAGAGAGGAAATACAAGGTAGTGGTTAAAGAGTGAAGACTCTGCAGTCACACAGACCTGGGCCCAAATTCTCCACCTTCTGTTCAGCAGCTGGGTTGTTCTGAATAAGTTAATTAAACCACTGTAGCGTAATAGTTGTGAACTGGGATGCTGGAGCCAGATTGCCTGGGTTTGAATCTTTGGTTTGCTACTTACTAGTTGTGTGACCTTGGGGAAATTATTGGACATCTGTTTGTCTCAGTTTTCTTGCTATAATGAAGGGTAATAGAAACCTACATTACAGGACTTTTCAGATAAGTAAATGAGACAATATTTTAGAAGAACTTGGAAAAGTACCTAGCACAAAATAAACACTCCGTAAATGTTGACAATACTGCTACTACTACTATTCTACTTCTACTACGACTACTACTACTAGCAGTAGTAACTATATTAATCTGTGAATTTTATTCAATATTCAACAAGTATGTAGTTGGCTCCAATTGTGTTCTGGGCACCGTGATAGGTGAGGATATACACCTATCTGTAGGTGTATCTATAGATAAAACAGACACAGGAAACAAGTAAATGGAGGTAGTAAACATAGTAAACTCAAACTGATATACTGAGGATCAAATGAAATAACATACGTACCTCTCTTTACATTGGGTCCTAAATTCTACCTCATCAATATCAAAGCCCTCATGTGGATCTCTGCATTTTCCCTATAAACTGAGGGGTATCAGAGTATCCTAAATCTATCCATACATCAGAAGTTCATGGACATCTGTAAAAATTTCAGATGCTCTTGTCCAGCCCTTGAATTCCTGCTTCAGTTTATTCCCTACACTGTTGGTTGCAAGTGACAGAAACTTGATTAAAACTAGTTTAAGCAGAGCAAAGGAATTTATGAACATAAGAGACTGGAGAGTTTACCTGAGAACTTAGCAAATATTGTTAGCACTCTCTGGCTCTCATTTTGCCTCATTGCAGACAGGTTTCTCCTAGTTGGCAGGAAACAGGGCTACCACTTTCCAGGAAATAAGTACCGTTTTTTCAGTTAGTTATCCAAGGGGGAAGAGACACTTTGTTTGATCTTTCATCCGAAGTTTACCATCTCAGGGAGCAACTCTGGTGCCGTTTGGACCATGTTGGCCTATCTTGGGGCCAGTCACCTCTAGGGAGGCACACGTTACAAAGTTGGTAACCCTAGTCGAACCACACGGAGTTGGGAAGGAAGAGTCCTCTGAAGGAATTCTGAAGAAAGCCATGCCCTGGCAGACAAGATGAAAAGTTGTTTACAGCTCTGAGTGTAAGGTAGGGTCTAGGAATCGTAATTGTGAAAAAACCTCCTAAGTGATTTTGCCATGGTTCAAGATGCTCTGGGCTAGATGACATAGGTCTTTTCTAGCTCTTCAAATTCCACAGCAGTAGCTGGGTTGGGAGGAGTGAAACAGAAAACACTATCATGGGGAATGACAGAAAAGGAAAAGAAGCAATGAGGAAGGAAGGAGTTAAGCGGTCCGAGGCTGCCATGGAGTTGCCAGCATTCTACAGCAGGTAAGCTGACACCAGGGCATGCCCTCGCTAACTCTCTGTTCTGCCCACAGTTGGGCTTTTCTTGGCTGAAATTCAATCCCCTTTCAGGGCTGTCAGCAGGGCTCAGGTGGGCCTATTCAGAAAGCCTGCTAGGTGCTCTAAAGGGCTAACACATTTATAGTCCTTCTGTGAGAATGGGCAAGTGCAGGCAGGAGAAAAGATAGAGGCAGAAGTGTTCTTGGAATCATTTCCTGACTCTCCTGATGTGCTCTCTCCTTCTGTCTCCTGAAACAGATAAGCCCAGAGTGGCCGTGCTCCTCCCAGTGTCTAGGCCTCTGAAAACTATTCATAGGAAGCCAAGGTGCTGTCAGTGAAGCAACTAGGCAGCTTGTGACTGTGAGAACCGATCCTGCAAACTCAAGTCAGATTCAGGGTGAGTGGGGTGGATGTCAGAAAGGATGAGCTGGCTGGTTTCTGAGGCACGGTCTTCCTAGCCAAGGTCAAATGTTCTGAGAAAGCCCTTATGTGTCCAGAGTTCACTCTGAGGCACCACTGGTCCCTGAATTCTATCAGTTCATCAAAAGAATTGTGCTCTAGAGGAAGAGCTCATGGCAATGGAGCTCAAAAGAGTTTGATAGACAGACCACTGCTCTTTATTAAACAGAATGTATGTGGTTAAAGACTTGGGAGTGGGATGACCGAGGCGCAGTGGCTCGCCCCTGTGGTCTTAGTACTTTGGGAGGCCAAGGCAGGAGGATCCATTGAGGCCAGGAGTTCAAGACCTGGGGGTGGGAAGTAAGTCAGCACTATGCTTTCCTGGTGGGAAAGAGTCAACATTTGACACTGAGTGGGCACCAGCAGTGTGCAGTGGGGTTAAACAGAAACATAGTTAATGTTACCCAAAGAACTTACAGTTGTAAAGGAGGAAAAATTCTTCCTCTACCCTCTTATGTCTTTACCTAGGGGTCTGTGAATTAAACTGATAAATGACAGATTAGCAGGGAAGAGTTTATGTGTACAATGTGCATGTAAGTGGGAGTGCTCAGTGATGAGCAATTCAAAGGGGTGGCTGGAATTTGGGGCTTATATACCTAACTTAATAGGGGCAGAGGAGCAGGGAGAAAAGGCTCCTGTGGGAAGAACAAATGGGTTTCTTTAGGAAAGATAAGTAGGTTTTTAGGAGAACAAATGAAAGAGAAGAAAGTCTGTGATGTCTTTCTATATAGGTATGAATGGTCTTTCTGTCTTCTTTAGGGTCATGAAACTCCCTGGAGAGGAGGTTTATGATAGCTTTACTCTTGGTCTCTCTCATGGGAGTAGAAGCTTCCCTGGAGAGGGAATTTATGGCAGTCTTCATGTCTCCGAAGTTTCTGCCTTGAGTCAGATAAGGGAAGCTCTGAGAAGGCTTCTTTCTGCATCTGTTGAATCTCAAATGTCGTCAACTTAAAATAATCCTTATGCCAACTCTGAGGTTCCAAGTGGGTCCCCACATTGTCTAATATGGAAGATAGGCATAAAAACAAACAAACAAAAACCACAGAGAGATATTTAAGGAGGCCGTGCAGTGCACAGGAGGAGTTCAGAGCACCAGCTTTGGTGTCAGCAAGACCTTGGTTCAAACCCAGGCTCTACCAGAGCTGTGTGACCTTGGCTAAATGACTTGACCTCTCTGGTCTCAGCTCCCTCATTGGAAAAATGGGGCTGATAAGAGTCTTTGTCTTCTCGGGTTGTTTTGAAGAGTAAATGAGATGACAGACACTAAATTTCTAGCATAGCACTTGGCATATAAAAATGACTCATTACATCAGATATATTATTGCTAAACTGTTTGTATCCAGAGATCTCAGGCAATGCAGGAGAGAGTGTTAGAGCAGGCTCATTTAGTCTTTCAATAAATACGTATTTGGTCATTTACCCATTGCCAAGAGTTATTATTTTTCATAATGTGAAAAAGAGACACAATTCCTGTTCTCATGGAGTTTACAGTCTGATGGAGGAGATGGACAGTAAACAAATAATGCCACAAGAAATCTATAAGTGCAAACTATGACGAATGCTGTGCAAGGAAAGAGCAGGGCGCTATGAGAGCATACGGCAGTGGCATTTCACCACCTAGACTAGGTAGAGGCGAGGGCCAGGGAAGGCCTCCAGGGAAAGTGACATTTAGGGTGAGGGGGGAAGGCTCTTTTGAGTTGATGAGGAAAGGAGTGTTCCAGATCAGCCTGAGGTAGGATGACGCTCAGTAAGTTCCGGAACATTCAAGGGAGCTCCCTGAGGCTGGAGAGAGAGGAGGAGCATGCACAGAGGTGAGCCTGGGAGGTGAGCAAGGGCGTCGTGCGGGCTATTTGCCTGCTCGAGCCATTCTCTCTCTCTGTCCTGCTCCATCCATTCTGACCTCTGTAGACGTTGTGACCTGCAGTCTCAGGGCTTCTGGGTTCTGCCAGTTTTGTAAGGAGTGATCAGAAGATGGAAGAGAGAGAAGTCGTGGTATTTTATCCCCCTCGTCCCTGCTTTGGCATATGCTTCTGTGGTCACTGCCGGTATCGGTTGGCTCCAGCTCTTTCTGTTTCCTCCCTGTGCCTCTTCAGGCTTGGGGTGGCAATGTGTTTATCCCGATGCTAACCCTGGGATGCTGCCCCAAACGTTGTTGACTTCCTTGTCTCACCTGCACAGTGATACACTGTCCCTTCGTTACGCCGTCTTTAGCTACACTCCCTGAGTGTGCCCGTTTGCTGCTGGACCCTGACTGGTAAAACACGGATGGACTTGTACGTCAAGTTAAGGACACAGCCTTTTGAGATTATTATCTTAAGTGCCACAAGAAGCTATAAACATCCAATGGTAGGCTGTCTTGTAAAAAAAGAAGAAGAAGCTACAAAAATACTTTATTCACTTCCTTGTCACTTTACTTCCCAGCTACAGCCCCATTTCTCTGCTCCCTGTAATAAAAGGTCTTCTTCACAAAAGGGCCCCTCTTCATTGTTTCTTCTTCTTCTTCTTCTTCTTTTTTGTTTTTGAGAAAAACTCTCACTCTTTCGCCCAGGTTGGAGTACCATGGTATAGAGTACCTTGATATCAGCCTAGCTCACAGCAACTTTAAATGCCTGGGCTCAAGTGATCGTCCTGCCTCAGCCTCCTGAGTAACTGGGACTACAGGCATGTGCCACCACGCCTGGCTAATTTTTCTATTATTAATAGAGATGCGGTCTCGCTCTTGCTCAGGCTGGTCTCGAACTCCTGAGCTCTAGCAATCCTTCCGCCTTGGCCTCCCAGGGTGCTAAGATTACAGGCATGAGCCACCCAGCCACCCGGCCTCTTCATTGTCTCTTAAGCCACAGTTGACTAAATCTCCTTTTCAAAACTGCTCTCTTAGCTTTCATCACCCCATAATTTTCTGGTTCTTCCTGTATTTCAGGCTCCTTGGGAAACTATTTTTCCTCTTTCCGCTTCTAGATGTTGGAGGGGTGGAGTCTCTGTGGCTTAGTTTTCTCCTTCTCCGTTGCCAATATCAACTATAATCATGTCTTAAATATCCCAAAAACTTTTCAAATCATAAATTGGACCCTGTTACTACCTGCACAAAATACTTCAATGGCTTCCCATGGCACTGAGAATCCAAACCTGATCTACCAAGTGTCTATCCTGGTCCAAACAGCTGTAGGCAGGAGGAAAGAGTGATACTGTGACCCTCCTATGTGTTAGGACTCAAGGCCAGTTGTCAGAAAAAGGGGTGGTGGTGGCCATGAGCTTAGCAGATACTGGTAAAATCTATCATTGACAGTGTGGCAGTACAGTGGTCCCCCTTACATGAGGGGGATACGTTCCAAGATCCCTAAAACCACAGATAGTATCAAACTCTATATATACTATGTTTTTCCCTGTATATACACACCTATGATAAAGTTTAATTTATAAATTAGGCATAGTAAGAGATTAGCAACAATAACAAAATAGAACAATTTTAACAATATACTATAATAAACGTTACTTAAATGTACTTTCTGTCTCAAATATCTTATTGTACTGTACTCACTCTTCTTGTAATGATGTAAGATGACAAAACACCTAAGTGATGAGATGAAGTGAGGTGAGTGACGTAGGCATTGTGATGCAGTGTTTGGCTACTACTGACCTTCTGACAATATGTCAGAGGGAGAAGCATCTGCTTCAGGTGGTCCTGGGTCATCGAGCCTTGACAATGTTGATGGCTGGATGTCAGGAGCAGACAACGTCCATGACTAACGGGTGGGCAGTGCAGACAGCATGGATCCACTAGACAAAGGCATGATTCACCTCCCAGGTGGGATGGAGCTGGATGGCATGAGATGTCATCACACTACTCGGAACAGTAGGCAATTTAAAACTTGTGAATTGCTTATTTCTGGAATTTTCCACTTGGTATTTTCAGACTGTAGTTGAGCATGGGTAACTGAAACTGCCGAAAGTAAAACTGTGGATAAGGTGGAGGGGGCTACTGTACATTCTTTTACATCACATTTTACATTCCAGCCAATCTTAGGAATCCTTCCTAAGAATAGGTCTTCATGGTATTGAATGGATTTTTGGACTTTCGGTTTAGATTTGGAAGTTTCCAAGGTTTGGTTCACAATCTGCTTATAAACCCTCACTGAGGTTGAGGTTACTTCTGCTATTCTCATTCTTGCTGTGTTGATTTGACTAGTTTCAGAACATATTCTCTTCTTCTTTTTAATGTCAAGTATCTATTCTGGTGACACCCTGTTATTATGGAATACAAGTGTCAGGAGTTTTATTTTGTTTGCAAGTAGTGTCTGCCAACGGAGGCTGATTTTCCTGTGTGCTAGCAGTTCTCTGGAGTTTTCACTTGAGTCTTACGGCTTCTGGTGGGTGGTACCAAAACCTAGTTCCTCTTGGGCAGGTTTAACAGTAGAATTTCCCCATGTTTAATGATTCACCCTGAAAAGCAGTAAGTTGCTGACCTGACCCAGAAAGTCCAAGATCTGACAGATTCAAATGAGTGTCAGGAGGGGAGGGAGTGGAGAAAAAGGTAGCAAGTATTAATATTACTATTTTTCATACAAATTTATTCTCTTTCTTCAACATTTTTTTCTTTAAAATGTTCTTACTAGGTTTTTCCTTATTACAAAAGTAAAAGATGCTCATGCATCCTAATCTATGCACCCTTCGACCCAGCAATTCAACTCCTAAGTATTTATCCAGGAGAAATAAAAACTATGTGAAAATTCGCATGCTAGAATGTTCATAGCAGCTTTATTCAAAATAGCCACAAACTATAATAGAAACAATGCAAATGTCCATCAACAGGGTATAGATAAACAAATCGTGGTATACATTGGAATGAAACAGGACTCAGCAACAAAAAGGAATGAATTACTAATATATGCAACAAGCTGGATAAATTTCATAGGAATAAGAGTGAACGAAAGAAGCCAGACACAAAAAGTTATGACTACGTTTATGTAAAATTCTAGAATGGGAAAAACTAATCCAAGGTGAAAAAATTTAGAACCATGCATGCCTGAGGCAGGAGGGGTGGAAATTAAAATTAAAAGTAATATACACGGAAAAAGAGGTAACATACACTCATTTTAACAAGTAAAATACTCCACAACTGTGTAAAGAAAAAGTTAATATGGTAATTTTGTTAAAAAGCTCAATATATATTTTTCCACATTCCATGCTCAGACAGATAGAAATCAAAATATGTGCACATATGCGGGTTTTATTTTTGGGATTATGTTATGTATGATGTTTGCTTTTTAAAACACTCAATAATATATCATGGATATCCCTCAGGTTCAATAAATATAGATTTAACTCATTCTTTTTAATAATGATGTAAAACCTTAATATGAATGATCATAATTTATTGAAACATTCTCCTGTTGATGGATAGTTTCTTTCTATAATATTTTTGCCACTCTAAACAATGTTGCAATAAAATAGACTTTGTATATGTATCTTTACATATGGTATTTAGAATAGATTCTCAAAAGCGGGCACGGGGAGGATATGCATTTGTAACTTAATTGGATATTGGCAGATTGTAGACCGAAGAGGTTATGGAGAAGTTCTCACTCTCACAAGCAACATATTGAAGAGTCCATTTTGTCACATCCTCACCAACACTAAATGCCATTGCTCTTTTGAATTTTTGCCAATTGGATTGATAAAAATATGTTGCCTTGAATTCAAAGTGCTTATAATTGAAGCAAAGCTGTGTTTTCATACCTTGTATAAAGTCCCTTTGAACATCTCTCCCAGTTTTCCGTTCTGTTTCTTCTTGGTCAATACGGCACAGACCCTTCAAAATTTCACCGTTAGGTGTATCGGGAGATGGAAGGCATGTGACCAGGGCAGGAATCATTCCCATTGTTTGTTTTTCTTCTACTCCAAATATTTGGCCTAGTAGGAAGAATGAAATGAGTGATATGCACAGAGATTCAAATGCAGTTGCAAGCCCTAGCTCAGTGGCCTATGGCAGAGAGACTGAAAAAAGGATGGCTTGCACCTGAAGTGGATTCCTCTGCTGAGTGTGCTACCACCTCGCTTCCTCTCTTATCATACTTCCATCAGCCTCATTGCTGTAGAAGTTCACTGGCTTAGGCAGAGTGAGTGGGAAAGGCCTTCCCTAACTACCCTGACTGAGGTTGGCTCTCTGTCATTTCCTATCACAGCAACCTGTTTATTTCCATCCTGGTATCAACAAGAACCTGTGGTTGTTTGATTTATTTGTTTACTTGTTGTATTAGGTAGGGTCAAAGCAGAAAACAGAACTCAAAAGGGTTTCATTGAACAGAGTGAAGTGAAGGGACCCTTTATAGAGTCAAGGTTAGGGTGAAGGGAATTAACCAGGAGGCACCTGGGACTAACCGCAATGAGAAGCCATCACCACGCATTTGTTCTCCATCACTGTGTAACAGACCACCCCAACATTTAATGACTTTTAAAAACAGCCATCATTTATTTGCTCACAATTCTTTGATTTGAGCAGGGGTTGGTACAGTGGGCTCATCTCTACTCTGATCTTCAGGGACTTGGCTGGAACAACTAGACTGGAGCTGCAGGATCCAAGATGGGCTCGCTCACACAGCTGCTGCCCCCGGTGGGGTGGTGGGAATGGCAAGGAGTGGGCCAGGCCCATCTCTCTCTCTCTCTCTCTCTCTCTCTCTCTCTCTCTCTCTCTCTCTCTGTGGCCTCTCATTATTTAATAATTTAGCCCAAACTAGTAATAGGTGGCTGGATCCCAAGAAAGTCAAATTGGAAGCTGCCAGACCACTTACAGACTTGTTCCAGAACTGACAGGGCATCATATTTGCCATATTCTACTGGTCAAAGCAAGTCACAAGGCAAGTCCAGATCCAAGGGGAGGTGAAATACCTCTTGAGGAGAGAAGCAGCGTAGGGTTGAAATGAATCATTAGTGGCTGTCTTTGCAGATACTCCACCACTGCGGTCCCCAACCCCCGGGCTGTGGACCAGTACCGGTCCATGCCTGTTAGGAACCGGGCCGCACAACAGGAGGTGAGCGGTGGGCAGGGAGTGGGGCTTCATCTGTATTCACAGCCGCTCCCATTGCTCGCGTCACTGCCCGAGCTCTGCCTCCTGTCAGATCAGTGGCAGCATTAGATTCTCACAGGAGCGCAAACCCTATTGTAAACTGCACATGCGAGGGATCTGGGTTGCGGGCTCCTCATGAGAATCTAATGCCTGAAGATCTCAGGTAGAGCTGAGGCAGTGATGCTAGTGCTGGGGAGCAGCTGCAAATACAGATTATCATTAGCAGAGAGGTTTGACTGCACAATAAATGTAATGCACTTGAGTCATCCTGAAACCATCTCCCACCCCTGGTCCATGGAAAAATTCTCTCCCATGAAACCGGTCCCTGGTGCCAGAAAGGTTGGGGACCGCTGCTCTACCACACATGCCTAGATATGAAAAAGCAAAGGAAGAAAATAGAATTGCCAGTAAGTGCTGGAACTATGGAGGACAGTCTGTCCTCCAGGTGATGTAGCAGTTGAAAGCTACTGCCAGAAATGTAGTGCTGAAGGAGGGCGGGAATGGAGAAGAAATATCCTGACCTCTCCCTTCCATCTAAACTCCCACCAGTGCAAAACAGCCTGGATGATACAATTCACAGAGGTCAACCTCTGCAGGACACAGAGTGGGTCAGAAAAGACCATAGAATGGATTGGGGATGGTTGAGAAATTAGAGAACTAACATACTTTTTGTTACCTGCCTTTTGTATTAGAATATAAGCTCCATGAAAGCAAGGACAGGGCCATCCTGATCACAGCTGATTTCTTTGTGTCTAGCAACTGTCTGGAACTTCCCAGGTGCTCAGTAAGAATATGCTGAATTGGGTTCAACTATCTGACAATGAATCACAAACTTGACCTTCCTTCTTTCTGACGCCGCAGGGGAAATGCTTGAAAGATTACAGGATGGAGATTAGTGAGAAAAACCCAGGCTAGATTTCAGCCACAGTATCACTTTGTGGCTTGTCATCGTATAAAGCATGACTGCATGCTCCCTAGGGACTAGCATGGAGTGCTGCTAGAACACTTCTAGAGTTATTACAACCAATCTGGTCTCCCTAATGACTTGCTGAGCATTGTTCTTTTCTTACTTGGGTCCCTGATGATCAGCTTAGGTGCCCTGGATAAGGTGACTTGTTTTTCTTAAGGTAGCACCTGTGAGAAGCCAGAAGTTATTTTTTTCTTGAGATATAATTCACATACGATATAATTCACTCTCTTAAGATGTAAATTCAGTGATTTTTTTAGTACAGTATATTCACAAGGTATGACACTATTCCACTATGTAATTCCTAAACAATATTATGACCTTCCCCTCCAAAACTCATATCCATTAGCAGTCACTTCCCTTCCCTTTCTCTGCCCAGTCCCTGCAACCACTCATGTACTTTCTGGATATTTGATACACATGGAATTATACAATACCTGGCATTTTGTGTGTGGCTTCTTTCACTAAGCATGATGTTTTCAAGGTTCATCCATCTTACAGCACATATCGGTGCTTCATTCCTCTTTTATGGCTGAATATTATTCTATCATATGGATATACCATATTTTGTTTATCTGTGCATCTGTTGGTGCTTTCTGTTTTTTGGCTACTGTGAATAATGCTGCTATGAACATTTGTGTACAGATTTTTGTGAAGACACTTTTTCAATTCTCTTTTTTTTTTTTTTTTTGAGACAGAGTCTCCCTCTGTTGCCCGGGCCAGAGTGCCGTGGCATCAGCCTAGCTCACAGCAACCTCAAACTCCTGGGCTTAAGCGATCCTACTGCCTCAGCCTCCCCAGTAGCTGGGACTACAGGCATGCGCCACCATACCTGGCTAATTTTTTTTCTATATATATATTTTTTAGTTGGCCAGATAATTTCTTTCTATTTTTAGTAGAGATGGGGTCTCGCTCTTGCTGAGGCTGGTCTCGAACTCCTGACCTCGAGCAATCCACCCACCTCGGCCTCCCAGAGTGCTAGGATTACAGGCGTGAGCCACCACGCCCGGCCTCAATTCTCTTGAGTATATACCTACAAACAGAATTTCTGGGTCATATGGTAACTCTGTTTTTGGTTTTGGGTTTTTCAGAGACAGAATCCCCCTATATTGCCCAGGCTGGTCTCAAATTTCTGGGCGCAAGTGATCCTCCTGCCTCAGCCTTCCGAGTCTGTGTTTAACTTTTGAGTAGCTGCCAGACTGTTTTACAAAGCAGCTGTTGCATTTTACATTCCTCCCAGTGATGTATGAGGGTTTCAATTTCTCCACATCTTCATTAACACTTATTATTTTTTTACGCCTTTTTGATTATAGCCATCTTAGTAGGTATGAAGTGGTATCTCATTGTAGTTTTGATTTATGTTTCCTTAATGGCTAATGATGTTGAACATCTTTTTATGTCCTTATTTGCTATTTTTATATCTTCTCTGGAAAAATGTCTATTCAAGCTCTCTTGCCCATACTTTAATTAGATTATTTGTCCTTCTATTGTTGGTTTGTGAGAGTTCTTTATATATTCTGCATATACATCCCTTATCAAATAAATGGTTGGCAAATATTTTCCCCCGTTCTGTGGGTTGTCTTTTCACTTTCTTGACAGAGTCCTTTGAAGTGTAAAAGTTTTTAATTTTGATGAAGTCAAATTTATCTATTTTTTCTTTTGTTACTTGTGCTTTTGGTGGTGTATCTAAGCAACTATTGCCTAATCCAAGGTCCTGCAGATTTACTCCTACATTGTCCTCTAAGAATTTTGTAGTTTCAGCTCTTGTATTCAAGTCTTTGATCCATTTTGATTTAATTTTATACATGGTACGAAGTAGAGACCCAATTTGATTCTTGTACATGTGGATATCCAGTTGTTCCGGCATCATTTGTTGAACAGACTATTCTTTCCCCAGTGAATTGTTTTAGTACTTGAAAATCAACTGATGATAACTCTTCGGAAGTTATTCCTAATGTCAACGATGATGACTAGAATTGTTGCTGGCTCCTGGTTTACATCAGGAACCTTTGCCCCTTCCCATTTAAGCACATTTGTTTCAGAGACCATTCCAAGATCAAAAGCTTGTAATTTTGATTAATGCAACATTGAACATACTAAGCTGCTAGAAGGGCACTCCAAGTGTAATTATATAGGGGTGTGTGGGTAAGTAACTTTGTAAATTTTTCTTGTCCATAAAATGGGCATAATGAGAGTACTTATCCACAGGGTGGTTGTGGGGATTAAGCGAGTTTAAAAAGATGTCAGTAGAGGCTGGGTGCGGTGGCTCACACCTGTAATCCTAGCATTCTGGGAGGCCGAGTTGGGAGGATCGCTTTAGGTCAGGAGTTTAAGACCAGCCTGATCCCTGAGCAAGAGTGAGACCCTGTCTTTACTACAAAAAAAGTAGAAAAAATATTATTCAGGTGTGGTGGTACCCGCCTGTAGTCCCAGCTACTCAAGAGGCTGAGGCAGGAGGATTGCTTGAACCCAGGAGTTTGAGGTTGCTGTGAGCTAGGCTGATGCCACGGCACTCTAGCTTGGATGACAGAGTGAGACTCTGTCTCAAAAAAAAAAAACAAAACAAAACACCTGATGTCAATAGATAGAGCTATGCATTAGAGGGAATAGTTGTAAAATGCTTTATAGATACAGAGAAGGCAAACTTCAACGCTTTGGCAAGAGTTGGACTAGGATGTCAGCAAGCAAGGTTTACTCTGTGATTAATTAGCTGGGTGACCTTGCCCAATCACTTAAACTCTCCAAGTCTCAATTTCCTGGTCTATTGAATGTAGGTAATGATGCCAAGTCTACTGACCTTTCTAGGTTATTGTGGGATTGAAGTAATACAGTAGGTGTAAAAGTGCTTTGGAACACTTTTTATTCTGGGCATTGTGAACAGTTCATAGAGAATTGCTTGCTTTCATTCTAAAAACTGCCTTTGAATTGTTTATAGTGCCCAATATTCCTCTCCTTAGGGCCAGCCCCAAGTGATATTTACCACAATGGAACATTAACATGAGATTTCTCACCACATATATGGGTAAGGGCCAGAGCCTGATAGTTGCGTCAAAGAAAGCAGTTCTACAGTGTTTAATAACAACCAGGCCCTCAGGGAGTTCTTGATACTTTTGGTGCTGAGCTAGAATGTGACCAATGAATATTAACCACAGTCTCTCATATTGATTACTTAGACTGCAGAGGAAGAGTGTTTAATAAAATCTCAGGTGACCTTATTTTATATTGTGGTGGAGCTGGAAGGCCTGAGCCTTCGTACTCTCATCCACCCCCCTCACATCCCAGGCAGTTACGGGGAGAATAAGCAGCACCAAGGAGCAGTGTCAAGAAGGTGATCCTGGGAGGGACAGGCTCTAATCCTAATATGCATGGAGGAGGTAAAAGTCTGGAGGGAGAGAAATGCTGACATTCTAGTAGCCTGAGTAATGCCCGGTGGTAGGGTCTCGCAGGAGAGCCGAGCTGCAGCTTCCTGGTTTGCCCAAGAGAACATAGTTTGAGGGGAGGGGACAGTGAGCCAATTAAACTAACCATAGTAATCCAAAGCACTAACTTCATTGTTGAAGAAGATTCATTTGCAACTTATAAAGCATTTAGGGAAGTTTCTCTCCATCTTTATGGGTTGGCTAAAACTCAACTGCCTCTGACAATTAATGCTAATCTCTGGGAGACACAGGTATGATCCAACAGTTATTGACAGGCTGTGATAGAATAAAGATCTCTGACTGTCACCTGCCATGTCAGAGATACACTAAAGAAGACCAGACACCTGGAGTATCAACCCCCCTACGCTCAATTTTCTCAGTGTTGTTCTGGGCTGAATAACTCAGACCTTGAGGTTTTTCACCTATGGAGAACACATTTCACTTGGTAGAGGAAGAGGGCTGGCCCTGAGGCAAGAACAGTCCTTGTGAGGAAGGGTGGAATTTTCCAGAGAGCGTCAGAGAGGAAGGCAGTGCTCTTATATGAGAATATGAACATCAAGACACGAGGTTAGGATTATGTGACTTCCAGAAGGGAACTGCCTTTATGAAGAGTTTAACCTCGTAGGTGCTTTTCCCTTTAACCACAAAAAGTTATATTTTGCATATGGTTTTACACCTTTTCTCTCATACTCTGTAATTCCCTCACTCCAGTAAAATGTGATGATATACAGCTACATACCAGCCATGCCTCAGTTTTCTTATCCGTAAAATGGAGATAATACTTGCTTCATAAGGTTGTTGGAGGGTTTAATGAATTAGTACATGTTAAATGTGTTAATGAACATGAAATAAGTTAGGGCACCTGCCAGTGCCTGGCATGTAAAAACGCTCAGTACGTGTTAACTGTTGTTGCAGCCGTTAATAACCTCAACACTTTCTCCTCCTTTTCCTCTTCAGGAAGGCCTTTTAGATGTTAAGATAGCTTCAGATTATCTTTCTTAAAGACTTTCAGATATTTAGAGAGGTCAGGGACACTTCCACTTTTTGGAGCTACTAGTGCATTAAAAAATAAGGAAATTACAAAATAAGATTGTGAAATAGGGTGGTGTGTTTTAAACATTTACATATAACAAATTAATGCCTTGCAATACAAAAAGATACAAGCAGTAAAGGTGTACTGTTCACAGGGTAATTACACAGTATACAAATTGTGTACTGCAGACACTGTAGCTTGGGTATTGGATACAAGCATAAAGCTGAAAGGTGAACAGCAACATTCAGTTTTATCAGCCTATCTTTCTATATATTAACTATATATAATCTTGTTTGAAAATAACTTTAAAGGCAAAGTTTTAGTCCTTTCATAAATGAGAGACCAGACCAAGAGGCTCTTTTGCACCCCTCTCCTCCTGAGGATCCTCCCACCACACACACCCCAATCTTTGCAGAGGGAGGAGGAATGGCCAGAGAATAAGCAGCTTGAAGGTGCAGTGTCAACAAGATGATTCTGGAAGGGGCAAACTCTCATCCCAATATTCATGAGGGAGGTAAAAATCTGCAGGGAGAGAAATGCTGGCATTCTAGTAGCCTGAGTAATGCCTGGTTGTAGAGTATGGCCGAAGATCTGAGCTTCAGCCTCCTGGGCTGAGACTTTCATTTTTATCTATTTGATGGAAATCTTTCTAAAATGGAGTGTACTTTCCTACATTATTAAAAAGAGCAGAGTGAAAATAAAAAACAGGACCAAAGTATACTCTCCAAATGAAAATGATCGATGTTATTCTATCTGAGGTACCATGAGCGTGTGAATATGCCTGAGGAGTTTCATTTTGCCATGGAGTATGTGGAAACTCACTGCAGAAGATAAAGAATGCACACGTTTTTACACACTGTCTGTGTTTCGTCACATTTGCATGTCATTGTCCTAACTCCACATGTGCCATCATAGGGACAAAGAGCAGGTTTGGTGTACATTCCTGGAAAAGTGAACCTGCAGAGGAGACGTGACCGTAAGCACTTCTGTTGGATGAGGACCATTTTTAAGTGCTTTATTTATTTTTAAAATAAATGAACAAAGAGCACTAAATAGGAGACAAGGCAAGGCAAACCCTTAAAACAAGTTTCCTTAAAAACAAACAAAGAAACCCAAAAGGTTTATTTTCAGATTGAGGCCACTTGCCCTTTATTCAAGGGTCTGCCTTTATTTCATTCCCTTCGGGCCCCAGAGGCAGAGAGGGGGAAGGAGAGGTCATACAAGTTGTAGGCCAAAGTCCTGGGTGCTGCTCTATCTCAAGACCTTACCAGCTTATGGTTTGAGGCATCTGAGTCTTGGGTTCCCTATTTGCAAAATGTGGATGAACCAATTACCTCCCTGCTCCAGGAATGTATGAAATGCAACAGAGATTTGGAACTATAAATACAGATGGATAATGTTGCCTAGGGCCTGTCCTGGAATCTAGCTGGTGCTCCACAAAGGGCAGCTGCTATTATTTTATTTCCAGTTGTGCTCCTTTAGGACATTGGTCTTCCCTGTTTCCATCTCAGTGGTTTGCTCTTGCCCGGTGGGATGCATGCCTTAGCCACCCATCCAGTCATTCGTTCATCTATTTACTTATAAACATTTTATTAAGGAAAACTTCAAACATACATAAAAGTAGAGAAAATGGTATTATAAACCCCCGTGTACTCATCACCCAGATACAATCGTTAACTCATTGCTGCTCTTGTTTCACCTATACCCCTTCCATCTCCTTCCCCACTGGATTACTTTGAAATATATCCCTGACATCAAATCATCCATCTGTGAATATTTCAATATGTGTCTCTAAAAGACAGACTACTTTATATAACCACAATGCCACTATCACTTCTAAAAATAACAATAATTCTGAAGTATTGTATAACAATTCAGAACCAATGTTCAGATTTCCCAATTGTCTCATAAGTATGTCTTTAAAAAATGTATTTGTTTTCATTGGGATCCATACAAGACCCACACATATCATTGGGTTCATGTTGTTCCGAAGTCTGGTAATGTACAGGTATTCTTCTATCTCTCTCTCTCTCTCTCTCTCTCTCTCTCTCTCTCTTTTTTTGTCCTTACAATTTATTTGTTACAGAAACAGGTCAACTATCTGGAAGAGTTTTCCAAATTCTGAATTTTGCCGATTGCATTCCCATTGGGTTGTTTGATATGTTTTTCTCTCCCCTCCCCCCATATTCCCTGTGAGTTGGTATTTTGTTCTGGGCTTGCTCTGATTCACATTCTAGTTTTCGGCAAGAATATTTCATGGGTGGTATTCTGGGCTGAATTGTCTCCCTCCAAAATTCATATGTTGAAGTCCTAACCCTCTGTACCTCAGACTGTGACTATATTTGAAGATAGGGTCTTTTAAGAAGTAATTTAGTTAAAATGAGATCATTAGGGTAGGCCTTACTCCAGTATGACTGGTGTGCTTACCAGAAGGGGAAGTTTGGACATGGACAGTTATTAATACAAAGGGTAGTCCATGTGGCGACAGGGGCATGGCCATCTACAACCCAAGAAGAAACCAAACCTGCCAACACCTTCATCTTGAACTTCTAGCCTCCAGAATTGTGAGAAAATAAATTTCTGTGGCTTAAGCTATCCAGTCTGTGCCACTTTGTTAAAGCAGCCCTAGCAGACTAAGACAGGTGGTGATGGAGTTTTCCATCAGGAGGCGCATGGGGTGGGGTTATCGCTATAGTAATATTAGCTGCCATTGATGATTATTTCCTAGATCCATTATTTTATTTAGAGTTTGCAAAAATTGTCATGTTCTAATTCTATCATTCCTTTTTCATTTCATTTCTTTTTTTTTTTTTTTGTGAGACAGTTCCACTCTGTAGCCCTGGGTAGAATACAGTGGCGTCATGATAGCTCACTGCAACCTCAGACTCCTGGGCTCAAGTGATCCTCTTGCCTCAGCCTCCCAATAGCTGGGACTACAGGCACAAGCCATGATACCCAGCTAATTTTTCTATTTTTAGCAGAGACGGGGTGGGGGTGGGGGGTTGTCTCACTCTTGCTAAGGCTGGTCTTAAACTCCTGGTCTTTTTCATTTCTTTTAAATGAAATTCTTTTATAAAGAGAATTTTTTTTTCTGTCATTGACTATTTGGAAACTCTTAGAGCAAGGGTAAATGCTTGATCTTCTCTCTTTACTCACCAGTATTCAGAATAATATGTTGGTTCCCTAGCATCTTGCAAAAGTGAGTGGTTGTTTCTTTTTTTTTTTTAAATGAACTCATGGAATTTAATACATTTGACTCGTTTCAATCAATTACAGTGTTGCTCCTTTTGATCTTCAAATTATCTCAATTATGGCCAGTGGGAGCTTTTTCATCACAGCTCCTGAGTCCTTTTGATACAACACAAGTCGTCTTTAATATCGCTTGCTTGCTTTTTATCATGACAAGTTATCCAGGATCATCTACATTTTCTGTCCCAACATAAAGTCAAGTATTTCCCCAAGGAAATGGTATTTAAGGGCTATGATCTGGGTATTAGCACTGCTCATTACTGTTGGGCTTATTATTGGTTTCAGGACTTTTTTGTGGACAGAGCTTGGAAATACTTTTTTTTTTCAATTTTGAAGAGGAATGTGATGAGTTTTTAATAATTCAAAATTTAGTATTACAGAGCATTACTAAACTTTGATTTTTATGTTTTTATTTCTTTTATTCTGAAAATCTTAGTTCTTAGCAACAGCAATGACTTATTTGCTTTACCCTACAATGAGCAGAACAGCTTTAGAATAATAATAGCAATATTACTAACAGTATGATTACTGAAAATAGTTTAAGATTGTTTTTGTAGTTCTTTTTCTCCTTAGAGTATATTCCTCTAGGGATGTATAGTCAAATTATTAAGGCCATGCAAAATCATTCCTTTCAATATACTGTTAGTTTTTGTTTTATTTTTTGTTTCTTAAGGAGTATTTCTATTTTTATTTTTGTTAGTTAATCATTTAAACATTTATATGGTTCAAAGTCAAATCTACAAAATGTCATTAATATATTCAGGAGTCTAATGTCTCACTTTATCACCTCTACTCTGTTCAATGGGTAATATTCTGTTTTAAATAGATACAAGCATATTATATGTACATATATTTGTGTGTGTGTGCGTGTGTGTATATACATACATGTAATGTATACATAAGTGCATGCATGTTTAGACAATAGCTTACTAAAATAACTTTTCTCGGTCTTGCTTTCCTACTGGTTATTATACCTTGGATGTTACTTCATAGCATTTTTAAAGTTTAGAGAACCCATTGCAGGCATGTACTATTATTTATTCAGCCAGCTTATTCAGTTTCCAGTCCTTTGCTATTTCAAATAATGCCATTTTATATTTTGGCATAGTATACACGCAACTTTTCATATTTCTGTAAGTGTATTTTTGGAATAGATTTCCTGGTCAAAGAGAAAATGCAAGTGAAAATTTTATAGACATCGCCAATTCTCCTCTGTAGGAATTGTACCATTTTGCCCTCCCACCATCAACAAATGAAAGGACTTATTTCCCCAGAATATTATCACAGAATATGTTGTCCATCTTTTGGATTTTTTGCCAATCTGACAGGTGAGAAGTGGTGGTATCTCAGCATGGCTTTAATTTGCATTTCTCTCATTATGAGCAAAAGTGATCTTTTTTTTTAAGTACAACCAAGATATTTTATTATCCAGATTCATCCCCTTAACATGGAGTATACTTTGTTGCTCTTTTTCTCAAGTTACAATGACATACATTTCTTTTAGGTTTTTGGACTTCAAGAGTGATCTTTTTGTGTGTTTTGAAAGTCATTCACAGTTTTTTTTAATCACCTGTGCTCATACCTCTCATCCATTTTTCTATAGGGTTGGTCTGTTCTCTATGTTTAGCTCTTTATATGTGAATGACAAACTGGGGTCCATCATAAACAACTTTACAGGGTGCCTTTCCCAGCTCCTCCCTGCCTGTGCTCTCCAGTCCTTTCAGGTCCCTGGTGTCCCCTGCTCAGTCTCTAGGTCTTTAGACACAACACTCCGTGGTGCACTTCCTGCAACTGTGCCTTCCTCTGAAGCCAGGTGCTGCGAGAACAGCAAGAGAAACAAAAGCAGCAGGTGTTCTTCCCTTCTTGGGTTCACTGCCCTTCCGATCAGGATCAGAGAAGAAGGTTCTCCTCCTTAGAATGTGGGGCACCTGGGAGCCCCCACTGTTGTTACCGTCGCTGTCATTTCCACCGTATCAACCACTGGACTGCTTTGAGCTGGTATGTGAGAGAACAGGGAAAAGAAGAAGCCCGAAGAATTTTTCCACTCTACTTAGCATCAGGAGTTCCCTTTCCCTCTCCTGAAGGCAGAACTTGAGCTTTTCCCCCAGATTTCTCCTCTGAGTATCGGGTTGTCTTGAAATGAGGTTGGGGACACCAGGAAAAAAATGGAAAATTCACAGCTAGTTCAGTGGTACTTCAAATTTTGGTCTTCTCCAATCTGCTTTTTAGTGTTTAAATGAAGAAAGCTCCATGCTGTCTGCCCAGGTTTTATAGCTACTTCCCCTGGGAGAGACAGGACAGAATATGCTTATTCCATCTTACCTGGAGCTGGAACTGCTGCCTCAGGGGGTTTGTATTTATTTTCTTCCCTGCTTGGAATGTGTTTCACCTGGATTTTTGATCATTCAACTCCTACTCTTATATTCGGTTCTACCTCAAATGTCACGTGCTCAGAGAAGTCCTCCCTGGCCACCCTCCCTGCAGTGGTCTTTCTCCAACCCAGACAGCCCTTGCCACATCATGCTGTTCTACTGTCTTCGTGGCATTTGCCACTGCTTGAAATTATCTTGTTTATATGTTTACTTGCTTCTTATCTGTTTGTCTCCACCCTGCAATGAAGACAAACACTTATCTTGCTAATTACTTTCTTACCTGCATTTAGAACAATTGCAGGTAGAAAGTGCCCAGTAAGTATGCACTGAGTTAAGGTTTGGAAAGAAGCAGCATTGAGTGAAATAATGTTTGTTGGCTGATGCCTGAGGAAGGTCATTTTACTGCAGAGGAGGCCACAGACATAGGGTAGTGGGTGGGTGGCCATGCCATTCGCTAGACAGGAACGACTGGAGGACGGTCTTGTGGCCCAGGCACGGGAATCAAGACCGTGGGCTTTGTCTTGGCTCTGCCACTGACTTGCTCTGCGATTCTGGAAAAGTCACTTCATCTCTTTGGGCCTTAATTTGTCCAACTGAGAAATACTAGAATGAGATTTGTTGAACCCTAAAGTCCTTCCAGCTTCAGCACCTTGGAATTCTCAAACGTTTAAGTCAACAGTTTGGCATGCCTTTAAATTTAGTTACGAGATCCAGAAGGATCAGTTATGCCAGAAGAACCTGTCTCTCTGCAATACGAAATCTTCCTTTGGCGAGAAAGTGAATGAGATAATTATGGGCAAAGAGCTCTCCTTAGATTCTGACACTAAATGGACCTGCTTGCTCCTAGCAGTCTACATCTATTTCAACAGTTGTTGTTTTGTTCTCCAATTTCATGTATAGCATCTACTCAGAATCTAAGGCCCAGCTTCTGTACTGCAGTGTCCTTTGACTTTGGGAACCTTTGGGTGTTCCATTTTCCAGATTCCCGGGTCACACAGCACACAGAGAAAGAGAGAGTTGCCTGAAACTTTTGGTACTACCAACCTATCTCCTCCCTCAAACGTTTTCCCCAGCGCTGACACTTTGGGTGGGTCTCGAGTATTAAGAGTTACGTCTTTCCTTCCCACTGTAGTAAGTGTGGACACAGGGATCCTATTATTTTTAGCTTGCAGCAGACATCATGGGCCCCTTCAATTTGGCTTAAATATTTTGGTTTCCTTCAAAGTCTCTGGGAAATGTATTTGGGAGACAGGCAGGCCAAATCCAAACATGCAAAGGCCCTCAAAGTTTACAGCAGGAATGTGGCAGTGTATAAACGAGTTGCTTTGCTATTTATACTTCGCACTGTAGTTGGCATGTGAATCATATTCAAGTTCTTTGCCACATGCAATGAATAGCCTTTCTCAGCAAGGTCAGGAAAGAGGGCCTTTTTTCTCCCTTTTTCTAGTTTCCTTCGTATTTTCATCTGTTTACTGGGCCTTACTGTTCATTCCCTCACAAGATATTGGCTGTGTTTTAGACACTGTCTAGCCCATGTGATGAAGTGACATTCAAGGAAAGCTTTTGTTTTTCTTCATATATATTTTGACCTTTTATTGCTACTCAGTTCTTCCATTACTGCATTTCTGAATCTCTGATGATATAGTGTCAGTGGTTTCCTTAATATAAAGCTAATAAAATTGTCATTCAAAGTATTTTTAAATGACCTGTGTAATTATCTTAAGCGTTGCTGTTGGATAGTGGGGTATAACTTGGTTTCACTGTCATAAAATATGAAAGTGAGAAAGTTTATAGATCACATGTACTGTGTGGAGAGAGTTATTTTTCATTATTTAAGTGGGCTCATGTTAAAGAATGATGCAGGGTTTTAAAAATGAAGCGCATAATCGTTGTGCTTTAAGTTCCGAGATGTTCATTACAGTGCTATTTACCACACAAAGCACTGGATATGATCTGACTGTACAACAATAGAGAATTAAGTAAATTAGAAGAAAATTCAGAACAGATATTACAATTATTTTAGAATTATAATATTATTAGAATGTGCTTACAATATATTATTAAATGAAAGAATTCAGTTATAGCAGTGTGTGATCTGACTTTCTTTTCTTAATTATAAATAAATATATTTGTAAAAAACTTGTTAAAAAAAAGAAAAATTAGGCATGATGGCATGTGCCTGTAATCCCAGCTACTTGGGAGGCTGAGGCAAGAGGACTGCTTGAGGCCAGGAGTTTAAGGCTGCAGCGAGCTATGATTGTGAATGGCCACTGCATTTCAGCCTGGACAACATAGCAAGACTCTGTCTTAAAAAAAAATTTCAAAACAAGAAAATATGTACAAAATGTAAAAACACATGAAAATTATTTACATGTAAATACATTATAAGTAGATATATTTACCAATATGTATTTTATATGTGCATATTTATATATATAAATATATATTTACCAACATGAAGGGAAATATTAAATTCTCCGTAAATATTAATTGTCAGTGATTATCCCAAATTCTGGGTGATTTATATAGTATAGCATAGTGGTTAATCTCATATACTCTTGAGCTATACCACATGAATACAAATCCTGGTTCCACCATTGGTTGGCTCTGTGATCTTTTTCAAACTACATTACCTCTACATGCCTCAATTCCTCTTTGTAAAATGGGGAGGATAGAAATTATACCTGTCTTATAGAATTGTTTCAAGTAGTAAGTTAGTTAAGACAGGAAAAGTGCTTAGAATAGTACCTGTCACACAGCAAACACTATATAAATGTCATTATAATTTTCAGTATTATCCATATTATCAGCAACAAATATATAGTCTTCTATCCTTAGAAAACAATTCAGTAAATGTTATTTTTAACCAAAAACATATTGCATTATTGATGCAATCTTTACAGAAATGTATCCCCCTTGTATCATAAATGTTTTGGGGTTAGCAGGAAATGACAATAAAAATAATGTATTTTAGGTATCTAGAATAAATTATTAAAAGCTATTAATAAATCCACCTTTTTCCCGCCTATTTACTATCAAATATTAATGTAAGCAGAGAATGAAGAGTTTCTCCTTGGGCAATGTGGTCAAACTTTTGACATTCATCAGAATCACCTGGAGGCCTGATTAAAATACAGATTGCTGGGCCCCATGCTAAAGATTCTAATTCAGTACATCTGGGGTGGAGCCCAGGAATTTGCATGTCTAACAAGCTGCTGCTGCAGGATCCCACACTTTGGGAGCCACTGATTTACGGCACCTAATGCTACCATCACAGGAAAGACCTATGGCCAGGAAATCAGGACCCCTGGGCTTTTTCTTTTTTTTTTTTAATTTTTTTTTTGAGACAGAGTCTCATTCTGTTGCCCTGGGCTAGAGTGCCCTGGCGTCAGCCTCGCTCACAGCAACCTCAAACTCCTGGGCTCAAGCAATCCTTCTGCCTCAGCCTCCCAAGTAGCTGGGACTACCGGCATGCGCCACCATGCCCAGCTAATTTTTTATTTATATATATATATATATTTTTTTTTTTTTAGCTGTCCAGATCATTTCTTTCTATTTTTAGTAGAGACAGGGTCTCGCTCTTACTCAGGCTGGTCTTGAACACTCAAGCTCAAACAATCCACCTGCCTCGGCCTCCCAGAGTGCTAGGATTACAGGCGTGAACCACCGCACCCAGCCAGCCCCTGGGCTTTTTCAATCACTCCCAGCTGTGTGAGATTTCTTCTCTCCCTTTCTTCCTTTCACAAACATTCATGGGGCACTGACCGTGGTCCTGGCACTGTGTTTGGTGCTGGAAATAAAAAACTTGTGCTCTCAAGGAGCTTACAGTCTAGGAGGAATCTCAGGCAGATTACTTAATCTGCTTTCCCATAGCTCAAACACGAAATGAAGAGTGGAATCATGAATTTATTTTAATGGCAATTAGTGAACATTTACTATGTCCTAGGCTTCATGAAAAGCAAAAAGAAAAAGAATTTCATTTTATAATGTTTTCAGTATGCAAAGTATATCCATAAGCATTATCTCAATTGAGCCTCACACCAACCATGTGTGGCAGATAAGACACGATTAACCCTATTCCATAGATGAGCCCACTAAAGCACAGAGAGGTCAAGAGGTTTGCCTGAGCTGGAAAGAAGCTAAGAGGGACTTGAACTTAGTTCCTTGCTCCATATTCTGGACTCTTTCATCTATATACATTATCAACTAAATTTTCTCTAAGGTTCCTTCCTTCCTGCTCTTTGTGATAAATATTGGTTGAGTTAAATGGTGATTTTTTTTAAACCTACTGTTCCAAAGCAGTGGGTACTACTTTTAGACAAGCTTTGGAAACTCATTTAACATCATCAGCAATGCAAGTCATCAAGTATTGATTGAGTAGATAATGTGTAATTGTGATGCACTAAGGTTGGAGATTTAAAAATATATATAGTTATAAAATATAGCTCCTCTTTTTGAAGGGGCTTAAAGTCTAGTAGGACAGATACACTGACAGGAAATACTACAATAAAATGTAGTAAGGACAATGACTGAAGAATGCCTGTGGTGCTAGGGTGCCACAGAGTGAGGACACAACTAGCCTGGGGAAAGGATTGGCAAAGAATTCCCAGGGGAGCTCCTAGCTTCGCTGATTTGTGTGAGATGAACGATTTGCATAGCCATCATGGTGGGGAGCAGGTGATCTTGGCCTAGGGAATTGTATAGACTCAGACTCTGAGGTGTAAAACAGCACGTTGGGATACGTTCTGTATGTGGTAGGAAGACTGTGTGTCACAGAGGTTCACATCTTAGGCTTTGGAGTCAACGTGTCCTTAACCCCAGCTGTTTTGCATATTACCTGGTGATCTTGGGCAATTTAATCTCTCTGAATGTGATTTCTACAACTGGAAAATGGAGGTAATAATGCCTACTTCAGTGGGTTTTTGGGAATAAAACAAGGTAATGCATGTACAACTCTTTTTTTTTTTTTTGTTTTTTGAGACAGAGCCTTGCTCTGTTGCCTGGGTTAGAGTGCTATGGCGTCAGCCTAGCTCACAGCAACCTCAAACTCCTGGGCTCAAGTGATCCTCCTGCCTCAGCTTCCCAAGTAGCCAGGACTACAGGCTCATTCCACCACCTCCAGCTAATTTTTTTCTATTTTTGGTAGAGATGGCGTCTAGCTCTTGCTCAGGCTGGTCTTGAACTCCTGACCTCAAGTGATTCTCCCACCTTGGCCTCCCAGAGTGCTAGGATTATGGGCGTGAGCCACCATGCCCAGCCACATGTACAACTCTTGACACAATGCTTACCACAAAATAAACTCTCAATAAATGGTAATATATGATAATGATGGTGACGATGATGATTAGAAGGGATTATCATAAATAACGACTCACCTGTGCATCATACTATAATTATATTGAAAAGTAAACACGTGGTGATGATTCCCTGGGAATTTACTGTCTTCAAGAGCACACTGACTTACACAAAGAAAGCAGGAACAACTTGTGTAAGCAACTTTGCATTTCTATGCCTACCAATAAACAAAAAAAGTTTACTGTTCTTTACCAAAAATGGAAGGAGGGAGAAGCAGCCATGGTTCCGTATGTGGCAGGCTGTCCTTAACTATTATTTAGCTTATGCTTTGCTTTATTCATTGTGGTAGCATCAGGGCCAAAGAACAAATAGGTAAATTTCCCATCCATATCTGAGGAAGGGTGGGCAACCTGGAGTTTTGGGTGCCCCTGCACCCCAAGTTCGTTAACAACTTTCTTCATTTTCCAGATGAGAGAAGGAAGGTTGTGTTGAAGTCCTTTCTTAGAGACAGGGACGGGATAGGGATTGTAGACTTCTGGGTAGGGTGTCCAAAATCTAGGCTGCTTTTTGTACAAAGCTCTCCAGGCCCTTGGTTAAAGGGTGGTTGTGTGGATGCTGTGCTCTTGGAAAGAGGGTCTTAGGGCGTGAGTCCTCGGGGTGAGGGAGAGGAAGGCTGAAGGAGCACACAGCAGCCACGCCCACAAACGGCGGGGGCAGCCCTCCCCCACGATTAGAAGGTGCAGTGGCGAGAGCAGTGGTGTTCGGGGACTGATGACTAGAACTCTCATTTCCATTTTTCCCAGACTGCGTCAGCACCCACGTTCTGAGAGAGGAAGCCACAAACACGACAGTTACTATGCTTGTCCATAACCTCAGTGTGTGGGGCAGGAAAGTGGGTTTAGAAAAATAAGAACACGTGACATTGATCAAACCAGGAGTACTGAGTCACAATTTTTATTCAATTAAAGTAACTTTTATGCAGGCTTCAATTCATTAGTTATGGTGCATGTATTGGCAAGCTCCAACTCAGATGCCAAAGAAAACTGGCAAAGGAGGAACCTTCCCACCCACCGCCCCAGCTAAAACACCTGATTGGGTGTCACTGCCTCTAGCACTTCCTCCCTTCTCTATTCTCAGTCCCCGGTACCTGCAATCCCAGAGGACGGAAGGGCATGCTTCAGAGTCTCTGGCTGCCGACCCTGGATTATTGACTTCCTGATGGTGGTCAGGATATTTTATTAGGCCCCGTATCTTTTTCTTTTAATGGCGGCCCAGATTTTGGACTGTTATCAGCTCTGCTGCTGCTGCGGACACACACACACAGACTTGGCAAGAGAATGTCACCGCACCCTCTCTGCCTCCCCTCTCCACCTCTCACACCCCTTTCTCCTTGTAAAATTCAAAGGACTGAAAGGAAGGAGTTGCCACCTGCCGCACCATCCTCCACTAGTTTGACTGGTTTTTCCTGCTAAGGCGACCCAGCCCCTCGTTTCTGAGGCCCTGGAGACCTAGCTGGTTAGCAGCCACAGGACAAAAACCTCAAGTTTGGCAGGCAAACAGTAAAATAGGTCTTTCAAGTGATTCTGAGAACCTGAAAAGTGACTTTGTTGTAAAACCTGTGATTTTCCTTTCTCCTTTCCAATGAGTTGGATTTTTGAACTATACTTAGTATTCAGAACTCAAAGTACTCTCTGTTCTCATTGCTTGCGAATGTATTACAAAGTGAACCCTTTCTCCCAGTAAGGGGCAGAGGGTTTTTGAAGAACCCTGCTGCTGTCCTTCAGATGGTAATCATATTTGACACACTTCAACTGGCCATCATCACGCCAGGTTCTAAATACATTTCTGAACAAGGGAAAGGGAGAAACTATTCTCTTATTCTTGAAAAAAATACACAGAAGTTATTAATTTAATTCCAGCCTTCCCTAGATAGAAACTGATTACCATAGAAAGTGAGGCAAGAAACTAACATCTACTGTTAACACCTACTATGTGCTGGGGGCTCAACACACACATTTTCATTTAACCCTCCAAAAGGCTAGCTTGGACAGGCTGACATTGGTGTCTGGCAGGTTCTCATTAGTTAACATAGCAGCAGTTCCAGGAGGGCCACAGCAGAAGCTACAAGGCCTATTGAGTTGACTAATATCACTTACGTCATATTCTATTGCTTCAAGCAAGTGATGAGGACAAACCAGATTCAAGAGGTGGGGAAACAGGTTGGGCGTAGTGGTTCACGCCTGTAATCCTAGCATTCTGGGAGGCTGAGGTGGGAGGATTGCTTGAGGTCAGGAGTTTGAGACCAGCCTCAGCAAGAGTGAGACCCTGTCTCTACTAAAAATAGAAAGAAATTAGCTGTGTAGGGTGGTGCATGCCTGTAGTCCCAGCTACTGAGGAAGGAGGATCGCTTGAGCTCAGGAGTTTGAGGTTGCCGTGGGCTAGGCTGACACCACGGCACTCTAGCCTGGGCAACAGAGCAATACTCTGTCTCAAACAAAAAAAAAAAAAGAGGTGGGGAAACAGATTGTACTTGTGTACATGCAAGGGCTGGTGGAATTATTGAGGCCATCTTTACAAACCAACTACCACACTGAATCCGAATAAAAAGGAGTAAGGAGAGTTGGCTCATACCTAACTCTAAGGGTGTAATATTAAATGAAATAACATTCACACAGTGTTTTGAGCACTTTGCAGAAAAATGTGGTGTCTGGTCAAAGTGTCTGGTGTCTGGTGCATTGTAAATAAACAGAAGTAATCTTTGTTTGTCACCATGATGTGCAAAATCAGTTAGGTAGATTTAATCTGATTTGGAAGGTATGTTCACAATGGTCAGACAGAATATAGGCAATATTTATTTGGCATACATATGGTTCACTGTGCAGAGCTCTGGAGAATCATTCCATAGAGCAGTTGAAATTGAACTGAGGCCCATGGACTCCTGGCTAGGAGGACGTGCCAAGGAATTATGCTGTGGGCAGAGAGAACAAACTGGTTTCAAATATGAGCCCCAAATTGAAAGTCAAAAGGGTGGATGCTCCTAATGGCAGGTGTTGATTTGCAACTGAGCTGCTTTTCCCATAAACAATGCTGAGAAGCATGCTCCTGGGCGTGCAACAGCAATGCTTTACTTCTCTAACAATGGTTTAAGACTGTCCAAGCCACACCAGGGAGACATGCTAGTTATTAATTAGTGTCTATTTTATTTCCTTATCTCTAAAGTCTTTCAGTCTCTATTAGCTGTGATAAACCAGGCCATATATATCAATGAGGTTTACTTCTCAGAATGGCCTTGGTATGCCTGTTTCCTGGTGATGGATTCAGAAAGCAGCCAAGGAAACACAGCAACTAGTAGGGGAGGGATGAAAAAATCCCTGAACTTATAATATTGTACCCAGAAGAGGAATGGCAATGACATTAGATTGGGATGTAGAAGACTTTGCCTTCCTCCTGCTCTGCTACCCACCAGTTGTGTAATCTTAGGTGTTTCTCTTTCATCCCCACAATAGGTAGTATGGTCATAGTTATCTCCTGAATCTTGGATCCCATCTCTCCTGTCATTAGCGAGGCATTTATCAACTATCTTTTGGGTTAAAGCAAAACCTTTCGGAATTCATGTCTGATTATGTCACTCTTCCCTGGCTCCTCGTCACCTCTCCAGATTCCTGAGTTTGGGAAACAAGACTCTTCATGATTTGGGCCTGTCTGTCTGTCCAGGTTTCCTCCTTGCCACTGCTCTCCCTCTGTGGTACATTGATATGGGAGAGGGGGGATGGGGAAAAAAGGCCAAATTCTCCCTACTTGTATTTGCATGATTTGCAAAATGATTGTGTAGTTTCTCCCATCAAGTAGTGGAGTCCACTTCCCTATGCCTTGTGTCTGGGCTGGATTTGTGACTTGCTTTGGCTTATTAAATACACTGGAAGTGGCACTATGTCAGTTCTGAGCCTAAGCCTCGAGAGGTCTGGAGTACTTTTGATTTCTCGTGGAAACTTGCCACTGCCGTGTGCCCAGGGCCAGGCTAGCCTGCTGGAGAATGGGAGCCTATTTGGAAGACAGCCCAGTTGTCACAGCCAAGGCTATACTAGACCAGTCTACAGCTAGCCGATGCCCAGACATGCAAGAGAAAATTCCCTGCCCAACACTAAGCTGTCTGCCCATACATTAATGAGCCTCACTGAGACTGCAAGAGCTGCTCAGCTGATTCAAAGACCATGAGCAATAATAATGCTGTTATTATTTTACACCACTGAATTTTGGGGTGGTTTGTTACACAGCAATAGCTAATTGGTATACCCTTAATTCCATCTCTCTATACCATGGGCTCTAGTTGGCTAAATTTCTTGCTGTTTTTTGTATATGCCATTCTCATTTTCACAGTCTGGCTTTTGCAAAGGTTGGTTCCTCTGTCTGAGATGCTCTTATCTTCCAGCTTCACCCTTTGCTTGGCTAAATTCTATTCATTTCTCATGGCTCAGCATAGACATGTCTTTCCCCAGCAAGTTTTGCCCAACCCTTGTCATGACTAGGTTATCTGTCACTACTGGCAAAGACTCCTTGACCTAACTCTAGTCAGGCTCCTCTAGCCCGCTAGGCCATGACCTCCAGTGTCCAACCTTATTGGGCCTTCATTGCTCAGTTTCACTAAGAATCCCGTCAGTGCTGTGGTTTGAATGTGTCCCCCAAAGTTCATGTGTTGGAAACTTCATCCCCAGTGGAACAGTGCTGGGCAGTGGGGCCTAACAAGAGGTGATTGGGTCATGATGGCTCTGCCTTCGTGAATGGATTAATGCCATTGTCTCGGCAGTGGGTTCACTATAGAAGTGAGTTCCCCCTGCTCTTGCTCTTTCCTATTCATGCTTTCTTGCCCTTCTGCCTTCCACCATGGGATCACGCAGCAGAAAGGTTCTCACCAGATGTGGCTCCTCGACCTTGGACTTCCCAGCCTCTAGACCTGTAAGAAACAAATTTCTCTTCTTTTTCTTTTTTTTTGAGACAGTCTGTCACTCTGTTGCCTGGGCTAGAGTACAGTGGTGTCATCACAGCTCACTACAACTTCAAACTCCTGGGCCCAAGTGATCCTCCCGCCTCTTGAGTAGCTGGGACTACAGGTGCACATCACCACACTCAGCTAATTTTTCTACTTTTTGTAGAGATGGGGTCTCACTCTTAGGCTGCTCTCAAACTCCTGGCCTCAAGCTATCCTTCTGCCTTGGTCTCCCAAAGTGCTATGATTATATGATTATACATGTGAGCTACCACACCCGGCCTCTTTTCTTTATAAATTACCCAGTCTGTGGTATTCTGTCATATCAACACAGAATGGACTAGACAGTCAGCTTAGAAAGAATCTCAACCCTCGCTATATGATCACCTTGGCCTGCCTTCAGTAAAAATACTGTTGGGTCAGTGTAGCAAGAATTATCCCATCCTCTTAGGAATTTCCCATCCACTGACACCTCCACCCTGCTTCTTGGCTATAAATCCCCACTTTTCCTTGTTGTATTTGGAGTTGTGCCCAATCTTTCTCCCCTACTGCAAAACCCTATTAAAATAGTCTTTTGAATAAAGTCTTCCTTACCAGTGTCAGAATAATTTTTTTCTTTTATGCTATTGTGTTTTCCCATAACACCCTGCCCTCATCTCTTCTTAGCACTTGTTATACTGTGTTGTAATTCCCTGTGTACTCATCTGACTTCTTACTCTCCTTTAAGTTCTGGAAGGCAGGCCTGTCTCTTGTTTGAAGTATTAATAACATTGTCTGAGCTTAGCATAGGGTCTGGTATTTGGTAGGAACTAGTATAACTTTGTCAATGAATGAATGAAAACTACTTCCCTCGGTTTCAGTTTCCTCATCTATAAAATGTAAGGGGTAAAAAGAATCTGGGATGCAGCTAGGTTTTGTTTTGCATGCTGACTCTGATCCACTGGTCCTGAGTGTCTCTAGCTATGCTGAGAAGGATTGTGTGACAGTGACTAGAGTTGTAAGGAAGGAATGTCATGATTAATTAGCTGTGCTCAACATGGTCAGGAAATGGGAAGTGACAGCAAACCCGCCAAAGACGTACCGGTCCAAGGAAAGAGGATTCTCTGGCTCGTACGAATATCAATCCTGCTCAACTCAGCCATGTCTGCCTTATATATTGTGCCAATGAAGAGAAAAACCAAATGTGAAAACGACTAGATGCCAAAGTTAATGTTGCTTGCTGTGAAAGAGATCAGGTGCTCACCAATCCATTTTCTCTTTCCTAACCCATTTTTAGCACATACTGGACTATGGTTTTCCAGCCACTTTGCATTAAGTTTGGGGCACAGACTAGGTGCCACCAAGGCCATGTCAGCTGAAGTGTGTGAGTTACCTCTGGTTAAGTGTGGGGGAGCCTTCTTTGTGTTCCCTTTTTCTCCCTATTGCCTGGTTCTATACAGAGAAACCACAGGAAGGATCTGGGCCCCTGAGCAACTGCATCCCACATTGGACTTTGACAGAAAGAGAAATAAACTTTGATCTCTCAAGCCACTGAGATTTGGGAGGGGGAGAGTTGTTATCTGAATGTATCTGTTTACCTTATTTTCTTCCTTCTTTTTATTTGTAGGTGTGGAGGCATTGAGAAGGTATATACCGAATGTTAATGGCATGCATGGAAGTCAATAAAAATTACATTTGGTACTTCAAGTGCTTCAGCTAATCTAACGTAATGACTTTATAAATTGGGAAACTTTAGAAGCCTGTATTGTTCTGGTCTAAATTTATTATTGCTCTTTGTACCCTTGGTTTTTTTCCCATCTAAGGTGACCCACCATGGGGGCATGATAAAGCCTTACATGGGACACTCCCTACCCCTTTCCCTTGATATCCCATCAGTCCCTGCAGATGAAGATGTTTATGGCTCTGTAAGCCCAAGAAGGTAATGATTTCTTCGCTCAAACTTCCTGCCTTCCACGATTGATTGCAAAAGTTTTCAAGCTCACGACAGAAGCAGAAGAGGATGGTTTAAAATATTCACGCCTCCCTGTCTGCAGCAGCTGCGAATATGTATTTCCAGCCAGACAGCTGCAGCCTTCTGGTTCAGGAAGGCAGGGCCCCCAGGCTACATGAAGGGGAAGTAGGAGTTGACCTTTCTAAAGCTCTGCCCTACAACCTTGGGTGTATTACCGCCTGAGTTCCTGGCAGTTGGGCCTTCATTCTTCCCCTAATAATTATGGTTTCCAGAGCAGCCTGATTTTCATGCAGTAAAATGTTTTCTCCCTGTGGTTCCATTGAAACTTCCCCATCTAAAGCCCAGTTCTCTCACCTGGCTCTCTTTTCAATGCACTAATCTGATCAATTTGGGGGAACTAATGGCTTATTGGGACCCCAGTAAGGGAAGTGGCTTTCCTTTGCTGCCCATGTAATAAATGAACATCTCTATAGCAGCCCGTGGGGGAGAATGTTGCTTAAACTGGGCATTTTAGGCCAGTAAGAATGAAAGAAAGGCTCTGCAGCAGACCAGTGGGGGGAATCCTTGGATGTGCATGGCCTTCTTGCCCTCCCCAAATCATCCTTTGAAGGTAGCAGTGTGATCTGCCAGTGCCCGGGGCTGGTCCGGTGTGTCTGCTGTGATGGCAGAAGAGACCAAAGCAACAGAGACAGTGGGAGTTTGGATGTAATGAGTGGCAGGATTTTAATGTTGTGTGCCAGGGTGCATGTGGGAGGGTTGTCTGAGTCAAGGTCAATAGGACGGTGCAGATTTTGGTAAAAACGGGGCAGCAGGAGGGCATTGAAATTGGGTGGAGACAGAGGTTTTAGAATGCAACAGAAGGCAAACAAGAGAATAAGGCAACTGGGTTTTTTCATGTGGGGTTTTTTGTGTTTGGTTTTTTTTTTTGGTATTTTTGTGGTTATCACAGAGTTGGCCTGAAGGCTTGAATCCGCCCCTGACTTTGACAGGGAAAGCCCACACCACACCGTCACCACCACTACTCAGGGGCACATTTATCCAGCCCTTAGCATGGACTGGTGGTTCATTTATTGCTCCCTACAACTCTACACAGTCTAAGCGTTATTATCCCACATTTGTAAATGAGGAAACTATGGTTAAAAAATAACTTTGTGGAAGGTTACAAAGCTAGTAAAGTGGAAGAGACTAAACCCTTAGTCTTAACTGCCACGCCTTATTATTACAATTGCTCCAGAGACGGAAATGGGTGAAAAGATTTGTAGCACCTGGGCTGCCTCTGGGCAGCCCCACCTTTTGCAGGAAAGGTTAGTGGACAGCCAGAAGGGTGGGGAAGCCGGTGCTGAGCTGTTCGGTTGGGAGTTGATCCTGCTAGCGAGGATGCCACCAGCATCTCTGGTCGGCCACATTCTCTGGGGGCAAGACTTTGCAGCCAGTGTCCTCTGGCCGATGTGACAAAGTGGGCTGCCACCTCAAATAAGTTAAAGCCTCATCAGTGGTGGAGAATGGGAACACGGAGGTGAAAGCCCTAGAAAGTCCGGGGTTGTCATACACCTTGTCAGTGAGGCAGAGCCTCCCAATGGAAGAGCCTCCAGCATTGAATGGCCCCTGGAGGATGCTGATTGATGTTGCCCTTCAGAGAGCCCAGGCGATGACAAAGGACATGCATAACTGTACATTTGCAAGTGGAAAATCCATTGTGACAACAGGCTGCATGTGAGTCACCAAATGTATTCTGCCACCTGGCTGGAACTTGACCTCCATGGCACGTTTGGAGAAGTCAGCCGTGGCTCCAGCCTGGGCTGCCAGTGAGAGGAAAGCGGTTTAGCAATCAAATCTTTCAAAATCAATTTAGCTCATGCTCCAAAGTCCTGGCTGGAGTTGACAGCAACTTTCCCCCCTGGTTTCCTTAACCATTAGATAAAAGTGCTGAGCCGTTTTAAACCTTTTTGAAGCCAAGACTCACCTTCAAGTGGAATTTTAAGAGGCACCTGCAAAGAGATTTGACTTAATTCCAGAAGTTTCCTTTCCACTAGTATGAACAATTACCACAGCAATTCCAACCTTTGGTGCCTGGAGTTTATGTATAGTGATCTGAAGTGGGAAATATTCAAGAGGCCCATGCCTAGTGGTGAAGTGAAAAGATTTTTACCCATCTCTGTCCTATGAAATGGGGATAATGATAATGAACTCTGCTGGGTGGGTGCAGGCCAATTAGTCCAAATTTGCAAAGCTCAGAGTCTTATTACAGCTTTACTGCTTGTGGAGGATGCCTGGCACCTTCCTGTGACTTTGCATGTGAAGCTAATTGCCCTGGAAATGTCAGGAATTTGATCTTCCATCAAATCCTCCAGCCCTTCAGATCCCTTGACAATCTTGGGCTATTTACATCTCAAGGTTAAAGGAGGCTGTGCTTTCTGGATGCTAATCAGTTGTGAAAACTTTTGATCTCCTCTTGAAAACTACAGCATTTGCAATTGCCCTGTTCTAAGCATGGTGAGAACTGAGCAGTAGAGGTGTGTAGATAGGTTGGCTTTATTGAAATGAGCAATGTGTTTAGCAGTTGTGAGTTTTAATTCTATTTTCCTTAGGGCACTGGGGGCTCTTGGAAAATCGCTTAATATTTCTGAGGTTGTTTTTTTTTTCCCCTCCAAATGTGAAGTGAATTTTGTCCTATCTCCCCAGGGTTGTGGAAATTACCCTTATAAAACTCTAGTCCATAACAACTTGTAGATTTAAAAGAAATTTTGCAAACATGTTCTCGCAAATATGTGCTTACACATATGTATGTGTACTTACTGTTTTCCTACTGTGCTTTTAGTGATACTGGGTACTTTGTAGTGATAAAATCATCCTTCTAAATCAGGCTTCTCAATAGTAGCACTATTAACATTTCAGACCAGATCATTCTTTGCTGGGGAGGAGGGGGGGGAGCTGTCCTGTGCACCGGAGCATCCTTAGCCTCTACCTACTAGATGTCAGTAGAACCCTCAAGTTGTGAAAGTCAAAAATGTCTCCAGACATTGCCACATGTCCCATGGGGTAGAGTTGCCAGATTTAGCAAATAAAATTACAGGATGCCTACTTAAATTTGAATGTTAGAGAAACAAAAAATAATTTTTAGTGTGTGAATTTAACTATGGCAACATATGAGATGGGGGGGGGAATCTCCCCTCAGCTAAAAACTATGCTTCTAGATAAAGATTTGCACTTATTAGTGAACTCACGTTATTGACTACCTTATCTTTCTCTTATTCCTGCCCCACTTTTCTTTCTTTCCCACCTGTCACCCCAATTCCAGCCCTCATGATAGAGGGTAAAATAAATTTCATGTGGGTGTCACCACAAAATGTTACTAGCCTTAGGCATGAGAGGAAGTAGAAGAAACACATTGTTACTATATGTATAATACTGTGATAAAGTGGGAGTCCCGTTACAAAATAAAAACAACAAAAGCAATTGTTTTAGTCCATTTTGTGCTGCTCTAACAGAATGCCACAGACTGGGTAATCAATAAAGAAAAGAAATTGATTTCTTATGGTTCTGGAGGCTGAAAAGTCCAGTATCAAAGTGCAGGTATCTCGCGAGGTCCTTCTTGCTGCATCATTCCATGGCATAAGGCAGAAAACCAAGAGAGAGCTTGTGCATGCATATGTGAGAGAGAAAGAGAGAGACAGAGACACAGAGACAGAGAAAGATGGGGGTGGGAGAAGGGAGCTGAACTCATCCTTTTATCAGGAACCTATGATAATATCAATATCAACATTAACCCATTCATGAGGGCAGAGCCCTTATGACCCAATCACCTCTTAAAGGTCCTACCTCTCAACACTGTTGCATTGAGGATTAAGTTTTCAACACATGAACTTGGGGGACACGTTCAAACCATAACAGCAATTCAAAATGATGCCTCTCTAAGCAGAATCCTTCCATGAATGGCATAGGACCCCATCAGATAGGCCTTTGAGGAAAAGGAATTCTGTGTGCTTCCAAGGTCTCCATGGATCCTTTGAAAGTCAAGCTCTGAAGTTACTGTGAATTTTTCTTTTTGCCATTTAATCAACAAATATTTTTTGAGCAGTGATTGTGCCAATCAGGTGCTACGTGGCATACAGATAAGGAAAAGGCACAGTTTGTGCCTATAAAGAAGCAGGAAGTTGTACTTCCATAGAAAGATACTTGCTGATAACAGCTGGCACGTTCCCAGTGCTTAGTCAGGGGACAGGTGATGAGCAGGAAAACAAACAGGTCACTGTGGGTGGGCTAGGATCAGGGAAGCCTTTCTAGAGTAGGTGAAATGGAAGGATGAGGTGAGTTTGAGGTGGAGGGTAAACAAGCTGGTTGGAGACATGTGAGTACCTGCTGAGGACCAATAATTTGGTGCTCAGAGCAAGCCAATAATACGATGATCCTTTAAATTGATAGTCCTTAGATATCTGTCAATGTCAGTGTGGAGAAGCAGCATGTGCATAGGGGAAGGAGAGAGGAAGAGGCTAACTTTTGTCAGCCCTTAGCTTCTCCTTTATTATTCCCAACAGTTTATTGTTGCTCTGCTCTGTAAATAAAATTCATCAGACCACCAGCTTACAGACTCTGTTGGTACTGGGTATGCTCCTCGAGGCAACCCTTTCTCCCCACTCCCTCTGCAAGCACTTTATTTAATATTTCATTCAATTCCATACACAGCTTTCCTGAGATAAGTTCTCTGCTTTTTTATGTTTGTCCTTGTGTTTCAGTGCCCCTTACAGATTTTTAGTCTCATTGATTGTGAAGTAGGTCCCTTCTTAATCTAGCTCTAATCCTATCAAGATGTTATTGACTCATATGTTGTGATTAAAACACTTATATGTATTATTCACTCTTTGAAAGGGTCTTCACCACATGTTCGAGGCAGGATACAGTGTTGCCCTGGTAGTAGCATTAGATTGAGAGACAGGAGACTGGTTTCAAGCTCTGGTTTTGCAATTAACTTGTTACATGCTCTTGTGCAAATCACATTCTCAACCTGGCCCTTCCTTTCTTCCTCTAAATGTGGAAGGTTGGACTAGAACCAGGGTGGCAAAACAGGTTTTTGTCTTATATGCCAATTCCACTTGGTTGATAACAGCTTCCTGGACTGATGCATAGAGAAAACTTTTTAGATCACATCTGGACTCTGGAAGAAAGAGTGATCAACTAGCAATGTCTACCATGGGTGAAGAGAGAGGGCAGTAGGGGTGATGATGGCATGGGTTTCTCATTTTATCATCCCTTGGTTGAATAGGCTCTAAGAAATTCCAGTCAGAATTCTTATACTCAATGTGAATATCAGTTAAATGTTCTCAGAGGGTTTTTGTATTCAAAATTAGGATTCTGTAGACTTTCTCAAAATGGTAGCTAAGTTATTTAAGCAAGGAAATAGCTACAATTCTTTGCTCCATGTAAATGGCTTTGCTTCTGACCTGTCTCATTAGGATCTACACGTCTGTGATTTTTCCAGAAGTGGGGAATTCTTACACTGATAGATTCACACTGTCACTGAGCCCTTACTGTGACCAACAGCACACATTGAAAATTTTGATTATAAAATAAGATCATATGACCAAAACCGAAACATAATAAAACAAAAAGCCAAGCACAGCCAGGTGCTGTGGCTCACGCCTGTCCTAGCACTCTGGGAAGCCGAGGTGGGAGGATTGCTTGAGATCTGGAATTTGAGAGCAGCCTGAGCAAGAGCAAGACCCTGTCTCTACTAAAAATAGAAAAAATTAGCTGGGTGTGGTGGTGCATGCCTGTAGTCTCAGCCACTCAGGATGCTGAGGCAGGAGGATCACTTGAGCCCAGGAGTTTGAGGTTGCTGTGAGCTATGATGATGCCACTGCACTCTAGCCTGGATGGCAGAATGAGACTCTGTCACAAACAAACAAACAAACAAACAAACAAACAAAAAAGAGCCAAACACTATACACCAAGCTAAAAGGAAAACTGCAGGATAGGTGAAAATATTTGCAAATATTTACTTAACCATACTTAAAAGATAGAGAACTCCTAAAATCTCCAAGAAAAAGACAAATCTGTAGAAAAATAACAAATAATATGAACAGGTAACTCAAAGAAAAAGAAATATAAACCTCATTAGACATTTGAAAAATATGAAAAATTAAATCTTTTTAATAATGAAAAAACTACAAAATGAAGCAGGATACTATTTCTGTCATATTGGCAAATAATTTTCAGTGTTGACAAAGATGCAAGGCAGAAAAGCATGTCAATTTGTGCAACTATTTTGGAGGACAGTTTGGAATCACCTATAAACACTTTGAATGCATATATCCTTTGATCAAGCACTTTACATCTAAGAATTTATCTTAAAAAAGATAGTGGTGCAAGTGTGCAAAGATATACATATACACACACATATATACACACTCAACGATATTTACTGCAACAATTTTAAATAGCAAATACATGGGATCCAATTAAATACATATAATCAATAAAGAAATAAACATGATACATCCATATAATAGTGCCCTATACATGCCAGAGTGTGCTGGGGCAACTTGGTTTCCCAGAGTTCCCTTCCCTGTGTGGTTTTGTGCTGGAGTTGACCACAAGTGGATATTTTGCAAGATTGGGAAGGTAGAAGAAAAGAACTGACTGTTACTCTCAGAGGGTTGTTTGGTCAGTTGTGGTGATAGACAGATGCAGAAGTGTCTGGTGGGTTCTGACTAGTCCTTGGCACTCTCCTCGGGTCTCCCTAACTGTGGGCCCCAGACCCAGCACCAGATGCTTGGCTGTGGACCCACAGGGGTGATAGTTACACAGAGCAATAGATTTCTATAGATCTTTCCACAAGCTCCTTCTTTGTGTTTCTACTTCTGAGGCTAACTGTGCTTGGCTTCTCAGATTGACAGATTAGTGGCCCCTCTGATCTTCTGGCTTTCCCTAATTGCCCTTTATTTCCCAGCTCTTTTCACAATAGGGTAAGGTCTGTTTTCTAAATTAACTCCTTTATTTTATATATTTACGGTGATTCTTGTTTCATGACTGAACCCTCTCTGATACAGTTTTAGCACTGGAAATGGTTCCAGGGAACAGAACAAAAAGTTGGGAGTCTGGAATTGGTTATTTGGTGTCATTTGATTTTAAGGCATAAATGACCCTATCACTGGTGGTAAATAGGACACTGTTAATACATAGTATGCAGTGGCAAATCAGTTACTTAAATTGTCACCTGTAGTTACCTGGAGCCAGATACCTATGGTCCACATGGTAACTAAGCAGCTGCTGCCATGGAACATTGCAATAGAAACACAGAGTATAAGGACAGTGGAGTTGGTGAGATACTTCTAACGGCACCAGAGAAGTTGGAGAAAGGAAATAATTAGCTCAAAATCCAAGTAATGAAACACAAAGCTTCTATAACTGCCTTGAAAGAAAACCTTACTTCCTATAACCACAGGGTCTATATTTTTGAAAATCAAAGCCAATATCTAATGCTATGGATGACTAAATTCCAATGCAAATGGAATTCACAAACTCACCGGGTCTCTTATGTTAAATTCAGGCACTGAGTGGGCAGGAGAGCAATCCTTAAAATTAAGATGGGGATATATGGGCAGATGTCAATGAAGCTGAGCACCTTGAACCTCCAAATTTTGCTGAACCTCCTTGGCCAGTAGCAGTGACCTTTCATGTTTGAGAAGTCTAGTCTTCCCTTGCCTGAAGAACCTGCAATGGCCTCTCTTGAGGTGGTAGCATTTTACAGTTACACCTACATTCTTACAGTGGAATGCTGTTCCTCCCCAAGACCCACCTCCCACCGTTCTCACTGCTTACAGACTTAAACCAGACTCAGTCCTGGAAGGCTTCAGGGGGTCAAGCACAAAGTGTAATTCACGAGGAGGTATACTATACATGCCAAAAATTTCATAAGATTTTGACAATTTATGTTGACAGAAACCTAGGGAATATATAAGGGAATCAATCTGAATGGGTAAGGGTAAAAGAAATATTTTGCCAGATTCAGCCAAACTTATTGGTTTGGGTACACAAGGCAGAGATTTTTGCGTTTCATGTGGGGTAGAATCAGGGCACCACTGGCCCACTGTGAGATGGACATGAGCCATAGCCCCCTTTCTAACTGGTAGGCCACAGTGACATGATGTATTAATATTTCCAGGAATTAGTGTTCAGTAATCTCCAAAACTACCCTTTGGTTATCTCCCTAGCTCTTGAAGATAACTGTTAGAATTCCCACATCGGTTTTCTTACCCATGGAATGAGGGTTATTATGATAAGAAGGCAAGATGGAAGTCCACAGAACTGTCTCTAGCTGCCAAAGGAGTAAACCCAAAGCAGTATCTAATTCCTGGAAGAATTGCAGAGATCCATAACTTAAAGGCCAGGAATGCCTCTGATCAGGGGCAAATGACTTCAGTAAACTGGCCATTTTGAACTCCTCATGCTGCTGAACCTACAGGAAAATAGGGGGTTACTGTATTGGCTGAGAAGGTTGATCTATTAGGGGGAAAGTGGGTTGCATTCCACATTGGGGATAGGGAGGAGTTTGGCTGGAATTCAGGAAATCCTCTGGGCACCTCACAATGCCCCTCAAGTCCCATGATAAAAGTTAATAGGGCTGAGGTACTTGCTGAAGGCAAAGTGAACAAGGAACGAGTAATGGGAGAAGAAAAGTATAAATACCAGCTGCAATCACGTGACAGTTAGGACATGAGGACTTAGTAGCTATGAGCGTTTCTTTCTTGGCTTGATATGACTATATTGACATAGATATTATATACTGGCATATGACATATATGATCGGGTTCAGGACAGCTACACCCAAATATGGCACCTTGGCATTTGAGAAAACAGTAGAAGCAGGAAGGCCACTCTCACCTTCCCCGCACCCTTCTCCCCTGAAGCAAGTCAAAGACCCTCACTGGAGGGGTGCCCTCTCCATACCTGGAGGGAAGGAACATCCTGACCTTTGAAGACACAGGGACACAGAGAAGAATCTGAACAAACAGGCCTTGCTGGGTTCCCTGCCCCCAGGTTTACTACCATTGGATCATACACCCTTCGTCCAATCGTACTTCTCCATGACTATCCGCTTCTTCATCACACCGACACATAAAAACATGCAAGTTTGCTTGGCTTTTGGGGTCTTCATTTCTGAAGGCTCCTGTGTTGTGTAAAATTTATATTAAATAAATTTGTATGCTTTTCTCTTGTTAATTGTCTTTTGTTATAGATGCCTCAGCCATGAACCAACTGATGAGTGAAAAAAAAAAATCTTTTTTACCCTATAATTGAATGACCAATAAATTGGTGTACAGCATGGAAAGTACTAAGTTATTTAAAGTATGATTTGATTTACCACAAAGGTGGGGGAAAAACCCTACATATGTATGTGTATGTACACACACACACACACACACACACACACACACTTCATGTTAATTTATTTGTGGAAAAAAGCCTAGAAAGTCCCACATTAAACCGTTAATGGTGGCTAATTTGGGATTCGGATTTGGTGGTCGTGAAGGTGATGAGTAAATTTTGCCTTTTAAATTTTTTATTGTTTAACTTTGTTATAATGAGCATATATAAAGTCATATTTGAGAAAAAATAAAAACACTTTAAAAAACAATAATTATAATTTTGGAAAATACAAATAGCACAAACGGAATGGTGTTTTAGCTGTACTTCTATAATCAAATATAATTCTTAAAAATTTTAGTTTATTTAAATTTCTAGATTTTCTATGCTGTTAAAAACAGCTTTATTGAAGTATAATTATTGTACAATAAACTGTTCCTATTTAAATTGCTCAATTGGATGAGTTTTGACATATGTCTATATCTCTGAAACCATCACAAAGATTAATGTAATGAACATACTCAACTCGAAGTTCCCAGAAGTTTCTTTATGCCCCTTTTTAATCCCCCTTTTTCTCCCCTCACCACATTCCCCAGGAGAAAGTGAAAGCTTTCTTTGATTATATATTATTTTATGTTTTCTAGAATTTTATATAAATGGGATCATATAGTACATAGTCTTTTTTTGTCTGATTTCTCCTACTTTATGTAATTATTTTAAGGTTTATCCATGTTGATGTATATTGCTGAGTAGTATTCCATTCTATGAATTTCCAATTTGCTTATCCATTCACCTATTGATGGATATTTGGGTTGTTTCCAGTTTTTGGCTATTACAAATAAAGCTGTCAGGAACATTTGCATACACGTCTTTGTATGGATATATGCTTTCTTTCTCTTGGGTATATACCTAGGAGAGGAATGCCTGAATTATACGGTAGGTGTATATTTGGACTTTTAAGAAACTGCCAAACTGTTTCCAAAGTGGTTCTATCATTACCCACTGCTACCAGCAGTCTGTGAAAGTTCCAGCGGCTATACATCTTCATCAGCACCTGATATGGTCAGTCTTTTAATTTAAGGCATTCTAAGGATTGTGTAACAATGTCTTATTGTGATTTAATTTGTACTTCCTTAATTACCAATAATGATGAGCATCTTTTTGTGTGCTTGCCATGTGTATATCTTTTTCAGTGAAGTGTCCACATATTTTGCTTAGTTTATGTTTGGGTTGTTTGTTTTGTTATTATTGAGTTTTAATTGTCTTTTATATACTCTAGTTTCAACACTTTGTCAGATATCTTATTTGCCAATATTTTCTCCCAGTCTGGGGCTTGCCCTTTCCTATTCTTAATAGTGATTTTTGTAGAGCAAAAGTTTTTAATTTTGGTGAGGTCTAATTTATCAAATTCATGGGTCTGATTTGAGAAATGTTTGCCTACCTCAAAGTGTGTTAGTTAAGGTTCTCCAGAGAGACAGAACCAGTAGGATATGTACATGTATACACATACAGATATATGAGAGGGGATGTTTTTAGGGGAATTGGGTCACATGATTATGGAGGCTGAGAAGTCTACAAAAGGCATCTGCAAGCTGGAGATCCAGGGAAACTGAGAGCACGGCTCAGTCCAAAACTATGATGTAACTCTCAGACCAAGGGCAAGGGCCTGAAAGCCTGGGGAACCACTGGTGTAAGTCTTGGATTCCAAATCCAGACAGCCTGGAGTTCTGGTGTTCAAGGGCAGGAGGAAAAGAGTGTCTTAGCGCCAGGAGAGAGAGACAGAAAGAAAAGAATTTGCCTTTCCTCTGCTTTTTTGTTCTATCTGGGCCCCTAGTCGATTGGATGGTACCCACCCACATTGAGAGTGGATCTTCCCCACTCATTCCACAAACTCACATGTCAGTATCCTCTGGGAACATCCTCACAGATACACACAGAAATAACGCTTACCAGTTCTCTAGGTATTCCTTAAACCAGTCAAGCTGACACTGAAAATTAACCATCACACAAAATCTCCTGTGTTTTCTTCTAGAAGTTTTATAGTTTTGGTTCTTATGTTTAACTCTGTGTTTAATTTTAAGTATTTTTTTGTGTATAGTATAAAGTAAAGGTGAGATTTATTTTGATGCACCCTTTATTGAAAAGATTATCTTTTCCCCATTGAATTACCGAGACATATTTATTATATGTGAATTGAGCATGTATGTGTAGATCTGGTTTTGGATTCTCTATTTTGTTCTATTGATCTACAATCATGTCTTTTCACCACTGTCATATTTTCTTGTTTATGATAGCTTTATGATAACTCCGGAAGTCAGATAGTGTGAATTCCCTTAATTAGTTCTTCTTTTTGAAAATTATTTTGTGTGTCCTTTGCATTTCTATACAAATAAAATCAGTTTGTCAATTTCGATGGAGATACCTGCTTGGATTTTGATGGGGATTGCATTAAATCTACAGATGAATTTGGGGGGGAATTGACAGTTTAATATGGAGAGTGCATTCCATTTTGATTTGGTTTTTACATAAACGAATAGCCCACATTTATAAGTAAATTTATGACTTGGACAAGGGATAAAATCAGGAATTGCTCAACAGAGCAAAGTTAACTTGGCCAGAGAGATTGAAGTCGTGGCTTTGACTTTAGAAATATAGTATTGGAAGCAGCTGCTCCTTAGGTTGATTCAAGTAAAATTGTTTGGCCAAAATTAAATCCACATTTTTGCATAGTATAGAAAGAAATGTGATCTTTGTTGACGATAATTAGTAGAACACATCTAAACACAGACTGACCACTTGACATGGCAAATACGTGACATAATCCCATTATTACCTTGTGTCTCTCTCCCCACCATGGCAGCAATCATTAATCAATCACAGCATTCTTTCTCAAATAGTGTGCATCCGGGTACTGTTTTTCGATTAGCAGTGGCCCTGGATGAACTCAGTTTGTTTTTTCTGCAGTAGAGGGAAATCCTCCACCTGCGATTCTGGGCTTGCGTTGCCTTGCAAGAGCCTTCCTAAGCTAAATTCTGTTAACCTTTGTATTCCTTCCACCTGAATCCACCAGAACAAGGATTTTCCATTTGTTTTTGCAACTCAAATTCTATGAACAGCTTTGGAATTTGTATAAAAAGAAAGTGTATTTGGTTAAGAAGCTCTCCCTATTGAGACTCTACCCCATCTCTGAGTGGGGATTAAATTGAAATCAGTGCAATAGGGGCTTTAAACAGAGTATGATGACTTAGTTGCAAGTGTTTTAACATTCAGGTAGGAGCCTGTCACCTAAGGCCCTTTGCTGCCAGGTAGGTGCAGCTGAAAGTGTATCCATTGTGCTGACAGCCCTGACGCTGAAGCCCCGTCAGCACAACCTACAGTGAACTCACCCTCAGCTCAGGGGGGACCCATTCTGAAGCTCCCTGAAAGCCAGTATTTACAATTCCAAGAATGGTTACAGACAAATTAATGTTGATGATAATCCTTTACCTTTGTCTGTCATTTTCCAGTTCAAATATCTTTATATCATCCATGCCAATTACTCAATATATTATTATTCGCTATAGTAGGTGGGACTGGAATTACCCTTTTCCCCATTTGACATATGATGTAACCAAAGTTCAAACAGGCGGTGCCTTGTCTAAGGTCACATAATTAAGTAGAAGAATTAGGAGTGAGATTAAGCCTCCTGATGCCTAATCCACTCTATTACTTGCCCAATCTGCCTGTCATCCTTCGAGTTCAGTTCTCCCACCACTAGGTTGCTATTTCAGCTGTTTCAGACACACTGGGCTGTTCCAATGCATTAAGGATACTTTTCCTCATGCTGAGCTGTAGAAAACTTATTTTTTAAGGATTGCCATGACATTCAGAGGGGCAGAGGACAGGGATAAAGGCCTGGTAGAAAACAGATGCGTCCATTGGTGATTATAGGCTTAGTTGAGCTGAAAATTGTGTATCCTTGGTTTCTCCTCTGTAATTCCTCTGAGGGAAGAGATGTCACAAATTCAGGCTCATTTGGGAGGGTGGGGTACATGATGGATTCCATTTTAGAGCTGTTGAGTTGAGATAAGGTGGTGGCATGTGTTGGTGCAAAGGAGATATAGATTTGGAGCTTAGGCAAAAAGTTAGCACTAAAAAATACCGATGAGGAAGGCATCTGCATATAGGTACCTGCTTAAGAGGGAATAGTAGTTGAAGTCTTAGGTGGAAATGTACACAGGGAGAGGCCTACAGCTGGACCTCAGGGACACTCACATTTGGTGGATTGAGGGAAAATGGGGATGAACCAGTGGAGGAGGTTGAGAAGAAATGGTGGGGAGAAAACCAGCATCACTGTATTGAGACCTTTACCAATTCCTGTGTGGCCAGCTTTGCACCCTCAGCCTGTAGGACAGTGACTGGCACGTAGTTGGTGCCTAACACACTTTTATAGAATGACTGAATGAATGCAATCCCAGACGGATTTTCTAGCGGGAACCCAGGGTCAACAGTCTCCAATGTTAAAGCAAGGCTGGAATGAAGGAAGGAAGATTTCACTGAGAAAACGGTTTTGGATTTGGGGATTAAGCAATCATTAGTGACTTTACAATATGCAGATTATGAATTTATCACCTTACACTTAGATCATGAGAACCTGTAAAATGCAGATGATAAAACTTAATCCCCTGGATTAGTGTGAAGAGTCAGTGATATATCCTGGTAAATTTTGTGGTTTTTTTTTTTTTTTGAGACAGAGTCTCACTCTGTTGCCCGGGCCAGAGTGCCGTGGCATCAGCCTAACTCACAGCAACCTCAAACTCCTGGGCTCAAGCGATCCTCCTGCCTCAGCCTCCCGAGTAGCTAGGACTACAGGCATGTGCCACCATGCCCGGCTAATTTTTCTATATATATTTTTAGCTGTTCATATAATTTCTTTCTATTTTTAGTAGAGACAGGGTCTCTCTCTTGCTCAGGCTGGTCTCGAACTCCTGAGCTCAAACAGTCCACCCACCTCGGCCTCCCAGAGTGTTAGGATTACAGGTGTGAGCCACCGAGCAGCCGTAAATTGTGTTAAATACTTGGCCCAGCCTCTAGCACAGAGTAAAACGCTCACTCATTTATTCATTCAGCTATTTGTTGAGTGTTTACTTTGGGCCCAGGTATGGCTGTAATATCTGCAAAGAGAACAGTGAACCAGACAGACAGGGTTTGTGCTTTTGTGAAGCTTATATCCAACAGGGGTGGGGACAGGTAGTAACAAACAAAAACATTTGATAGAGACAGATGCTATGCAGAAATGAAAGGATGGTGATCTGAGAGTGATGGGCTTACTACTTGAGGGAGGTTGAATAGGTAATGCCTGGATGACAAGAGCAGCTGATATTGACCATGGTTGTTATTATTATTATTGTCTCCTTCTCTCTAATTTTAAGTTCTCTCTCTTTCCACCTCAATTGTCCACCTGCCTCATACACCATCTCCTCATATCACATCACATTTCCCATGCAAAACCCTTGCATGTCTTTCTGAGAGACTTTGCAAGTTGTTCTCGCCACTCATCCAGCAGGAAAATGTGACTCCCACTTTAAAAGCGGCTTGCAGCTCCACATGGCGCTGCAGAAAAGGCATCCTTGCCCGAGGCAAAGGCATTTACACCTTCTGGGGAGACACATGATTAGAGAAGGCAGACGCAGTGGAGGGGGCGGATGGGAGGCTAACTGGAACTTAATCTATTAGAAAAGGAAAGGCCTTTGAAAAGTGAATTAATGATATTTATAGCTGCATCAGGTAAGTAGCTGGAAAAGCTTGCTGATAATGAGGCCAAGGTTGAATTCCCATATGGATCAGAGAGTTTCATGTGGAGAAGCTATGCTATTCGCTCGCTGGCTATGAAACTTAAGCTAACACATAACCTCTCTGAACCTCAGTCCCCAAGTCTAAAATAGAGACATGCATCCTATCTGCCTGCCTCACAGGATTATTATGATGTACAAATGAGAATGGATAATAAAGTGCTTTTTAAAATCATAAATTTTAAATAGAGTCTATTATTATTGCTGATTACATTATTATTTTAGTGGCTGTAAGTACCCTCCTCCCCCACTCCTGCCATGTATCAGCTGGCTACCTCTCATAGTGGAGATTCAACCACACCATAAATGATGCCTTATAAATCAATCAATGGCTTTTCAATAGGCTCATTATATTAATATTATTCTATTGACCTTGAGTCAGGAAGGTTATATTCATAGAATGAATACAACATGTGTTCTCAAGTGCCAATGCTTGGGTCTATTCTACCACTATTTCTGGCTAAATCTTTTTTTTTTTTTAACTTATTTTTAGTATGTCACACCCAATTGTGGTGTTATTAACCACTAACTACTAGTGTGGTTTTCCTGTCTGCTCCGCATGCAGAATGAGTCCTAGGCCAAGTTACCTTTGAACTTTGTCTTCTTGACTGATGTCTAGAGAACTAGAAATTAGGTCATTGGGTAACCACTTTTCAGTGATGAGAACTGTATGGCACAATACCTCCATTCCAACCCTCTGCTCATCGTGGACACTGCTAATTGATGATTGCACTGTCCTATTGATGTGGCTTAACAGTGCCTTCTAACATGGTAACCACTGCTCACACGTGGCTCTGGAGCATTTAAAATGTGGCTAGCCCAAGTTCAAGTACAGGTAAAACCCACACCAGATTATGAAGACCTAGCACCCAAGAACAGAATGTAAAATATCTCATTAATATTTTTTTGTATTGATTATGACTTGAAATGATAATATTTTGGAAATAGTGGTTTAAGAAAGATATATTATTAAAATTAATTTTACCTGTTTCTTAAAATTTTTAAAAATTGCTACAAGAAAATATAAAATTCTATAGGTGGCTTGCATTTGTGGCTCATGTTATATACTTCTACAGGACAGCGCTGCCTTCAAATCCTTCTTAAGATAGTTCTTTAGGCAGCAGATACCTGTAAGTCAGAAGCACAAGAAGTAGTAGTTTATGGGAGTGGAAGAGGGGTCTACACACAGTTTTCAATCTTAGAATGAAAAAAAAAGCCTTTGAATTTCTCTAGTTCAGTGGTTCCCAAACACGTCTGTGCATCAGAAACTCCTGGGATCTTCAGTTATAAAATTATAGCTTTCCAGGTTTCCACCCCTGAGGATTCAGGTTTAATAGGTCTGGGTTCCCCTCATTGTGTATTTTTAACCAGCAGCCCAGGGGTGTCCTACGCCCTGCTAGGTTTGAGAATCCCTGAGCTAAAACTTTTTTACAATGCAATGAAGGGACTTTCCTAGGGCGACAAGTGGCTATTGGCAGAGCTAGAACCCGAGCACATGTTCCTCCAGGGTTACATTTTGTACTACAGCTCCACAGTGCACTTCGTGCTGCCGCTCAGGACTCGGGCTGGAATGATCTCAGGCTGCACCGCGCCAGGCAGGCACAGCGCGCGGCCTTATTTGGAGAAAGCTCGGTTTGGCTCAGCAGCCCCCTCTGCTGTCAAAAATCTGTAGCTCAGCCTAGCAGAGCCAGCTTTGGGGAAGAGAGCCGGGAGAATGAACACAGAGGCAAGCATAAAGGATGCTACAATGGGGGGGGAATCTGATCGCAACCGCAAAGCGGTCAGAAGGAAACGTAGGCTAAGACCGTTAGAGCTGGAGGAACTGCGGAGGGAGTCTGCCGGACTTCCTCCTGGTCTGGAAAAGGGAATTTGGACGCATCATTTCACTTCTCTGAGCCTCAGTTTCCTCATCTGAACAAGGGAGATCATAACATGCTATGCCAGCTTCCCTCCTTGGATGCTATTTTAGTAGTCTAACGGGATAACGGGAATGTTGTTACCAATGTTTTGGTACGTCGTTACCAATGGCTTTGGCCCAAAGACACACAGCTAGTTAGAAATAGAACCAGACTGTGAACTCCGGTCTCTCAGTGGAGATGTATCATACACGTTCAGCTAACCAAGGAGCGATGTGTTCAGCTGCTTCCAGAGGGACAGGGGCAGGAAAAGCTTACAAGCGAGGTTGAGGCTGGACTTATGCCTAGGTGAATTAAAGCCAGGTAGCTGCTCTGTCATTTATATGTTCATTCACTCATTTATTTGGCTCACTTTTATTGAGTACCTCTTACATGATTGAAATTGTGCAAGAAGTGGTAATAGTAAGTTAAATTAGACATAGTTCTCATTGTATGTGTGGATCCGGCTGTGTCTCCCCGAGTATTTCCTTTGCCAGAGATACCCTCACGACTAGGTCACAGTGTATAAGGACCATGACAGGGTGAAAAATGCAAGCTGCCATATATTGGGAATTTGCTACGTGCCAGATGCAGTGCTAGGCACTTCCCATACTCTTCTATCTTGTTAGATCCTTAGAGCACAGTCCTTAAACCACAATGCTGTACTGCCTTGAAAATACTTCCTCTTGATAAAGGCATTAGGTGGCTGTAAGACTGAAGGTAAAATGCACATTTATTTGTGCATGTCCATCAAAGTGTTATTTATAGCAGTGAAAAATAACCTAAAATAGCCAAAATATGTTTAAATCAATTATAACACAATATTTTTGGAGAATATTTAACAAGCTGGGAAATGCTATTGATACAATGCTGCTTCATAATAGGAAGATATAAATCTGTTTGATACTAATTTTATAAAACACTCACATTCATAAATGTAGAAAAAAGATGAAAGCAATTCCCTAAAATGTGAAGTTTTTATTATTTTTGGGCAATTTTTATTGTGCTTTGAGAGAATCTTATCTTTTTTAACTTTTTGAGATTTTCATATTTTCTACCTTTTTTTAACTTTTCCCACTGACATTTTATTATGACAATTTTCAAACATACAGAAAATTTGAAAGAATTTTACAGTAAATACCCACATACCTACTACCTAGATTCTTCAATTTACATTTTATGACACTTGTTTTATCACCTGTCTATCTGTTCTTCTCTTTATCCATCTTTTTTCTTTTTTTGAGGCAGGGTCTTGCACTGTCTCCTGGGCTAGAGTGCCGTGGCATCATTATAGCTCACTGCAACCCCAAATTCCTGGGCTCAAGCAATCCTCCTGCCTTAGCCTCCTGAGTAGCTGGGACTATAGGCACGTGCTACCACACCTGGATAATTTTTCTATTTTTTGCAGAGATGGGGTTTTGCTCTTATTCAGGATAGTCTCTAGCTCCCAGCTTCAAGAAATCCTCCCATCTCGGCCTCCCAGAGTGCTGGGATTACAGGTGTTAGCCACTGCATTCGACCTATCCATCTTATTTTTTGATGCATTTCAAAGTAAGCTATAGACATCAATACACTTTTCCCCAAATACTTCATCATGCATATTGTTAAAATTCAGTATTTGTGTACTTTTTTTTTTCTTTCAAAGTCAGATTTACTTACAACGAAACACAAAAATCCTATGTCCTATTCAGTGGGTTCTGACAAGTATATCCATCTGTACACCCCGAACCCCTATCAAGATACAGAACATTGTCATCACCCCAGAAAATTCCCTCATTCCCAGTCAGTCCCTGTTCCCGAGGCATATTATGTTCTAATTTTTTTTCCAGCATTGATGACTTTTGTCTATTATAGAACTTCACGTAAATGGAATTATAATACGGTATGTAGTTTTTTGTGTAAGACTTCTTTTGCTCAACATAGTGTTTTTGAGATTTGCCCAGGCTGTTGCACGTACCAGTAATGCACTCCTTTCTATTGCTGAGGGTGCTATGAATATATACCACCATTTGTATTTCTATTCTCCCACTGATGGATACCTGGGCTATTTCCAGTTTTTGGCTATTATAATAAAGCTGTTATGAACAATCTTACACAAGTCTTTTTGTGGACATGTGTTTTTATTTCTCTTGGGTAAATATCTAGGAATAGAATTTCTGGGTCACAGGGTAAGGGTATGTTTAGTTTTATAAGAAACTGCCAAACCTTTTCCCAAAGTGGCTGTATCCTTTTATACAATAACCAACAGTGTAAGCAAGTTCTGGTTGCTCCATATCCATATCAATACTTGATAGTGTCAGTCTTTTAAAAAAAAATTTAGCTATTCAGATGGGTATGTAGTGGTATCTCATTGTGGACCACATACTATTTTTATAATCAGAAAAAAAGAAGTTTTATAAAAAATAAAACTGAAATGATGCCAAGGAAAAGAAAGCGAAAGGACTGGAAATAAATAAGATTAATAGTGCTTTTCTCTTGGTAAATTATGAATAGATTTCCTTTTTTGTCCTACTTTGCTTTAGTTTCCAAATTGTCCAAAATAAACTTGCATTTCTTTTATTGTAGAAGAAAACACATCTTCTTTGTGTCTTTGGAAAAGTATCCATTAGAGTTAAGACATTATTCTGAGATAGTTCAGTGGCATTTTAGTGGTCAGTGACTTTATTTGACAATTTAAAAAGTCGTGGGTTTTGGCCAGGTGTGGTGGCTCAAGCCTGTAATCCACAGCACTTTGGGAGGCCAAGGTAGAAGGATTGCTTGAGGACAGGAGTTTGAGACCAGTCTGAGCAACATGGCAAGACCGTCTCTGCAAAAAAAACCCAAACCATATTATATAAATTAGCCAGGCATGGTGTGATACACCTGTAGTCCTAGCTACTTGAGAGGCTGAGGTGGGAGGATTATTTTGAGGCTGCAGTGAGCTATGATCATGCCACTGAACTCCAGCCTGGGCAAGACAGTGAGACCCCATCTCTTAAAAAAAAACCAAAACCAAAAACAACAACAAAAAACAAAGTGGATTTCGAGTACAGTCGTAGCTATATTGGGCCTTACCTTGTAAATATTCTGTAAGATTGAGCAAACTATTTTCTTTTTCTGGGCTTTGGTTTCTTTCCTCTCTTTGTATAAATGGATTGGAATAGGTACCAAGTCCTTTGTCAGTGTAATGAAAATGTATGCAGAACTGAGCAGGCACTTGTGAATGAAAACTAGGACAAATGAGTTTTCATGGGGAACAGAGGGTCGTTGCCCACGGCTTTCAAGCTGAGTAAAAGAGCCACTTACCACCCAGAGAAGAGATCCATGGTCACAGGAGACCACAGCGTGTAGTGAGGAGAACGTGAGCTTCAGAGTCAGAGGTCCTGGATTCGAATCAAGACAAGACCCTCTTCTCATTCTTTGATCTTAGGCAGGTGCTTTAATCTCTCTGAGTTTCTGCATCTGCTAAATGAAGATAACAACACTTTTATGCTCCTGACTTTGCGTGTCTGTTTTTAATCAGATAATGGTTATAGACATGATCATTTGCAGACGTGTTTGTGACAATCTTTTGCTTTAAAATGTAGCAGGTGAGTGATAAGCCAGGGGAGAGGGACTTGAAATGGGGAATAAAAGGGACGAGAGTTAAATTTAGAAATCTAGATTAGGAAATCTTAAAGGAACCCTAAAGATGATCTAATCAAAACCCTCATTTTGTAGAGGGGAAAATGAGGCCTAGGATCCATCACCCATGGAGTTGGTGGCAGGGCCAGTATGGAAACCCATGTTTTTAATTTTCCAGTCACACCACAAGGCTCCAGTTAACTTTACAATCTGACCCTGGCCTAGTGTCAGTCAGAGCAAGTGCATATCCCATCTAGGCAACCCTGCTTGGGGGTTTTCAAATGCTGTAATCAGCAAGTGCACAGAAACAAACTCTCTAGGAGACTAGTCAGTGGAAGATTCAACTCTTCTTTTCAACGTGACATTTTACGAGCTAAAACAATAGGCATAGAAACTATGCAGTGGATGAGCTGAGTTCCATATTGTTGCATCTGACTCTGTCTCATCCCAAGCTCAGGCACCAACTTCCCTGGTGTGCACGGGCTGCCCATCGAACAGGATTTTCTGTGTATTCATTCATCCACCCGAAGTTTCCCCCATTGTCCTGGGTTGCAGACTAGAGACTTACTATCTGACAACTGTACGATTTTTTGTCACTTTTTAAAAGAGAACAAATATCCCTGCCACACTAATTCACCCTAATCAATTTCTTTCAAGGTTGTTTACCACTAGCTGGGTGGCATTAGCTTGCTTCCCTGCTTAATTTCAGAGGAAAAGATTTCTTCTCACAAAGCTAAAAATTAAGAGTTTAGGTTTTCTCATTTCAAACCCTTAGTTTTTTGGTCTATAGAAGGATTTCAGCAATCTCCTAGGCAATTTTACTGGCTGAGGGGGAAGAAAGACAAGAAGTGAAAATAAAAATCCTGAGTTAGCACCCTCTGCCCTGGAGAGCAGGAAACAGGGAATAAGAATATTAAACTATCTGGGGGAAGTCTGTTCTCTGCTCCTGTGAAAAACATGTGGATACTGGATTTCATGCACAGGTATGTACGTACAAGTGTGTGTGTGTGTGTGTGTGTGTGTGTGTGTGTTTGTGTGTGTGTGTATGTGTTGGAGAGAGGGAGAGAATGTGGGTGAGTATGAGTTTAAAACCATGATGCAGATCAATGAGGACAAACACAGAAAAATAAACCAACCAAAGGCCCAAACTCATTCAAAAGTAACAAATCTCTTGTGAGAAAATCTCTTAGGAAACTTCTAAGTTTGCTACGATGTTTGATGAGGTAGGAGAGTAAAAGGACTAGGATGCTGTGAAGAAAGACTCTCGATCCATCTTTCCTTATACATCTCTTAGAACCAGGGTTGGCTTCACGCTGGAAGGAACAATTTCTTCCAAGCTCCTTCGACCCAAGCCATAGAGAACACAGAAGAAACACTGATGCATTCTTGTGCTTTCCAACACAAATTTATTTCATAGAGCCTTTGTGGCTATAAAGAAATTCTTCGAAAGCAGAACGTAAGAGAGCTCTGTTTGTAGAAAGTCCTTTCTTCCCTGGGCTAAGGGACAAGGGTTCTTTTGCCATCTCCATTCCCCTCCGCCACCCCCCACCCCAGACTGCTTTGTTGCTATGACAAAGTCAGTATTGTACTCCACTCACTGCCATTCACTGCGGTAGGGAAGATGGAGTTGTGACTTGTGGCCCCCAAAGGCAATGTGGTGGAATAGAAAGGCCTGGAACTCAGTCCAGTGTCATGAATTCAGGCTCTGGTTTGGCCAATGACTTCTCAGACCTCAGTATCATCGCTCATACCCAAGGATGCGTGTGAGACATTCAACACAGGGCCAGCCACAGAGCAAGCACTGAGTAAATTCTAGCTGTAGCTGGCATGAAAGTTTGTTTTACCAAATGTTTTTTTCCTCAGTAGGTGTATGTGGCAGGGGAACTGGACTCCTCTAAGAGCATGAAAGAGCTGGCTGCTGAAAGAGGGGGAGGATATAGTAAGAACAGCACAATATTATAGACAAACCTTGGCTAGTTCTTTTCACAAGGGCTAACTCTTTAGCTGTCGGTCCATGTGTGATGTGATGTGGGCCCCAGGTTCTGTTCCTTTGGTTTCAGTGGTGCAACACTGTGTAAGTTTCTTAATAATACCTCTCTAACAAGGTCGTTTTGAGGATCGAATGAGTTAATGCTGAAATGGATTTAGTAGAATGACCAGGTTTTCTGTGCTCGTCCCCGTCTTCCACACTTGGTGCTCAAAGATCTAGGTTGCAGCACTGGAAATACCTGCGTTCTCCACGTGAAACCAGCCCCTAAAGAAGCAATGAAGGCAGCTTGCAGGTGTTGGCAGAAACCTAAGAAACCTTTCACGTGTGTTATTTGGGGTTACTAACCTTCTTCACAATTGTACTCTTTTATTCACCGATTAGCACCGATAATAAGCCCCATTGATGAGAATAGCTGTAATTGGTTCCTAGTTTTTGCTTTGGGATAAAAAGTGAGCTGTTATTCTGAGAATGGTCGGTTTTGAACTGTGTCTACAATTTGCCCAAATGAATTGATGGAAAAGTCACTCTGCATTCTGGTTGTTGGGTCTGCGGGAAACCCGCCCAAGCAATCTAGCTAGTTTTCAACTGTGGACCCGTAGAGTGAGTATTTTGGCACCATGTGGATACTGGACTTCATGCACAGGTATGTACATACGTGTGTGTGTGTGTGTGTGTGTGTGTGTGTGTGTTGGAGAGAGTATGGGTGAGTGTGAGTTTAAAGTCATGATGCAGACAAATGAGGATAAACACAGAAAAATAAACCAACTAGGGTAGAAATCTGCTTGTTTAACTGGTCTCACTTGCATTCATGTAACTTAAATTGCATAATGAAAACATTTTGGCTTGATGAACATAAATCGCCACAAATTCTAATTATTTAGGAGAAAAAAATGATAAGATTCAACCCCAGGACTAAGAATATTCCACATTTTTCTCCTTATGGATTTGTTACAAGAAGCGTACCTATTCAAGTCAGACACTATTGTTTTGGTCCAGGGCCATATATAATGTGTGTTTTTTTTTTCTTTTTTTTTGATTTAAGGAATCTTTCTCCTAGTCCTTACTTTTCTTTTTTACTGTGATGAAATACACATAACATGACATTTACCATTTTAACCATTTTTAAGTGTGTAATTCAGTGGCATAAGGTACATTTCCATTGTTCTATAACTATCAATGCCATCCATCTCCAGAACTTTTTCATCTTCTCAAACTGAAATCTGGTACTCATTTGATCATTCGTGTATTTGAGAGACAGCAAATTGCATGTTTTGGAACTATTTGTATCTCATTCATATGGGGAGTTATCACAGGAAGTAGCATACCCTTTACATTTGCTTATTCGTTTACTCAATTACTCAATAGGTGTTAACTGAGTACTGACGATGAGCCACGGGAATGATGTTGAACATTTCAGACAGAGTCTCGTCCTCTCGAATCTTACAGATTTTTCTCTTTTTATTGTGGCAAGAAGAATAACACTCCCCCCAACCCCCTGCCCTGCACAAGACGTACATATCCTAATCCCTGGAACCTGGGAATATGCTACTCCACATAGCAAAAGGAGACTTTGGGACAGGATTAAATCAAGGATCTTGAGATGGTGAGAGCATCCTGGGTCATCCAGGTGAGCCCAGTGTGATCACAAGCGCTCTTATGAGGGAAAGAAGGAGGCAGGAGAGTCAGAAAAGGAGAGGAGACAGCAGAAGCAAAGTGAATGGAAGGGCCATAGCCAAGGGTTGGGGACAGCCCCTGCAAGCTGGAAAAGGCAAGGAATGGATTCTCCTTTGGAGCCTGCATAGGAAATCAGGTCTGTGTACTGGCACCTTGCTTTTGGTCTCATAAGACTCATTTTGGACTTCTGATCTGCAGAACTATAAGAGAATAAATTTGTGGTGTTTTAAGACATTATGTTTTTGGTAATTTGTGACAGTAGCAATAGGAAACTAATATACTTGCCTTTTTGCTTAGTCAGTTTTAAGTTAAGGGCCTTTTTTATTTTGAGTTTTGCTTGGTTGGTTCAGGAACCAGGAAATTGGGAAGAATTTTCCAAGTGACAGAATTGTGTTTGCTCCAGAATCTCTGCACACCCCATGTCATCAGGCCTGTGCCTGGACTTTCAGTGGGCTATAGGACGTATTTAATTAATCTCTATTTTCTTACCCGCTGCAGCGTACTGGGTACGCTAAACATCTAACACTCAATCTAGGAGACATCCTATGCTTGTTGTGGGTCCTTTCTGCAAACGAGGCAACTTTCATGCCGAGCATTCTATTAGTAAATTTATATATGCTTAACCACTGTGCCTACAGTAAAAATGGTTGCTACAAAGTGCTGGTACTGTATTCACATGGGTCATGTACAAAAGTAGAAGATTCAGGATTTTTCTGAGACCCAGATAAAAGGTATAAATGTCCTATATAGGAATCTTTCTTAGATTAGAAAGAAAATCTGACAGTTTTAAACTCTCAGTATTTACCTACTTATGTGCTTATCTGAAACAGTAATTTTTATTCTTTTGGCTGGAAAATTTCTTCTTGAGAATGGAGAATGATATTTCCAAAGCTTTCAGACTTAATTGTGTGGCCTCCCTCTCCAATCTGCTGGGCAGAGAGAGGTCAGGACTGAGAGGATCAAGAGGGAAATCGCTACTAGTCTTCAGAAGAAAAACCTTGAGCACAAGAAAGGGAGCTCCATGTTCTCTGCCTTCTTGACCTAAGACCAGAGAAAAACCGATTTTTCTATTTATCTGATGTTTAGGGAGGCTCATAAAAGTGAGTCTTTTTTTTTTTTAAATTGAGGTGTTAGCTGAACATGTCTGTTTCATGCTAGAAATGAAATCTAAGGAATAGAAAGTTGAAGCCCTTTGAAATGGTTTACAAGGCCTTTCAGGACCTGGCTTGCCCTTTCCCCTACCTGTCTAGCCTTATCTGTCATCATTCTACCTCTTAATCTTCCAGCCATACTGAATTTTTCAGTCCCTCTAAAATTCTGAGTCTCTCTAGCATCTTAGCCCATGCCTGACTCAGCCTGAACCCTGCTTTCTTTTCCCACTTGCTGACTCCTCCATGACCTTCAGCTTAGAGGTCATGTCCTTGGGTTAGCTTTTTTGTGACACACCACTCTGAACCGTTCCCCTGTAACACAGCTGTCATGCACTATATTACTACTGATGTCCATTTGCTGTCTGTCTCCCCTACTAGACTCTAAGTGCCGGGAGAGCATCACACAGGGGCCTGTGTCTTTTTTGTTTATTGTTTTCCCTAAACCATGCCTGGCACTTCCTTCTAACAGACTGGCACTCTGCCTGTAGGCCAAATTTACCTCCGTCAGCCTTTTATACACCACCATTTGTTTTAATTGCACGGCTGTACATGACTGAGCAAACGCTAGATGGGTACCTGTAATCAAACAGTCCAGAGATTTTAAGCACTTTTGTTCATTCCTGGAGCAGGCACTGAGCCTTGGCAATGGGTAATTTAAATTCTGGACAACGAGTTTTCAACCCACTTCAATGGCTGCGTTTTGAGAACAGCGGAAAAAACCTGACCCTTTGATGATTAGACTGGATCAGTTTTCATAATTCTACTTTATGCACTAGAATGGTTAGCAAACTTCATTACAGCAGCCTGATGAGAAAGCTTTTAGCTTCTAATATAGATCGTGTGAGTAATTTCGATCTGCTCCCAAACTAAGGCCACTCTGAACAGAAGTGTTTCTCAGACAAGACAATCTTATATTAATAGTCTCATCATTATAAATAATTTCAAAGTAGGCGTAGGTAAAAGCCTACAATTAGTATCTTGTCTGTGTACGTTTGATCTAGAGAAAGGACAGCTGACTATTGCAGTTGAAAGCCACCATAAACCCCTATAACCTAGTGAGCCTGCATTTGCTGAAATTGTAAATTGATATCTTTTCTTTTGCTTTGTATATCCGGAACATTGCCAGAATCCAAACAATGCTTAGTAATCAAGGGGAATTATTATTATTATTATTATTATTATTATTATTATTATTATTTTTGAGACAGAGTCTCGCTCTGTTGCCCGGGCTAGAGTGAGTGCTGTGGCGTCAGCCTAGCTCACAGCAACCTCAAACTCCTGGGCTTAAGCGATCCTACTGCCTCAGCCTCCCAAGTAGCTGGGACTACAGGCATGTGCCACAATGCCCGGCTAATTTTTTTCTATGTATATTTTTAGTTGGCCAGATGATTTCCATTTTTTTTCAAGTAGAGGTGGGGTCTCACTATTGCTCAGGCTGGACTCGAACTCCTGACCTCGAGCGATCCACCTGCCTTGGCCTCCCATAGTGCTAGGATTACAGGCGTGAGCCACCGCGCCCGGCCAAGGGGAATTATTTTTAAGAAATTTCCAGAAAATATATGTGACATTATCTGACAGAAGCTCAAAGCATTCTGGGCTTCCCCTTTTGTAACTCTCATAAATTACTACTTCAATGCCACAGTAGCCTGTGAGCTCCATCAAGGCATGATTTTTTTCTATCTTGCCACTGAATCCCCGGCACACAGAGGAGACACTTCATAAATACTGGTTGGATGGATAGATGGACGACACAGATGAATGAAATTCCGTAGTGATATATTGGTATATGTGCATTTTTATCTTTGGCCACTCAACTCGGTTCTGAGTTAGAATGCTATAGTTTATTTGGAAAATTGCTTTACATCCTGCTTTAGTTACTATGGTTACCTAATAAACCACCCCAAACTTAGGGCTTAAGATTCAATAAGATTTATTTTGCTCACAGATCTGCAGTATGAACTGGGCTCAGTGGGGAAAGCTCATTTCTGCTCTCCTTATTGTTGGCTGGGGTGGCTTGGAGGCTGGAGAGGGAAATCACCTGAGAGCTACTTGTAGCCTAGGTTTAGAACCTTGAAGGGCTGGGAGCTGGTTCAACCAGAGCCCCTTGGACATCTCTCTCTAGCTCTACATGGACTCTCTGTGTAATCTCTCCAGCATGGTGGCTTCAGGGTAATGGGTCTCCTCACATGATGTCTCAGGGCTCCAGAGGTGCCTGTTCTCAGGAGAGAGAAAAAGCCATGTGGAATTTGTATTACTTTTTATGACCGTGCCTCTTAAGTCTCACAGCATCACTCTGCTGCATTCTATCTCTTTGAAGAATTGGCTATGGCCAGCCCATAATCAAGGGGAGGTTGAATTGGACACTCCATTTTGTGGGAGAAACGTCGATGAACTTGCAAATGTATTTTAGAACCAATGAACTTGCAAACGTATTTTAGAGCCAACAATCACCCAATCACTGTTCTGGAAGTTGTGAGCAAAGAACCTTTAGTCAAAATCAATAAAGTTGAGACTTGAACCCTTATTGTGAATGAGACAAGAACTGCAGAGAAGTAAACCTAGAATATCAGTGTCATTTTTTCTTATGTATAGAGATGAAGATGAAGGTTTGAATGAGGATCCTTCTCATGCCAAGGTAAGGCAAAAAGCATTTAACTCTTCCAAAGTGTAGAATTCTGGGCCGGGCGCGGTGGCTCACGCCTGTAATCCTAGCTCTGGGAGGCCGAGGCGGGTGGATCGCTCGAGGTCAGGAGTTCGAGACCAGCCTGAGCAAGAGTGAGACCCCGTCTCTACTAAAAATAGAAAGAAATTATCTGGCCAACTAAAAAATATATATACAAAAAAAATTAGCCGGGCATGGTGGCTCATGCCTGTAGTCCCAGCTACTAGGGAGGCTGAGGCAGTAGCATCGCTTAAGCCCAGGAGTCTGAGGTTGCTGTGAGCTAGGCTGATGCCACGGCACTCATTCTAGCCCGGGCAACAAAGTGACACTCTGTCTCAAAAAAAAAAAAAAAAAAAAAAAAAAAAAACAAAGTGTAGAATTCTGGGGTGTATTTCTGTTCTTTGAATGGGTGCCGGTGGGGATCTTACAAAGAGGTGTAACAAATGATATCAGCATTTGTGTTAGTCGACACAGCTTTTGTGTGTCCTCTTTGCTTTCCCACCCTGTCCCAGCTTGTTCCCCCAGCCAGGCTTCAAGAAGCTGGTAGTGACTTTTTCCTGATTCTCTAGTTGTTCTTTCTGGACCTTACTTGCTTAGTGCCTCCCACAGTTGTGTAAAATATCATTTCCATAACAAATAAACTTCTTATTCTGTAATACTGACAGTGGTTCTGTTATCTGAATGCTGACTGCTAGAGAAGAAATCAGCATCATATTATTTTATAAAAAATTCTTGGGCGGGGTGTGGTGGCTCATGCCTGTAAGCCCAGTGACTCAGGAGGCTGAAGTGGGAGGATGGTTTGAGCCCAGGAGTTTGAGACCAGCCTGGGCAACAGAGTGAGAACTTGTCTCTAAAAAATGAAAAATATTAGCAGTTTAGAGACACATGCTTATAGTCCCAGCTACTTGGGAGGCTGAGGTGGGAGGGTCCCTGGTGGCCAGGAGTTTGAGGTTACAGTGAGCTATGATTGTACCACTGCACTCCAGCCTGGGTGACAGAGTGAGATCCCCTCTGTAAAAAAAAAAAAAATCTTTTTGGCATAATATAGCTTGAATCGTTGTTTGTTATCTGCAGTATAAAGCCTCAACTAAGATGGCAGCTATAAACCATGTATAGGGAACTTTAAAAAATCTAATGGTTCCCCCAGAACACTTTGCATTGACCTCTATTAAGACATCATCCAAAGATGGATAAAGTGCAAGTTAATAATATGCAGTATAACATATGTTTTTCTCCTGCTAGACCAAGACCTGGTAACTTTTTCCAAAAAGGACTAGCTAGGAAACATTTTAGGTGTTTGAGGGTTTCTGTTGCAAAGCTTAAAAACAGCCATAGCCGGTACACGATGGAATGGATGAGGCTGTATTCCAAACGAAACCATTTACAAACACAGGCTGTAGGCAGGACTGGGCCCATGGGTCTTAGTTTGCTGACTTGTGCTCAGAAGCTAGTAGGCATTCTGTAACACGGACCTGAGGGAGGAAAAATGCTGTGTAATGGAAATACTGACTTTCTGGAAGAGAGCAGAGAAGGTAAAACAAGCAAGTGTGTAGAAAAAACAAGAGATGACGTGCCTAAAGTACAAGGTATGCAATAGGAAAGGTATCAGAGAAACAGGAAGAGGAAAGGTTAATATCTAAGAAACTGAGTAAAAATTGTAGTAAAATTGTATACAGTTTTAGTTAAATGAGTTTTCTAATTTTTTCTTTTTCTAATCTTTTTTTCCCCCTAATTTCTAATATTTTCTTAGCTAATATCTAAGAAAGTGAGATTTAAGTAAAATCTTTTTCTGTGCAGTAGTGGAAAATATGTGTGGCAAAAGGGATGATTTGTTTTATGAAGGGAGGTACAAGCAATGCCATTTTTTCACAAGATTTTAAAAATATTAAATCTAGCTCAGGCTCTGCTTGCCAAGATTGACAAGGCAAGACAATAGCAGTCATTGGTGTGTATACGTGGGCCGGGGTGGGGAGGGCAGGCAAGGGCTCCCTTTCCTGTCTTAGTTTGGTTTGAGATCTCACGGCTTATGAAGTCCAGGAAAATGATGAAGGCTTCTGGCACTCAAGGCAAGACGGTCACCAGGGTGGCCAAGCCCTATGGTGGGATTGTTGCTAAGGCTCCTGAGACCACAGCATTTGGGACTCAGGCCTCAGTCACTCTTGGATATGAGGAGGCACCAGCTCTCCCCTGGCCCAACCACAAATCTGAGAAATCTTATCTCAGATTACTTTCAAAGCACCAGCTAACCAGTCCTCTCCACTCTGAACAAGCCACCAACTGAGCTAGTTGCAAAGTAATTGTCCAAATCCTCTCTGGGCAGCCACCTACGTATGGATATATTTAGAAAGAGCCTACGTCCTCTACAGGCCGGACTCCTTGGGCAAGTCCTTCCGAATGCCCAGTCAGATTAGGAAATGTCATCAGGGTGCTCCCCTGCCCCCACCCCTGTCTGGCAGCTTTCTTTTTTGGCCCTGAAACAAAGGCCTTCTGGGAAGGGGTAAATACTATTCATTTCTTCCTTATAGGAAGAAATGGACACAAAAATATAACAGTAGATTATCCTACTACAGAAAATTCTCAATAAATCATCATGCTACGTATGTAAAATATGTTTTGCTGGTAAAAGGAACTCATGAGAATCAAATGAAATAGTGGATGGGAACGTTTGCTTTCTTTTACTTTCTCACTGTCTGTAGGGCATGGCTGTGAAAAATACTCACATTTCCTTGATAGAAGATGTTCACAGTTAACATGAGGAGAGAGCAAATGGGTTTTCTCTTAATTGGTTTCAGGATGGGAGGAGTTGGAAATACTTCTCTCTTGCAGATCTGTGAGTTTGCTGACTCCTTTTTTTTTCCTTTGAATTTCTAAATATGGTTAGTTTCCTCTGAGTCCCTGAAAATGTGCCAGTCATTTGTAAAGAAATCAAGAGAATGTTTCTAAGTTCTGATGATCTCCCCACAAAGGGAAGCAAAGAGCATTAAAGAGTTGCTGAGTTAACACCATAGGTGTGTGATTCTTTGACCTTTTTTCTCCTTAAAAAACTATTCCTAAAGTACAGCCTAGAAGAGCCTAGAAAGTAGAGCCTAGAAGAGTTGAGATTACATGACTGGACCAGACCCCCCTATAATCTGCACGTTCTCCAAGTGTGGGGATGTAAAATAGGGTTGCATAAAAGGAAGTTTTCCTTCTAGGTCTTCCCTTTGTTAACTGTGTGAACTTTGTGCCAGGGTCTCATTGTCCATAAGCATCAGATCCCTTGTCCCTAAAATGGAGGTAATGACAGTATCTACCTCTGAGGACTGAGGGTTGTGTGGAGTAGTGGTTAAGAGCATGGATGTGGAGTTGGACTGAACAGGTCTCCCCCACCGCTGGCTCCACCGCTGGTGGGCTCTGTGTGAGCTTGGTCAAGGTCTTTGCCTCTGTGGACCCCAGTTTTCCCTATATAGAGAATGGTGCTAACAACAGGACCTAGCTCTTTGGGTCGCTATAATAATTTAGTAAATTGATAGAGGTAAACTACTTAGGACAGTGCCTGGCAGCTAGGAGAGCTCAGTAAATGTTATTTCTTTGTGTTGTTATGAGAAGCAGAAACGACATTGGGGGAGCCAATGTCAAAAAGCCTTCGTGGGTCCCTAGTGATACCCATCATAGTGGGTATAAAGGAAATGCTAGGCAAGAGGCTATCTCTTATGGCATGAGTCCTTTGCCAAGGGACAGCTTTCCTTGGACAGGTATCTGTACCTCACTTATACATTGATGTTCAGAATCCAATCATTAGAGAATAAATTTGTTGACCCGAAAGAAGTGAATGAGGCAAAAATCTCAATCAGTGGAGGTGTATTAAGCCACAATTGAGGACACACCTGGGAAAAACTCAAAGCACAGACAAACTTATGGCTGTTTTTTTCTGAAGGGGAATTTGGAATTTTCAGTTTTAAAGGGGAGTAGGGCATGCAGAAAGGGAAAAAAAGGCAAGGTGTGGGAGTAGTAAGACAAAATGGTTATATTCTTATGAGACTCAGGAAAATCTACATTTTACATAAGATAAGGTGAATATTAGAAGAGAAAAAGGAAGTGAAGGAAGCATCAATTGTGTAGCTGTCCCTGGGTAGGTGGAAGAATGATCTCATTTTGTCTCTGTTCTACACTTGTGAAGATTTGTAATTCATTATTAGTGTGGAATTGAACAGACTTTAGTTTTAGGAACTAGATGTAGCTTGCAGACCTAAAGTTATAATTTGCGTATCCTTGCTGGTGGGAAGCCAGCAAGGAAATTTCCTTAATGAATGATCTGTGGGGGCCAGTCCTTCACAGGTGCCTGAGGCCTTTCTCTTCTCCTTTTGCATAAGGAATTGGGGAGGTCCTGAGATTTTTATTTTCTTTTACAAATTCATTAGATTAAGACAGTATGTCTTTGGTTATATATTGAACCTAAAAACTACTCACCAATTGAATGATTTATAATAACAGCCACATTTTTTCACAATTCCTTGGATTGACTAGGCCGTCTTGTTTCACATGGTGTTGGAGGGGGCTGTAGTCATCTGGGGGCTCAGCTGGGTGGGGCATCCAAGGGGGCTCACACAGCAGACCCAAAAGACACCTCAGGTCTCCTCCCCATGTCCTCTCCATGTGGCCTTGGTTGCTCACAGCACATGTCTGGGTTCCAAGAGGTAGGTAGCTGCCAGTTCTCTTAAAATCTGCACTCAGAAGTTCCAGAATGTCACTTCTGCCTCATTCTATTGCTCAAACCAGCCACAGGGCCAGCTCAGATGTAGAGGAGGAGAAATAAACTCCAACACCTGATGTGAGGAACAGTGTGAAAGGACAGGAAGGGGCCGTCTTTGAAGACTAGCTACCTGTATCCGTCATCTATTGCTGTGTAATAAATTGCCCTAAAAATGTAGCAGGTTAAAACAATGAACATTTATTATCTCATATGGTTTCTGAGGGTTAGGAATCTGGGAATGGTTAGCTGAGTGGTTCTGATTTCAGAGTCTCTTAGGATGTTGCAATCAAGCTGTCAGCTAGTATTTCTGAAGAAACTGGAATATCCACTTCTAATCTCAGCCACATGACTGTTGGCAGGAGGCTTCAGTCTCTTGCCACGTATCTTCATAGGGCTGTTCATGGCTTCTTCCAGTGGGAGTGGTGATCAAACAGAGGCAAAGGGAGAGGGAGATGGCCTGCCAGATGGAAGCCGAAATATTTTTCTAACCTAATCCTGGAAGTGATGTATTATCACTTCTGCTATATGCTATTGGTCATACAGATCAAACCTAGTATACTGGGGGGAGTGAGCTACAAAAGGGTATAGCTGGGGGATCATTGGGGGTCATTTTAGAGGCTGCCTACCACACTGCTACACAGTGGTGCTGTGCATGAGCAACTTCTCAGGAGCTTGTTGAATATGCAGATTTCTTGGCTGAGCTTCTTATGTGGACCATGCTTTGGGAAACTTTGACCATACAAGTCTTTAATCTGATTGGCAATATGATGCCCAAAGGGCTGCTGGTTGTCTGCTGTGAGCACATATTTACGCTTCAGTGTGAGTAGATACAGGTTCTCTCCTGCCTCCCAGGAGGTTCTGATGTGTACTAAGTGTGAAGGCTACAGCCCCCTGGGTTGTTTGGAGCAGATGCCACTGACAGTATGGATTTTTGGTTTGGGGATCTTCAGTGAAGTCTTTCCTTATTTTTTATTTTTCCTAAGCTGCAAATCTCTGCTATTGATTAGCATACATGTTCTCAAACATATGGGTCCAGATCAGTGGCTACCTACTCATAGATACACATCATATGCGTATGTACAAACGATGACGTCACTACCACTGGATTTCAAGAGCATCCCTAGTAAGACACTAAGTTCCTAACTTTCTGGTTTGACTCATCACCATGGGGAAGCCCTCTAAAATGTATTTGGATTCGTCCCTCCCTTTTTACCCTCCCCTGCTTCTTTCTCTCTCTCCCTTTTATCCAACAAAATAACCCATATAAGAGTCACCTTTTGGCTGTCTGCTGAACTCACAATGATTTTCCCTCCTTTTTTGTCCCCTTCCCAGTGTTCCCACTAGTTGTGTTTGAAGCACATATTCCTGACCATCTGAACATAGCAAACTGGATCACTGTGGACACCTGGTTCAAGCTGGGCAATCAGATTCCTTCCCTGGAACTTGGAATTGGGACCAAAGGGGAGACAACAAAGGATTCTTTTTGCATGGCCAAGCTCCTGCCCTGTAAGGTGCAAAAACTGTGCTGGGACTGAGTCCCTTGGCCACCACCCCATCCTTTTTTTATTTTTTTTTAAGGAATGATAGCTTACAACACCCTGTCCTTTTGCTGTGTAGGTTGATAAAGGGAAACGTCCATCTGCAGTGATTAAAGAGTCAAGCAGATGATAGGAAGAGTTGGCGATGGAACATGGAAGAGTGTGACCTTTGGATTCCAGATGGCTTTCCATTTCTTTTGTCAGTCTTTCCCTGAGGCTTGGCTTGGATTCCATGAGATTCCCTTGTAGACTTGTAATCATATGCCCCCTCCGTTTGAATTTAAGTTAGCTCCCATAGGTTTCTGTTACTTGACTACTAATACAATCCATGTATACAGGCACTTTGGCTACTATACCCTTAACCTAGTGAGTTCAAACAACAGAAGAGAAGATTCTCACCAAAGCCACATGTAAATGAATAGATGCCTGGACTCAGGGTGGTGGGAGCACTGGGGAGGGAGTTCTACTCCACCTGGGAGTGTGGCAAAGGTTTCACAGAGCAGGTGATGTTTGAGCTGGGGTTTGGAGGATGCTAGGGGTTTACTAGGAACAATGAGTACTAGTCCCATGTGGCTAGGCTGGTATGTAAAAGTAGGAGGGAGAACACCCATAAAAACTGGAGATGTAATTTGATGCCAGAAAAGTCAAGGGTTTCTCATGCCACGCTAAAAATAGCAAGACGTATTTTCAAAAGAGAAATGAAGATAATCTAAAAGCATAATCTGGAAACAATTGGTCTGGAATATCTCCTCATTATGGATTCATTTACTATGTACTGCAATAGACCTGGCCCTTGTAAAAGCACCTAGAATTCAAATAACTCTCACATATACCTTCTATAAGGTTTGGTCCATATTTCAGAGAAAGCTATTGAAAACCATCAATAATCTTTCATTCTGGTTGTAATATGTCTGTGGCACGTGGAAGGCATTAAAAGAGACTTCCAGTCTCACATTTGGCTCAGGCATATGTTAATTAGAAACAAAAGCAATTTGGGTTTAATTTAATGGTGGTGGGAGATTCATTACAGACGCTCTGTGGTTATACACAGTGCAGTGAACGTAGGTTTCTATATTATTTTTTTTCACTTCATATTCTTTTTGTCTTTTATAGTCATGATTTAATGTATTTCCTGGGGATTCTGACTTTCCTTCCTTTTCATTTTCCCTCTCATTTGCTTTTTTTTCTATCTAGTTAATGATCATATTTGAAATTTAATTCTTTTCCTCCTGGAAGCCTTTGTTTGTTTCTGCATCCTGTAACTACACATCTCTCATTTTTCTTTCAGGTGGGCAGAGTTGATCATGGATTATTCAAGGGGTGGCAACCAGGTTGCTGGCTCATGTGGACTCTTAGTTTTTCACCTTCTTGTACTATTGCTGATCTTATAGCTTCCCCTGCTCATTAACATATCCATTGATCATTACTCAGGGATGAAGAGGAAAAAGAACTTAAACAGTTAAACGTTAGTGATTTTTGAGCAAATTTGATGAAAGTTTAGTAGGGAAAGGATTTGAAACTCCTGGCTATAAGAAGAACTTTTGATTATCAGTAGAGCTGATTTATTAAATATTTGGGAATATTGACTTTCCTAGATTAGACTACTAGGCTGTTGAGGGAAAGGCTAATAGTATTCTAAACACAAACCCAGCATGGGGGAAAACATGGTTTTTTTGATCATGCCTAAAGGAGTTTAGGGCCCTGGGGTTCTTTTCCGAAGTTTTAGCAAGCTGTAAGAAAGAAGTTTTCTTTTAAGAGAATGCATCTAGTGGAGAACTCTAGACTACATGGGATAGCTTGCTTGTCCTTTGGGAAGGAGCAGAACAGCCAGGACTCCCACTGTCTTTATTCAAAGTTGGAGGTAGGTAGTATAGCTTTCAGGTCCATGGACGTGTGTCCTCACTGCCAGTAACTAGCTATGTGATAATAACAAAAGCAATACCAATAATAAAAACAATACTGATGACTTGTTGTGCTATTGTTATACTCAAGACATTTTACTTATTTTACTTTGTTCTTGTGAAAACCTTATGAATAGGAAAATTATCTCTACTTTATATGTAGGAAAGCTGAATCAGAGAGAGATTACATAGTATATGCCCAAGGTTACCATGTTGGTAATAGGCAGGAGGCTAACTCTGGAGCCTTTGTTCTTAACCACTATCTTATACTTTTGTTGGGGTTCAGAAAATGATAGCCCAAAGTGTGATGCTTTGGCATGCTGAGTACTTTGAACTAAAGGGCATTGGAAGGCCTCAGATGCAGGCTTAGAACCAAGGTCTAACCTGGCCTTCTGTTGCCTTCCTGTCTCTTCCGTCTCATTCTCCCCCAAACAAGTCATAGAAAACATTGTTCTTCTTCCCTAAAGTGGAGAGGTCATAGAAACTAGAACTTCTTTTCCCCAAAGCCAGCCATAAAAACCAGAATTATTACTCTAAACTCCCTTCACCTTTCTGTCTAGGAGCAGGCTGTAAAGAAATTCCTCTACCTATTCTTGTCTGATGATAGGTCATAAGGCCCTCATTCCAGAGAGGTCTCGCCCCATACCCAGGAGGAAGAAATGCTATGCAGAGAGGCCAAGAAGAATCTGAACAAACAGGCCTTGCTGGGTTTCCCCACTCGGTTTATTACTATTAAGTCATATGCTTTTGTCCAATCACACTTCTACATGGCTGTCCTTTCTTCATCAGATCCAAGCAAACAATGGATAGTTTCCATGTATCTTTGCATCTTCATTCTGAAGGCTCTAGTGTCATGTAAAACTCTGATTAAACGAATCTGTTATGCTTTTCTCTTGTTAACCTGTCTTTTGTCAGAGGAGTGTCAGCAGTGACCCTTACTATGGGGAGGAAAGGGATCACACCTTTCTGCCCCTACATTTTTCTCCCAACACTCAATTGCCTGGTCTCTCTGGGTCTGTTTCTTCTTACAAAAGGGAAATTTGTGATTGTTCTGACACCACCTTCTGTGTGAGAGAATCAAATGAAATTGTGAAAGGGAAAATGTTTTGAAGACTATAAAGTAGCAGAAAAATACAAGCAATTATTAAGAGGGACATGCTGAAAGAAAGAGCAAGAAAGAAGGCTCCCTGGAGTGAGAATTAGAGTTTGACCTTCAGCAAAAGGGCCATCCTGCCTGTGCTGACAGCCCAAGCTGGGAACCTGGGTCCTTCTCCCACAGCTGTCAGAAAGGCAGAAGCAGGGGACAGGCGCCAGGCCTGGGCATTCAGGCATGAGTGGCAAGGCCCTGTTCAGTGGAGTTTCTGGGCAGATTCACTCAGAACTTGACCTTTTGAATGTAAAACACTTGTCAGGTTGCCAAGTCTCAGCAAGCCAGGGAACAGATTCAGATTCTGATTCAGCTCGAAGAAGAATATTCCTGTGCTGTCCCAGGGATGCTGTCTGTCTGTGGTCACGGGGTTTCTTTTGGAGAGAAATGGCTTCTACTGAGGTCAGGATACACTTGGACACAGGAAACTCTCCACTATCTAGTTGATGTTTTTCAATTTTTAAAAACCATGTCTCCATTTTATATATGTGGTGCTTTCTATAATTTGTATTATGAAAGATAATTATTTATATCTTCCATTGTCTAACTATAAAATTGTGTGGTTTATTTAAGTAAGTGTTTTCAAATTATATTCTTCCCTCAGCCCCCTACTCTCACTCAAATTTTGGAAAAATCTCTCTGGGTAGGGCTGGGGGGAAGGGGATTCTTGTTTTCTTGGGAGTCATTGATATAAATAGCATGCTTTTAGCAAGGTCTCAGTTGATGTTTTTGGACAAGAGATTTGGACAGGAGAGTTCTGTGAAATATAAAGTTGTGGACTGCTCTATAAACTTGATACTAACAGAAAGTTTTCCTTTAGGAGTCAAACTGCAGAGGCTAACATGAGAGGTTAGTGATTTTAAGTGATATATTTATAGCCTCTGAGTTATTCCCAAGAATGTGAGTTCACACCGTTGTTGTTTAAATGTTTATAATTAGGTAGGTTGTGGATTGGCTCCGAGTCCCTCCCATCCTGGATGACACTCTTTGCCACATGACTTCACTCTTTCTTCCCTCAAGAAATAGAGGCTATTTGTCTACCTCTTGAATCTGGGCTTGGCCACATGACCTGCTTTGGTCAAAGGAATATTTCAAACTGTGACACAAACAGAGATTTAAAAACTGCCGCACATTGGGCGTGTCCTCTCGCTGCATGGACCCCTTTTGCCACCATGTGAAGAAGCCCAGACCAGCCTATTAGCAGTTGAGAAACCACATGGAGCCAAGATAAGCTGGCCCAGATGAGGGCCCTGGACAAACTCTTCTGCTGCCCACCAGGAAGTGTGAGTGCAGTCACTCTAAACTTTCAGTCCCGGCCAAGCTGCAGCTGACAACAGAGATTTGCCAAGCCGGCCCAGACAAGAGCTGCCCAGCAGACCCATAGAATCAAGAGAAATGAAATGTTTGCTGCTTTAAGCCACTAAGTGTTGGAGTATTTTATTATACAACAAAGCTAACTGATTCAAACTCTATTTTTAATTGACCTAACAGGATTCTTGCTGGAGGTGGGCCTGCTGATCAGGCCTCACCTGGGGGCTGGTGGAGGATGAGGAACCTGATTAGATATCAAGGGTTGATTAGATATGGAGGATGGGGGATTCTGGCTAAACCAATTTAGCAGGATTCTTGCTAAAGCTGGACAATGTTGTAACAGACACAGGAATCCAAAAGTCAGTTGAAAAAGAATTCAGGGGAACCTGAGTTGTTTGGTCAAGGAGAGGATCTTTGTCGTTATTTTGGTGGCAATGCTTTTGCAGGCCATGGAGGTGCCAGATGTGTATTTATATTGAACCCAGCTGAGAGACTGCAGTGGCAGTTTGCCCACCTCCACCTTCCATCGAATGCAGCCCTCTTGGCACAGTGCGCGGTGCACCACGCAGGCACAGCCATGCAAGGTGTCCCAGGGTCAGCTTAAAACTGGGGAAAGCTGGTGAGAAGCTGGGTCGAGATTACCTCTGTTAGAACCGGTTTCCCTCGGCCCCAGGAACAGAGAGGCAGAGTCACCGAGGCTGCAAAAGGCAAAGGAGTTTACTGGCTAGCTCGAGCTAGGGTCCAAGTCCCAGAGCACCAATGCAGTGGCCTCTCCACGAACCAGGACCCCGCCCTGGGGTAAAAATTAAGCTTTTATACTTTTCAGTAGGTTACATACGCTGGGCACACCATCCCCCTTCCCTCCCTCAGTTCATTTGTTCCTTCAAGACTGGCTGACTGTGTCAGCTCCTGATTGGTCGGCTCCAAGTCTAGGGATCCTCCGGTGGTCATCGCTGGCGTCATTTCAGGGGAAGGGGAGGGCTGGCGCCGGGGAAACTGAAACTTAGGCCTATTCCAGGAAGCCTAGCCTGTCATGGAGTTACCTTTGCTCTTACACCTCTAAAGAAGATCACTTCTGAAGACCACCCAACAAACTGATCTTTATAATAGGATTAAAACACGATGCCAGACTAAAGTAAAACTAAACAAAACACCAAATACCAAAAATTAGGAAAAAATGAGGAAAAGGAATAAATAAGAAAAAAATGAGAGAAGGAAAAAAGAAAATAAGAAAAAAAGAAAAAGAATAAGAAAAAAGAAAAAAATGAGAAAAATAAAAGAAAAAAGACTGAGGAAGGGCAAAATGAGAAAAACAAAAATAAAATTAAAAATGAGGCCAGGTGTGGTAGCTCACACCTGTAATCCTAGCACTTTGAGAGGCCAAGGCAGGAGTGCTTGAGGACAGCAGTTTGAGACCAGCCTGAGCAAGACTGGGGCCCTGTCTCTATAAAACATAGAAAAATTAGCCGGGTGTGGTGGCACATACCTGTAGTCCCAGCCACTTGGCCACTCAGGAGGCTGAGGCAGAAGGATCTCTTGAGCCCAGGAGTTTGAGGTTGCTGTGAGCTATGATGATGCTGTGGTACTCTAGCCCAGGTGACAGAATGAGACCCTGTCTCAAAAAAAAAAAAAAAGAAAAAGAAAAATTAAAAATGACACTTTGGTCATAATCTCTCAGGCCACTGAAAACCAGCTTCCTGAGCTAGACAGACTGAAAACCTGAGTTCAGCCAGGGACTTTACGCAGGTGCTTGAAATTTCTTAACAGTGGCCCCTTGTGAGGCCATAGTAAGAAAGGGACCTGTCATGGCTGGTGATAATTCACAGTGGTTTCCTCATTTTTTGTCTTCAAGAACCTTTACTCTTAAAAAAGTTATCGAGAACCCCAAATAGCAACAGATGTTTATTTCTGTGGGTTATAGCTGTCGATATTTCCCTTATTAGAAATTAGAACCTGTATGACACTTTGGTGGCTTTTTCATTTCTAATTTGAAAAGCTATAATAATTTTTGGCTAGTTATGTTTTCAAATGTCTAAATATGTGGAGTTTTTTTTTGTTTGTTTGTTTCAAAACATTTAAGGAGTACAAGTTATAAATCCTCCGAGGAGGCACGATTCTAGGTTCTGGGGAAACCTCAAAAAAAGTCCCTGAGTTTGTGGTGCTTTGTTGTGGGGTGGCAGAAACTTGAAAACAAGTCAACAAATCAACAGATAAATTGAGAGGGCGATATATGAAGGAAATATGGGGGATATGTTAGTCCTACTGGGTGAGACATTACTTTAGATGGGGTGCTAGCATTTAAGCTGAGACCAGGAAAGGGACTTTCTAAAGCTAAGGGGTATTACACCTGCAAGTCTCCGAGGTAGGAACAAGGTTGGCATATTCCAAGAGCAGAAGGCAATCAGAGTGGCTAACTCTTAATGAGCAAGCAGAAGGGTGGCGGAAGGTCAATGTAGACAGACCGGCGGAGGCGGAGATGAGAATCCTGCTTTTCTGGTGGGTTCCACTCTGGCATAATACATTTCGTGTATCACTTTGCACGATCCTGGGGCTCTGGTAGCTGTGCTCATTCAGCAGAACATGAGCAGCTACTAAATACAATGTTTTCAAAATCACCTTCCTCATCGTACCTGTCTAGACCTGTCCCTCTAGAAAGCCAGTTCTGAAGGCAACACCGTTCCCTGCTGCAGCCTGAGTTTTGCTTCCGGCCGCTGCAGTCCGGGCAGTCTCCGGGGAGAGCGGCGGGCTTGAAGGGCTGCAGAGCCAGCGGGGACGCTTCCTGCTGAGCGCTCCGCCCCGACCTCTGGTGGAATCCGCCTGTCAAGACACGGGCCAAGCGAGAAGCCGGGAGACTTTGCCTCCTCCCCGCGTTGGGCCGGGAGTGTGTGCCTTGTGTTATGAAGGCCGCCACTTCCCCAGGTCCTCCTCAGGTTTCCAGGCCCTGTGGAGGGACAGACTTTCAGACACAGCTACGGGGTGGCCGAATGGCTTTTGACCATCCAACCCCTTTAAGCAGGCACGAGAACCATCCTTCGGAGTTTGGCGGGAAGTGACCCTGCGCCTCCGCAGGCGCAATGGGCGGGCAGAGGACTCAGCCTGGCCAATGGGTGTCCTCCATCTCTCTGGCCTGTGGGATGATTGGTTCCGAAAGGGCACGTGACCCAGCCTGGGCAGGCGGGTTTTCTTTCAGGATTGGCACGTGGGCCTCGGGCCACAAGCATCTCTCTTTCTGTGGGTTCTAGAGTTACAGGGGCCTAGTATATTCGGACTGCCAGTCTCCCATCTCTTGGGTCACATAGAGAGAGGCTGCCTGAGACTTTAAATCAACAATGAGGAGGACAGTGGGGTCTGGAGATGCCACGGGAGCCGTCATTTAAGCTCCTGCTTCTGCTTGTGCCTAGAGTGAGCCAATAAATCCTCTTTTCTTTTAAGCTAGTTTCAGTTGGGTTTCCGCTGTTTGCAACTGGAAATGTCCTAATTCCTACGACAATCAGTGCTAGCCATCACTGTTACTAGTAGTAGTAATCAAAAGTGAGTTTGAAGTGGATATACTGTGGCATGTTATGACGCAAACCACATTTGTAATTCTACAGTGATCCGTGTGACTGTTTTCAAGTGGCCGTTTCTCTCATTCCAGGAAGGTAAGAACCGTATTTGTTTTACTCATCACTCTCGCTCACTGTCTGGTTGATAGTAAATCCTAAATAAATATTTGTGGAATGAATAAATAATTGCATGGCATTATTTACTGATGTGAGAATGTACTTTCCATTATCTAATACTATTGTAGTTGTCTAGGAGAATGTGCTTATTTTTTAGCAAGTCATGAAGAGTTAAGGGGAAAAGTGGAATGATGCCTGCTGCAGAATAGTTGGTTCAGGAAAAAAGGTATTTATGTGTGTGTGTGTGTATGTTAAGTATGTGCAGGTGGAGAGAGAGGAGAGAGAGAGAAAGCAAATATAGCAAAATGCTAACCGTTCTTGGAATTAAGTAGCAGCTACCAAGGTGTTCGTTGTTCCACTTTTGTATGTTTAAAATTATCAAAATAAAAAATTAAGAAAAAAAAAAGATTACCAGTATCTGGATGGACACTCATGGATACCCTTCCTTTAAGAAATTTCCAATCCCTACATTATAGGAGAAATACATTGGAGAAAAACTATTTGCATTACAAAAGAAATGTTCATTTTCTGGGGAAAAAAATCTCTTCAAGTTTTCTTCAAATAATAGCAATTAAGATTATGCAGTGAAGGCACAAAGTTCAGCTGTAGGGGAAATGAAAGTAGCCCAGGAGAGCAAATCTTTTCTTTCCTTCTTCCCTTTCTTCCTCTTTCTCTTTTTTGATAATTTTTTTAAAAAGTTCTTTTTTTCCCCAGATGATGAAATCACTGTTAAAAGTTCAGACAATAAGGAAGAATGTAAAGGAGACATTGAAATTACCCATGATGTTACTGCCTGAAAATAAGAGTAAAAACAGGACAAAGCACTGTTTTAAGCACTTTACGTATATTAATACATTTATACTTCACTAATAACCCTAGGAAGTAGTTTCTACTATCACTCACATTTACAGATGGGGAAGTTGAGGCACAAAGGGGTTAAGTAAGTTTCCAAAGATCAAAGCCCAGCTCCTCCTAAGAGTTGGAAGAGCTTGAACTTCAGCTCAGGTAGTCTGAAACCCTTGCTCTTCACCACTCCCCTACCTGGCCTTGCTTGAGAAAGAGGCACTCTGAACCCTTTGGTAAATACCCTTTTGTACAGATATGTGCACACTTCCTCACACAAACACAGACACACAAGTGCACACATACACACACACATCATAGTCACACACATGATCATATGTGTACATATAGATGTGTGCACACACGCACAAACACACATTCAGACATACATTTTATAAAACATTTTATTCATGGCTCACTTTTTACATATGTACAGAAGTAGGCAGGAGAGTGTGATGAACCCCTGTTTTGGATGAAACTCTATCAACTTAGCTGGTAACTACTGTCCCCAGTGGTTGAGAAGCCCAGACAAAAGAGTACCACCGGGGGATGCACCTACATGGATCCCTTTGGGGTGGCCCAGCTTCAATGACAACCACCATGTGAAAGTTTAAGAGATTTTGGTACTTCCAGACCCTGGAGGGTACACAGCATGCCCTGAGGCCAGAAACACACACACACACACACACACACACACACACACACACACACAGATTGGGTAGCACAGGCAGAGAGAGAGAGAGAGAAGGCACCCATGGCCCAGTGCCTTTATTGGGTCCTGGGCTTTATCCAAACAGGTTTTCCGAGGGGAGCTTTAATTGGTGAGTTTAAAGCAAGCAGGCACTAGTTCCAGGAGGTCACGCTGTGACAGACAGGTGGTCACTTTAAGTTTGCAGGCAAATGTCTGAATGGTCCATTTAGTGGAAGTGGTGGGAAAGCAAGGAGCCCAGCCTCTAAATTTTATCTCTGGCCACCAGCTAGATCTGTTACTGTGGGGTATAGTATTGGAAACTGTGTCAAGGGTGCACGAACCCAGCTTCTGGTATGAGAAAGTTAAACATATTGAAAAATGGGTGCTGAAGCAACATATTAATAAACTTGTAAGCACTCACTACAACCCCATGTACCCATCACTCAGACTCAATAATAGTCTTATCTGATGGCCCATCTAATTTCATCTCTAATCCCACTACTTTTCTTTCTATGTAGATTTTTTTTTTTTTTTTTGTGAGTCAGGGTCTTGCTCTGTCACCCAGGCTGGAATGTAGTGGTGCCATCATAGCTCACTGCAACCTCAAACTCCTGGGCTCAAGTGATCTTCCTGCCTCAGCCTTCCAAATAGGTGGGACTACAGACAGGTGCCATTGCACCTGGCCTCTATGTAGACTTTTTTGAATGAGTTACTTTGAAATAGTTTCAAACTTGCAGGAAATTTGTGAGTATACTATAGAGAATACCCAGATACCTTTTATGTGAATTTACTAATTTTTACATCTTGTCACATATGCTTGTCACATATGCAAAGTAGACCAGACCACTTTTGCAGCACCTGAATTGCTTACATACTTGTGTAAGTAAGAATTCACTTAAAATCACTATCAAATTCACCATGGAATTTACCAAATCCCTTTTTACATGAGAGAGCTTGCAATGTTTATTTTTTAAAACTTTTTAATTATTTTATTTTTTGTAGAGATGGGGTCTCATTATGTTGCCCAGGCTGGTCTCAAAATCTTGGCCTCAAGGGATCCTCCTGCCTCAGCCTCCCAAAGTGCTAGAATTACAGGTATGAACCACTGTTTATGATTCTCTCTCATTCACTCTGCATGTGTATATATATATATACACATAGTACAAAATCTAGTCCAAGATCATGCATAACATTTAGTTGTCATGTCTCTTTGGTCTCTTTTAATCTGGAGCTGTTCTTTAGCCTTTCTTTGCCTTTGATGACATTGACTTGGAAGAATAAAGGGCATTTATTTTATAGAATGTCTCTCAATTAAACTGATGTTTTCTCTTGGATATGCTCAGGTGAGTTATTCTTGGCCAGACTCCTACTTGGTCAGGATGTTGTGTCTATCTCAGCCTCTCACATCTGGAGGTATACAATGTCCATCGATGATGCTGATTTTCATCACTGTGTCAAGATATTGTCCATTTCACCCACTGTATGGCCTGCTTTTAAACATTTGATAACATATGCTAGTTTTATTTAAGAAGCAAGAAAAGGTAGACCTACAGCATCATTTTTCTTTATGGGCTCCCATCACCATCATCACTATCATCATCATGAAAGACTTGTTATATGTCCAATACTGTGCTGAATGCTTTACCTGATTTAATGATCACAACCACCTATGAATAAGAGGAACGTGTAGCTGAGAGAAATTAAGTAACTTGCCAAAGGCTGAGTGGAGCTTTAAACCTGGCTGGCTGACTGTGATTTTTTTTCATGTAGTTCTCTAACTTTGTGTATTTTACTTATTTCTCAGTCTTAACCTTTTATGAACAATGCTGCTATGAATATCCTGGAATACACATTTTTTTTTTTTTTTGAGATAGAGTCTCACTCTGTTGCCTGGGCTAGAGTGCCGTGGCATCATCCTAGCTCACAGCAACCTCAAACTCCTGGACTCAAGCAATCCTTCTGCCTCAGCCTCCCGAGTAGCTGGGACTACAGACATGCGCCACCATGCCCGGCTAATTTTTTCTATACATATTTTTAGCTGTCCATATAATTTCTTTCTATTTTTAGTGGAGATGGGGTCTTGCTCTTGCTCAGGCTGGTCTCGAACTCCTGAGCTCAAACAATCCACCCGCCTCGGCCTCCCAGAGTGCTAGGATTACAGGCGTGAGCCACCGCACCCGGCCTTGGAATACACATCTTTATGAGTCCTCAACTTCTCAGCCCTGAGAGGCCCGTGGGTTCCATCTCTTCCTGAAATATTAACAAGGTAGATATTCTTAAGTAAACAAATATATACCCAGCAATAGGTTTTCTTATAAAGCCATACTGCTGAGAGTTGGGTTGATCATTCTTTTCTGAGCAAGAAACTTCTCTGACGATGACTTAATAAAAGAAGTGACTACAGTAGCAATAACGCCCCTTGAATACATCCCTATATGTGAAGCACTGGGCCATACCTTCTTCCTTTGTGCTTTTATTAATATTAATCTTTACAATATAACCCTGTAGTTGTTATCACCCCACATTCAATGAGAGCAAACACCTTGTGGCATCCTTGACAGATGGATGTAGCCTCTGCTTACACGTATCTATGTGTAACTCTTTACTTTGCAAAGTAGACCAGACCACTTTTGCAGCACCTGAATTGCTTACATACTTGTGTAAGTAAGAATTCACTTAAAATCACTATCAAATTCACCATGGAATTTACCAAATCCCTTTTTACATGAGAGAGCTTGCAATGTTTATTTTTTAAAACTTTTTAATTATTTTATTTTTTGTAGAGATGGGGTCTCATTATGTTGCCCAGGCTGGTCTCAAAATCTTGGCCTCAAGGGATCCTCCTGCCTCAGCTTCCCAAAGTGCTAGAATTACAGGTAGGAACCACTGTGCCCAGCCTGCAATGTTTAAATAATAACAGTGAATATAGCTGCCATTTGTGGAGCATTTCTGAGAGGCCAGCATTTGTTTTGGGTGTGGTTTTTGCTGGTGTTATATATATAATCTATATATAATAATAATGAAAAGAAACAGTTTAGTCTTCTTGACTTTATTCCTTGAGGTTTGTACTTTGTGTTTGTGTTCAGGCCTGACTTGGGCTGTCTCTCCCCTATGCATTCGTGTGGCCTTTGCTGTAGGTTTCTGTGTTGTCAAATACATTGATTTCTTTAGATGCTGCTTTCTCTTTCTGCTTCTTGAAGAGAATCTGATTCTTTGGTTAGAATGTTATTGACATACTTCAATGTCTTCGGATTGTACCAATCTCTTAAGAATAACAACATAATGATAATATAGTATTTATGTGATGGGGACTGATAATAAAATTTACTAGTAATTTTTGGGTTTCTTCCCGTGGGCTAGGCATTATTTAAAAAATTCATTGAGGTAAAAGTCACATAACATAAAATGAACCATTTTAAAGTGAACACTTTAGTGGCACTGGGTACTTTTACAGTGTTGTGTCACTGCCTCTTCGATCTCAGTCCAAAACATTTCCATCACTCCAAAGTAAAAGCCCCCCCACTGAGCATGTTCTCCCCTCCTCCTCCCCTCCGACCCTGGGAACCACCAATCTTCATTCCTTCTCTATGGATTTATCTCTTCTGGAGATTTCGTATAAATGGAATCATTTGTATGATTAAATGGATAAATAGGTATAAATGGAATCAACATGTGACCTTTTGTATCTGGCTTCTTCCGCTGCTTAGCATGATGTTTTGGAGGTTAATCCATGTTGTGACATGTATCAGTACTTCATTTCTTTTTATGGCTGAATACTATTCCATTGTATATTTGTTTATCCATTCATCTGTTGATAGTTATTTGTGCTGTTTCTACTTTTTGGCTGTTGTAAATAGTGCTGCTATGAACATCTGTCATATATATACCTGTTTTAGCATTATCTAATATCACTATACCTTTTAGGTTTTGGAAAATATGACTGTTATTTGTCTAGAAAACCTTTATTTGGATGACTAGGGAGTTCGTAAATGGAATGCTGCCTACCCAGAAGGTTCTTGCCTTTGAATCCTGCTCTCCCTGGGATTGTGTTTTGAGGACTAAACTCTGATCTTTTTCTTTTGCCCAAATTCCCCCTTTGTCTTGTCTTCTCACAGCCATCACTGACTGACCATACAGGCTTTTTACAAAAATTTGGTTGGTGAATGCTTTTGAAATTCTGTTCATAATCTGCAAGTACATAGTTCCCCTCAGTTATTAAATGACAAAAAATGCACATTTAATAAGCATTTTAAGAGGCGATAGCCCACATCCATCCCATTCAACACAAACATACCAAGTGAGCTCATTTGTCATTCACAGGCACCCACATCAGACAGGGATGGGCCTCAGGAGGAAAAGGGGGTGACATCTTCTCTGTGTTCCTTGCACAGCCTGAGTCCAGGGCTTTAGTCCTCAAACAGCCTCCAGAAAGGGCCTCTGTGTGTGGATATGCAGATGATAATTTTACACGGTAAATGTGGGGTTTTCTTCACGTCACTAGCTATCCACAGCATTTCTCTGGGGACCCTTTCAAAAGCCAGTTTGAACATTTGTTCCTTAAAACACAGATTTTTATTAATACTGAGAACATATTAAAATTGCCAAGTTATTGTTGGGAAAGCCCAAAAGTGGCCTTTTAATAAACTAGGGTAAATTATCACCTAAATCTACAAAGTAGAATTAGAGCTTTTAATTTTTATTAATTGATTTTAGATGTGAGAATTCAGTTTCATTGCAATGTAAAAAAAAAAAAGGCTTGCAAAATGTTCAAAGGATTCTTTTAAAAAGAATCGTAAATGTTTTTTTCAAAAATGTTTTCACTAAAGCATATACATGTCTTTATTTTTTAATTTTAAAATATTTAATTGACAAAGATTTTACATATTCAAGGCATACAATATGATGCTTTTATATACACATACATTGTATAATAATTACCACCATCAAATTAAGTAACACACCCATTACTACCCATGCTGTACATTAGATCCTCAGGATTTGTTCATCTTATAACTTAAAATTTGCAGCCTTTGACCAACATCTCCCCATTTCTCCCACCCTTCAGCTGTGGTAACCACTGTTGTACTCTCTGCATCTGTGAGTTTAATTTTTTAGATTTTATGTATAAGTGGAATCATACAGTATTAGTCTTTCTTGTTTCACTTATTTTGCTTATCATAATGTCCTTTATTCATGTTGTCACAATGACAGGATTTCCTTCTTTTTTTAGGGGTGAATAATATTTCGTGGTGTGTGTGTGTGTGTGTGTGTGTGTGTGTGTATACACACTATTTTTTTAATGCATTCATCCATTGATGTACACTTTGGTTGTTTCCATATCTTGGCTAGTACAAATAATGCTCCAATGAACATGGAGGTGCAGATATCTCTTTAAGATACTAATCTCATTTCCTTTGGATGTACACAAGAAGTGGGTTTGCTAGATCATATGGTATGTCTGTTTTTAATATTTTGAGGAACTTTCATACTGTTTTTCTTAATGGCTGTACCAATTTACATTCCCACCAACACCGTATGAAAGTTCCCTTTTCTCCATACCCTTGCCAACACTTGTTATTGCTTGATGTTGATAATAGCCATCCTAACAGGTAGGAGGTGATATCTCAGGGTGGTTTTGATTTGCATTTTGCTAATGATTAGTGATATGGAGCACCTTTTCATATATTTGTTGGCCATTTACATGTCTTCTTTAGACAATATTTATTCAGATCTTTTGGCCAGTTTTGCCGACTCATTCTTGTTCCAAGGCCTCTTCAAGTTTGCTGGCTCTCTTGATTTCTGGCTTAATTTCTATGTCCTTTTTGAAGGCATGAGAAAATTTGTCTGTCCTCTCCCAGTACCCCTGAAGTCACCTATAATATATTGTTGCCATTCCTTGACAGTATGCAGAACACTGCACAACTATAGTCTCCTAGGATTCCAAGCAAAAAGTGGGGTATAGGTGTTCTCTATTCCCAAATTCCCAGACTTATCGGTGTGTGTGTGTGTGTGTGTGTGTGTGTGTGTGTCTATCATTTCCTCACTTTTGGACTGTACTGGGAAGGGCTGAAAGCAGGGCTTCTTCCCAGAAATGGGGAAACTGAGGCTTATAAAGCGTAGGTGCTTCCCTCAAGTTATACACCAATAAGTTACAGAACTAGGACTACAAAGTCTTCAGACGCTTCCATATTTCCTGCATCCTTCCTAACTCTTCTCCCTGCCTCTAGCACAGAGAAGTTTTTCTCCTCTCTTTGTGTCAATAAGAAAGTAGCCAAGCAGTTTTTTACCCCCACAAACACTTGTTTATGTCAGGACTTTTGCTTTTGGAGGTTTAAAGGGTGACGTTTATTTCTCTTTGTGTTTCTTCTGTGACCATCCTTCCCCCACAGAGTGGAGACTAAGGTCTTATTTGAATAGAAGAAGGACAACAAAGGGTAAAACATCACCCTTCTGACACAGAGCAACAAAAATAAAACAAAAGATTCCACTGATTAATTCTTCAAAGTTTCATTTTGTCATAGACGAACCAATAACAGAGTATGTCCTGCTGGTTTAGATCTGGGCTTTCTTCTATCTCACTGGTTCCCCCTCAACCTTTTATTGGAGGGCCTCAGGCTCAGTCTTTGTGCCTCTTATCAATCTGTACTTCTCCTCTAGGGACTCTTGTCCAATCTCACCGCTATAGTTACCTTCATATGCTGTCAACTCCCAAATGTATATCTCCTGCCCAGCACCTCAACTTTCAACGCTTCTGTTTGGCATCCTTGCCTGGCTGTCTAATAGACCTCTCAAACTCAACACGTCCAAAATGAGCATGATCTTCCTCTCATAAACTTGCTCCATCACAAGTTGCTTAGGCTATAAACATTGGTATCATCCTTGATTTCTTTATCTCCTACCCTACACTCAGAACATCAGCAGATCTCAATGCCACTACCTTCAAAACATATCCAGAATCTGACCGCTTTTCACCATTTCCGCTGCAACCACCCTGGTCCAGACTTCTATACTTTCTCACTTACATTATTGCAAAACTCTACCAGCTGGTCTCTCTGCTTCCATTCTTGCTTACCCCAGAAGTCTATTCTCAAATAGCAGCTAGACTCGTTCTGTTGTTGAAACACATAAGTTAGATCATATCACTCTTCTGCTCAAAAATCTCCATTGATTCCAAGCGGACTCAGTAACAGCTCAAGTTTTTATGACAGTCTACAAGGCCTTACTTAATCCACACTCCAAATTACCTGGCTGCCTTTCTTTCCTTCTGCTCTTCCGTTTGATCATTCTGCTCCAGGCACATAAGCTTCCTTTCTCTTCCTCAAAGTGCCGATCTTGCAAAGTGCTCTTCTCTCAGAAATCTGCAAGGCTCACTCCTACTTTTCCTCCAAGTCTTTGCTCAAGTAACCTTTCCACTTAACACTTCCCGATTGCCCCCACCACACTATAAATGATAACACTTACCACCATCTGACAGATCATATAATTCATTATTTATATTTATATTTATTGTTTACTGTCTCCCCTGAGTAGAATGTAAGCTCCATGATAATGGGTAATTTTGTCTGTTTCATTTCCTGTTGTTGCATAGCACCTAAAACCCTGCTTACACATAGAAGATGGTCAGTAACGATTGTAGAGTGAGTAAATGAATCAAAAATGATCTAGGCTTCTCACTGTTCACCTCTAATGCTTTTACTATTGTTATTATTATGTACTTAAGGCCCTTTTGTTTGGTAGGGGGTGAGATAGGTTCAAAACGGGGATTTTCCTGGGAACTCAAATAAAATAGTGGGTGAAGGGAAACTCATCTGGACTCTTGCAGGTGTCCTCAAAACAGACCAGGTACACATACACCTGCTGAGCCTACGCTGTATCTGTGTGAAGGGAAAGTGGTTCTGCTTGTGCATGATGGAGAGAAAGGGAACTCTCTGAACCAAGCTTTTACATGACTGTAGTTCTCCACTCCCCCGCACTGCAGGGCCTGTGGCACTTGCTAGAATACAGAATGGGGTGATACTGAAAATATTTAAACCATCGGCACTGACTGCTTGGATTGGCCACCAGCTGTAAACACCTAATGTGGTTCTATTGTGAATCACTGAGTATCAGCCCTGAATATCCATACTGAATACTAACGGTTTTGCCTACCATCTGGACAACGTTGTTTGCAAAGTGGGGAGGGTCTGCTGAGAGAGGCAGCATCTCTGGGCATCACACACTAGTCCTTAAAGGAATAAGAAGATTCACCAATTCCGCCTGAGCTCTGAGGTATTTTCTCACAGACACCCTATATTTTCATGATTGCAACTTTGAAAATCTATTTTAAGTTTCAATCATCATATCTAATTTTCTAAATTGTAAGAGATACAGATACAACAGACTGGATTTAAAAGTGATAGAATGTGCCGCGTGAGGCGGCTCAAGCCTGTAATCCCAGCAATTTGGAAGGCTGAGGCCAGAAGATCGCTTGAGGCCAGGAGTTTGAGACCAGCCTGGGCAACATATCAAGACCCTGTTAATGTCTCTAAGAAATAAAATAAATAAATAAATAGATAGCAATAGAATATGAAACATCATATAAAACGACAAAGTTTTTAGTAGCTAATAAAACATGAATCTTTATGTCACATTGCAACTTCTAAATGCTTCCACTGTAAGACACAGCATGTTCACAGTACAAGTAGAAAGTGACGTTAAAGACAACTTGTTAAACTCAATGCGTTGTCCAGTAGACTGCCTCAAAATTCATGGGCAAGAAGCCCTGGAACACATTTTAAGAAGTTAAAACCTTCCTTCCTTTCTTAACGTCCTCTGCTGGGTTCATTTTAACCAAACTCTGATAGAACTGGCCCTTCCTCACAGGGAGGCTTTTGTTTGCTCACATCCTCATGGGCTAGAGCCCTGCTTCTCGAACGTCACACATACCACTTGCATGTTTGTTAAAATTCGGGTTCTGATTTAGTAGGTCTGGGTGAGGCCCCAAATTCTGCATTTCTACCAAGTGACACCACTGCCGCTGCTTTGTGGGCCATGCTTTGAGTAGTAAGGAAAGGACTCTCTTTAAAAATCTCTGTCTTGGGGCTTTTTCTGCTAAGTTTTCTGCAAGCTTGAATAGTGAGGGCTCTCACCACCAGCCATGTCCATTGCATTAAACTTTGGTATAATTCCATATCATTTTTTCCCCCTCCAATTGTATATATGACTTATGTGTTTGGTTCTTCCTTCTCCCCTGTTGCTCCTCTGGCTGTCATGAGCTGGGATTTTGCCACTGAAGAAAGATGGCACATGTAATTCATCGTGATCATGGAATCTTTCATTGTCATGCAATGAAGAGTGGGCATGTCTGGTTTTACTCTGGGATAGCAGCATGGGAAAAACTATTTAAATCAGTAAAAAAATATTAACACTGAAAAATATAATTAATATAGGGTTGCTATTGAACAAAATCCATTGTGTGTGGCACATGTGTGCCTGTGTGTGTTAATGCCAGACAATGACAACTGTAGCAATTGTTCTTAGTGTTGATTTGCTGGCTGTCACCCATGCTGATTTCTGTCTGCTAGTGAGGTGGGTGTGGGAGGAGGAGTAATGAGAACCATTATGCTCTTCAAAGATCTCTTTTTCTATAATGCTGAGAAAGGTCTTGGAGGTCTGGCAGGGATAGTAGCTAAACATAGTAGCTAGGGACCTTGAGTTGATCACTGAAGCTCCCATTAGTGCAAAAGTGGAACCTTCCTTAATAGAAATTACTGTAAATGGATATAGGAGTCATGGGGCTAATTGACTAACCAAGGCATAAGCATGTTTGCGGAAAGGAAAAGCCACAAACAGTATGCCTTCGCCCATTACCAATTGCTGGCAATCCATCTTGCACCAAGAGTAGAGCTCTTTAGGATGTCAAATTACATGGAATTTGTAATGAGGATGCTAATGCTCGTTGAATCTAGTAGACTGTGTCTTCTATGTAAGTTGGGTGATTTTCCAAGAAATCATATCTTATCTTGACCTCTCTGTGGTTGAAGCACCTTGTTGATACATGTTGGGGGAAGCTGTTTTCTAGAGCCCTTTTGATAGTCCTCTGCTATGTTTTTTACCGCTGGACTTGAAACTAGACTCAGCTTGATGGCCTGGAATTTTAAAATGTAAGCAATAGTGCCACCCAATGGTGTCTCAACAGCCTTCTGGTGAAGAAGATGGGATGTCCTTTAGGAAATCAGCTTCGTAAAGCTCTATACTCTAGTGTGATTTCCAGGCCCCAAGAGTTGTGTCTGTCTCCCAGTGGAGAGCTAGCCTCTCTGACTCTTGTCATTATTGGTGGAGGTGACTGTGATGGTATTCTCTAGCCTCTCTGAGCCAGAGTCACATGTCTCCTGAAAATGGGGAAATGATACCTGCTATGTTCCACTAGCTTTGAGGGGTAGGCATCTTCATTTTTGGAAAGTAGGGAACTGGGGTTTGAATATAAAGCATTGATTTAGTATTGTCCCAGGGAAACACCATATTTTGAACATCCAGACCTTTTGCCACCATTAAAAGGTCTCATCCCCAAACCAACAACCCTACATTAAGTAGCAGGCTCCATGCACGAGGCCCTGTGCAACTTGAGCTCTTTAAATATTTATAATTGGAACCCAGATGTGGCAGGCTTCCTGTGGATAGCTCGTGCTTATAACCATTCCCTAAGGTCTTTGGGGAACCCTCCAAAGCACATGAACAAGGGTGGACTTTTTACTGAAGATTCTGTGAGAAAATAGGGAAGATGACCGGCATCATATATGACCCAGTAGAAAGCTAATCAAGCTGTCATCCCTGTTCTGCACTCTGCCAGCCACCCCTCTCTTACTCCAAATAGCCGCTGAAGACTCCTTCATGGTCTGGGCTATTCAGCCTGTGTTTGTAACTTATACACCCTGTTCAGCTAAACCAAGCCCTGAATTAGCCCTAGAGTGATTACTGAGTACCTCCTGGAGGTCTCTTCCCATCAAAGCTTCTGACTTAGTTATACACCCTATTAAAACCTTACTGAGGGTATGTGGGTGCTTTCCTACTAAGTAATGACTTTCTGTATGTTGTTACACACCCTGCCTACTTCTACAAAGGACTGTGAACCTTTTTAAGGGCTGCAGGTAAGTGTGAAAACAAACAGGAGTAGTTAATTGCATGGTCTAATACGAGACATCCTTCAGTTCCTTACTCATCATCCTATTGCCTTCTGGTTTCTCCCTCAGGAAAGTCCTTCAGTCAGCTCGGTGTAGGGCAAAACAGTTTTGTGCTCATCTCAGCTTTCTTCAACTTCTTGGCAGCCCCCTTCCTATATACCTGTTGAGCCCCATCAGCTAGCCCTGTTTTTCCTGGAAACAATCTCTTAGATTCTTTCCCTCACCGGGATGTCTTCACCCTCCCGGTAGCTATTACACTAGAAAGGTGTTAATGAATGACAATGATGTAAGGTGTCAGGGCTGCAGGGCTCTTTGCATTTAAATAGGGACTCCAGCATTTGCAAGGTCTGAACCCAGAGGAATGATTCCTTCTTAGGGAGAATCTCAGTCTTTGGGGCAGGCCAGTGAGGCCAGCGTTTGACAGTATATAACCCACATTGGATGTGGACGTCGCTATGCCTGGGTGAGGGTTAGATGCACTGTGTGAGATGGGTGGATGAGTGAGAAGTGAAAAAACACATTTGATATTACAAAATGATTCTATATTGGGTGACTCGTATGAATTGCTCCATGACCATAGGGTACAAATACGGTTACATCTCTTTGACTACCTTGTCCACTGTTGTATCCCTAATGTTTTGAACAGTTCCTGGCACATAGTAAATGCTCAATAATCATTTGTGAAGTGAATGGATGAATGGATGGTGGATTTCTTTTTTCCAATAGATTGCTTAACCTCTTCCTCACAAACAGGGCCTCCAAATATCTTTTTCTTGAGACTTCCATTACCTGACAATGGCTGTGAATTCCAGGATATTTTCTGAGTCTCAAAGAACAGGGTGGAGCAGCCAGTCTTTTGACACCAGGGGGATAAATCCCTCTACTGTCTCAGCTGCTTCTTTCTTGCTGCCAGAGGGTATCAATGGAGAAACTGAATTCTGCACAATCCCATAGGCTCCTTTACCTGATAGGAGTCTTTCCCTGAGAGGGGGGCTCTTTTCACCCCTGCAAGGGCCACAGTGCTTCTCCAGGGAGGCCCTTCCACTCCTTCAGGGCTAGGCTGGGCTGTGGGTACTCAGAGCTCTGGCTGCCAAGATTGTAGATTCTAGGCCCTCCTTGTATTCATGTGGGTTGAGTGTTACTGTCAAAAATTTATCATAGAAAAGCAGATTTACTTTCATTTTCTAAATGAAATATATTAACCTATCAGAGAGATTAATTTAATGCTAGTGATTAAACTTGAATTGAGAGAGTTTTTTTTTCTTTTAAGAAGAACCCCTATAAGATTGTAAAAAATAATATATAAAGAATTTTCCTCTGCTTGGAACACAGTAAGCATTCAATAATTATTAGCTACCATTATCGTTATCACTGCTGCCACGATTATTATTGGTGGAGGTCGTTCCTGGCCAGACATCCAGTCCTAGCTGCAGATCCTTACCATGGGGAAGAAATGATATTTGGTGACAGATAATGCATATAAAGGCCTTAATATTATCTCTGGCACAGAGTAAGCATTTAGTAAAGTTAGAGCAAATTTCTAAAGTGTAAAATTATTAGGGTAGGTTAGGTTGCTGCAATAGATACCCAAATTTAATGACTCAAAGAAAAATAAATTTGTTTCTTACTTACGTCACAGTAGCACGTGAATGCTCCAAGTGTTGGAGAATGCTTTTCGGACAATTTAGCCATGAGCGTGGACCAAAGTTTTATTATGATCATGCATATGAGGGAAATGGACCTGAGAAGTCCACGTCCCAGATTTGCTTTTGGCAGGGAGATTTTATAGGAAAAGAGTATGGTTAGATAATCATTGCTAACACAGAAAGAAAAGAAAGTCTGGTTAAAGGTCACTAGGCCTTTGACTGACAGTTGGCAACTGAGTGTGTGGGTAATTGGGCATGTGGGTAATTGGTTTCCCAGAGCAAACCTTAATCCCATTAAAGTTCACAGAGAATTGCTTAAGCATTTTATCAGGAATGCTAACTTCTTCTCAGAAGGAGGTGGTGAAGCAAAAACATTTTCTCCCCCAGGTCAGGTTTGCAACAATTTTTATTATGTGCAGGACTGGGCCACTCTGCCCCACTCAGTCATTCAGGGGCCTCAGTCGATGACAGCTCTGCCCTTTTAAGAATATGGTTTTAATGTCACTCTAGTCATTGTCAGTAGTCAGTGAGAAGGAGAAAAAGAAGAGAAGTCCAGTGACAGAGATTTCTTAAGCAAATGAGCCAGAGGTTGGACACAGAACCTCTGCTCACACATCATGGAGAGCTTAGTTACGTGGCCAACAAGCTACAAAGAGGGCTGAGAAATAATTCGGTCCCTGACTGGGCATCTGAATCCCAGCTGCAGATCTTTTACTAGATGGGAGAAATGGAGATTGGGGATAACCAATAGTTCCTGACACAGCAAGGGCATGCTCTGCCTTTTTGCTCCTGGAGTAGAAATTGGCAAACTACGGCCTGTAGGCCAAATTCCACCCACAGGCTGTTTTGTAAATAAAGTTTTATTGCAATTTTGCCAAGCTCATTCATACATTGTCTGTGACTGATTTCACATTCCAGTGATAGAGTAGTTGAGATAGAGACCACATGGTCTGCAAAGCCTATAATATTTACTATTTGACCCTTTATAGAAAAAGTTCACCTACCCCAGTCTAGAGAGGGTTCTGAACTGCCCACAGACATGAAAGTGCTGGATCCAAAGGTTCGTGCATTTATAATTTCAGTAGACGCTGCCCTTCATATTTGCACCAGGAGTGTGAGGTTGGCTATTTCCCAACATCCTCAATAACACAGAGTGATGCTCAACTTTCCCGTGTGGCCAGTTTGGTAGATGAAAAATGGCACTTCACTATAGTTTTAGTTGTACTTATATTATTGTTAGTAACATTGAGCATTTCTTATTATGACTAAAACCAATCATACTTTAGGAGCATTTATACTTCCTTTTCTATGTACTGTCTGCTTGTATCCTTTGCACATTTATTAGCAAATATTAAGTTGTTGATTTTACATAAGAACATCTAGGAGCTCTTTATATGCTACGGAACTACACCATTTGTGATATGAATTGCACCAATCTACCTCTTCATTTTTTGGCCGTGTATTCTTTTGACTTTGCTTATGGAGGTTTTTGGTGTGCAAAATGTTTTATTTTTGTGTAGTCAAATTTAAAAGTGTTTTCTTCCATGACTTCTGATTTACGTGTCATGCTTGAAAGGCCTTCCCCATTCCAAGATTGTACAAAAATTTCTTCCATTTTTTCCTAATAGTTTTGTGGTTTTCATTTTTTACATTTAAATATTTGCTCCATCTGTAATTTATTTTCTTTTAAGGCTACAGGAATGGATTCAATTTTTTTTCTTCCATATGGCTACCCATTGTGTGAATGCATTTCTTTAATAATATGCCTTTATCATATATTAAATTTCTGTATGTTTTGGGGTCTACTACTGGAATATTCCATTGATATGTTTATTTATGGGCCAGTCTTATGTTGCTTTAATTAATGTAGCTTTATATCAGATTTTAATAGTTGGCAGGGCTAATTTTCCTTTATTACCTTTTTTAATAGGATTTTTTTCTGGCTAGTTTTACTTGTTTATTTTTCCGTACAAAAATAGTTAAAAAACACCACTGATAATTTTTATTTGTTTTGCGTTAAATTTATACATTGACTTCGCAGGATTGACATCTCTGTGATGTTGATGTTGAATTCTTAAGCATGGACATAGTCTACCTTTCCATTTGAAGAACTTATTTTGTTTTTAAATTACCTTTTTAATTGTTGACTACATTTTTCCAGCTGTAACAGATTTCTGAGACTGGATCACTTGGTTCATTTCTTAAGCTGGCTTAAGTTATTGTGTGCGGAGTTCTGTGCGGAGACACAACTTATTCCACAAATTCAGAAGTTCTAGGAGCTAACCACCTGCTTGCCCAATGATATCTATCAATAGAGTAAACACACCTTACAGTAGGAAATGAAGCATTTGTGGATTTTGTCATTGCCTTGCTATCTATGTGTTTGGAGGTGATTGCTTTGTAGAACAGGAACAAGGGAACCATGACAGTGGGAGGAGAACAAGACTTGAAACACAGATCTGGAGAAAGTATTGTTCAAATTCTTAAACCTGGAAAATTCCTTTTGTAGATTGAGCTCTCAGGAAGTACACTCTGAACTAGGATTTATAAATCTCAGAGGCACAGGCAGTGGAGTGCAGTGAGACAAGGAAGGGAAGGGAACAGTAGTTGAGCAGCGTATTTCTGTGGGAAACTGTGGCTCAGTTGTGCGCTGGACCTCTGGGAGCAGGTGTAGAACATGCTGCAGAGTTGCCCCACCTAAGGGCCAAAGCCTCTGGGTTATTTACCAACTCCCATTTGTCATTGATTGAAGACTGTTCCTGGTGCCATTGACTCCCAGGCCCCTCTGGCTGACCTTGAGCACAGGTTGGGCAGGCACTTATGATTGGCAAAAGCCCCAGGTAGAGAGCTGAAGATGCTTATAGTTGGAAATAGTCAGTCTGAATGGGGACATTGAGTGAGAGGCTCTCACACAACTGTCTCAAAAAAATTTAAATTTTTGTATTGTAGCCACCAGGTACCAGCCCTTGCTGGGGGAGGACTGGAACAGTTGATATTTTTGGCTGTGTGTACCATCTACACTGCTTTCTTAGGGAATTCTGCCTTCACACTCACCTGAGTGGGCGTGTCTATGTTCTATGCCTTCAAACTCTCTTTTCCCATTCTCATTCCTGCCACACTGATGGGACAATATTGGTCTCCAAGTTAGCACTGTCTACGGGCTGTTCGATAGCCTATGACTTGCTACTGGAATTGGTCTCAATTCAAACAAACAGGGCAAGTCAGATTCCTCTTTTGGGATATGGAACTGAGAAACAAAGAGCCCATTATCAGGTAGTGGTAGGAGCTAAAATTAAAGTGTTAATATAGGAAGAGAGGAACACATGATGTTGCAGAAATAATGAACAAATTTCTTGTTAGAGGAATATAAAGAATGAAAGAGACAGAGAGAGAGAGAGACCCTTTACTTGAGTTAATATGAGTGAATTACTGCTATTTGTCTTGACTGAAAACATATTGGCAGAGAATTGGGGGACAGTCCCCTAAGAGTGACTCGGGTGCCTCTCCCTGTCTGCTCTCCTTTTTCCCTCCACGTTGTCTGAGGGCAGCCAACCTGCCAGTCCCCTCCCTATGACTATCGTCTGCTGCTATGAAAGGCTCCAGGATAATAAAATCCAGAGGAAATGCTAGTCGTTAAATGGAGGAGGCCTGTCCTTCCCAGAAGAGGCAGTGACAGCATCACACAGCTCACCTAGGAGGAAGTGGGGCTTTCACCCTCTCAAGAAAAGAGGCAAGCTGATTAAATCCTTTGTAGTTGTAAGCCCTGTGCTTTATAAATGGGTCCTGACAGTCAGGAGGTTGGAGGGAGGAAGCTTTAGCGAATTTCCTGTAATGAAACTTGATGGGATACTCTCACCTCGGTTTTTACTGACTTCAGCTCCTTTGAGGGACCACAGAAGAAGCTCCGTTGATCAGGTGAAAACAGGCAAAAATGAGCCAGGAGGCCCAACTTGGTCCTTTCACACGAAATACAATATGACCCACAATCAAGCTACGTTAAATACATGCCCCCAAGACACCCCTACAGATGTTTACTGAGGCTCTGTGCCAGGTGCGGCGACACAGAAGCGAATAAGACAGACACGTTCCTGCACTAAAAGAACGTAGCGTTCTTGGGGGAAGACGGACACTTATTTATGGTCAGCGCGAGCATTACCAAACGAAAGGGCATGACCGCAGTTCAGGGCCTCCCCAAGATATATATTTTTTTAATCTTTAAAGCTGAGACCTGCAGACCCAGCGAGGGCAAGAAGGAATAAGTCTATTATGCGGAGAAGGCAGCCTCCCACTGGATTTCGTATGATTTCTTTGTGCAGCTAAATCTCCACCTCCAACCCCCTACAGGCTCAACATCCTCAGCAGCAGGGCACCCCTTTTTGGAGGAGTGGGCAGCTTTTGATCACCTGTGGTTCTCTGGCAGATGCTGTTGGTGCCTGCACATCAGCCCTGAGCCCTCCACAGGGATGTCTGCAGACATCAACGTCACAGGCCCAGGCTGTCCTGTGGAGGTTTGGGGCTTGCAGAGCCCGTGGGGGCCACATGGGGCAGGCCAGAGCCTGGCAGAGTTGATGCCCCTTGCGGGTTTTCTACCGATGTGGGACGAGGGTTGGAGGAAAAATACCCCAGCTCTTTCACCCGCCAGTGGGGACAATTCCCAGGTGTGTTTCCGAAGCCTCTCAGAGGATCCCACATGGGGCAGAGGCCCCAGTTGCCCTTGGTGATAACCTGCTGATTCAGATAACCTGTGTTTAACTGGCTTTCCTCCCTTCCCTGTCTACTTCCTCCGGGCGCTTCCTGGGGTCACCTCCGTAAATGTGTCCTGACATCCTTATATCAGGGTCACTTGTAAGCAGTAGCCACCCTAAGACAATCTCCAGGCTGTACGTGTTGCTTTCAAGCTGATTGTCTCAGTTGTGTCTCCAGCCTGTGGGGTTTCCTGGGGGTGGAAATGGAGGGGGATGAGAGCTTACATTTTCAGAATCCCCTACTTCTCCCGTAATCATAGGGCACGTGTGTATGTGTGTGTGTGTGTGTATTTAAAAGTAGAGCCTCATTAGCTATAGGGAAGTGGTGTGCGGAGAAGGAAAGAGGGGTTGCCAGTGTCAAATGTTGCTGAGAATAGAAGAAACATAAAGACTAGGGAATACTGTTTGGATTTAGTGAGGTCTTTGGTTGCACTAATAAGAGCTATTTTAGTGGAATGTTGGGGCCAAACTCATTAGAGTGAACTGGCAATTATCTATGTGTATTTTCCACTCTGTTTCCTTCTTATACAAACACAGAGAAAATCATTTAAAGTAAATGTATCTAGTTTGGTTCTTCAGTAAGTGGAGATCGAAACCAAAGATCAATATCATTTGACAGAGGGTGGACCTGGGCCAGCTCTCAAATGTGTGCCCAACGCCAGCTGTCCTCTGCCTCTCCTCTTCCTATCACCACCTCCCTCCGGTGTACTAGACTGCAACATTGACTTTTTTGTTGTTGTTGTTGTTTTGTTATTATTGTTGCTGTTTTTTAAGACAGAATCTCACTCTGTTGCCGGGCTAGAGTGCCCTGGCATCAGCGTAGCTCACAGCAACTTCAAACTCCTGGGCTCAAGAGACCCTCCAATCTCAGCCTCCAGAGTAGCTGTGGACTACAGGTGCACACCACCACGACCGGCTAATTTTTTCTAATTTTAGCAGAGATGGGGTCTCGCTCTTGCTCAGGCTGGTCTCTCACTCCTGAGCTCAAGCGATTCTCCTGCCTCAGCCTCCCAGAGTGCTAGGATTACAGGAGTGAGCCACCGCACTTGACCAACATTGACTTTTAAATATATATTTTTGCATGGAAAATAAAGTGAAGGTATAATATACTTGATTTTTTATTTCATATAGCCTAATTGTCTTCAAGCAACAGGAATACTTGGAACTCCAGCATAGAAAGTACAGGAAAAAAAGGAAGATCCTCCTAGGAAACTGTTAAGGATGTCTGGGTTATTCTTAGCAAAGCTTCTCCAGAAGGCTTATGTTGAAAAATAAAGAAAAAGAAAAGGCAGCAAACCCTGAGGGGATGAGCCCTGTCCCTGGAGTCCAGGGACCTGATATCCGGTTCTGTAGTACAGTCAGTAACCGTGTGATCTTGGGAAGGAAACATGCCCTTTCTGGGCCTCAGTTTCCTCATGTATGAAGTGGCAAAGTTGGGCTAAGTGGTTTGTGGCATCAACTTTCCAGGGTACACTGATCCTATTTCATCGACTGCGTGGTGTGCAGGCCCTGCTCCCAGGGTCCCCCTCAAGGTGGGCTTCAAGGGTGGGGGAAGGAAGGAAGAGTGGAAGGGGCCCTCATTCATTCACAAATAGTTCCTAAAGATTACAGCGTGTCATGTGCTGTTCTAGGCACTGGAGACAGAGCGGTGAACAAGAGAGAGTCTCAGCTGCCCACTCTGATTCAAGCAAAGAAGAAGGGCGTGACTGAAGGGAGAGTTTGCAAGTTAAAAAAAAAACAAAAAAAACAACAACCAAAAAACCCCAAAACACAACAGTGGAAAACAAATCTTCCTCTCACTTCCTTTTATTAGTAGTTGGCACCTGTTGATACATGAATGTTGGTATTTATTTATTTATTTTAAAAATGATAGTGACCATTTGCTCTCTAGCGGGAAACAGAGCCCTATGGGAAAATAACACACAGGACAGGGATAATTTAATGGGAAAAACTTGGGACTGTGGGTGCTGTGCTGAGATGTGAGATGGGCTGTGTACTTACAGCAGGACACTGGGGTAGTGCGAAGATGTGGGGGCCTCACTGTGGCACGAGGAGGGGTCTGTTCAGAGGCGGAGGAGGGCTCCCCATCTTGGGCCTCCCCATTTTGCCAATGGCTTAAAGTCAGGTCACAATGCTGTTTTCTATAAATGGGAGATGGAGGTGGGAAGTGGGTGAAAATAGAAATGATTTATCGTCCTAAGGCAACAGATCTGGGCATAGGCCCAGTGCTACTGAAAGGGTCCTTTTTATGATGTGTAGGCAACTTTCTTTGCTTCCTAAGTCATCAGAGAGGTGATTGGAATGACTTTTTAAACATGGATCCTGTCAAGTGATGCAAAAATCCCATGATTTACAGCCCCCAAAAGTTTATCTTGCTCTGGGAAAAAAGAAGACCTTGGAACCAAAGCTTCACATTTAGAAGCCAATAAAAACATCTTAAAATAACGCCCCCTCCTCCCTCCTGCTCCATAATGAGAAATGGAGAGATTTAGCAAGAGGTGGGGGCTGTGGGGAGGACTATTGCAATCACCAGTGATTGAGCTTCAAGGTCCAAGGACTTTGTTGTGGGCACTGGAAATCTAATGATTTATAATTAACCCCAACAAGAAAAACCAAATGCCATGCACTTTCCTAACAGAGCTACAAAAATAACCACATCCATAGTGTTTGCAAAATTGGAAACAAATGTCCCAAGGAACATAAGAGCTCCGTGCTGTCCTACTCAAGCTTTGGAGGAAGAAAAATACTGGCACTCCATCATGACCACAAATGATGAGCCAATATCGTTTGTCATGGGAAATTCATCTAGGCAAAATCGGATTGCACCATTAGCCCTCAATGACTTTGAGAAATAACCATCCTGAAATGCCTCAAATTAAAAGCAGCCAAGAGCTGGGCTTAACATCCTTTCTCCTTAAGCTGGGTTTTGTTTCTTTATCCCTTCTTTATAAATGGAAGAGCTGGAAGGGGAACATAAATGTCTAATTGTACCCTTGTTCCTGAAGCTCATACCCATGTGGTTCTTTTTTTAAAGTGGGTATGAACAAGGTCAGTGACTATGAGAAGTATTTGGAGGCTCTAACGGGGGGACAGAAGGGCATGGTGACCTTAGTTCACTGTTGAAGGATGATGGGGGAGGGTGGTGATTTGGAACTAGATTAATAACCTTAGTTAAAAAAATTTTTTTTAGGGTATTTAACTTCCACCCCATGAATAACCTTAGTTCTTGTGCTGATGTGAAACATGAAAGGTTTGATTACAGACATGTATTCAACTAGGAACAATTATACATAGGACCTTTTTGATGCTATTGAACATCAAAGTCATGCAGGAAAGGACAGGGTCAATATTCTAAAACAATGATGAACTAAAATCCAGGCATTGCAGTAAATACTTTATAGGTATTTCCTTTAATTTGCACAATTCTGTGATAATCTTTACTAGAATTCTCATTTTATAGATAAGAAAATAAGGCTTCTGAAAAGTTCAATAACTTGTTAAATTTCAGTTAGTGAGAAGCAGGGTGGCGACAAAGACCCACTCAAATTATTTTGACCCCAAAGCCCATGCTCTAAGTTCACTCTTAGATGGGTTTCTGAGCATTTCCCCCCTTTAGGGCAATGTTTTCCAAACTGTTTCACCAGCTCTGAGGGGCCTAGGAAAATTTCAGATGACCTTGCCATTATTTGTCTAATTCTGTATGTCAGTTGGAAAACAAAACCCTTTCAACTTTCACATTTCATAATCCTACCTATGATTCTATGAATTAAGGAATGTGCCTACCCTCAGGGGACTCAAGACAGTAATATTAACTGAGGGAGAAGGAATATAAATGAGTGAACTTTCAAACTGACTAGCTTAAGGTAGCAGCAATAAAATATGTACTTAAAAAGAGCCTGAGAATCGTCTGTGTGGACCTTGTCAATCTATGTAAACTTTGCACAATGAATATGCAAATTTCCTACATATTTTCATGCTTATGCACTTCTAACAGACCTGGATACGGCCTCCTGGGAAAATGGTTTAAGCCTCTCTGCAAAAGTCACCTGTGAGACTAAGAATTTCCACTGTTTTCTGTCTAAAACATAGAATTAATTGAAGAAATTCTCACCCCGTGCTTTTTGCTTGAGAGAAATTAGTTCTTCTTATGGGAAATTTTTTGATGTCCTAAAACTATCTGAACTTTAAGAACTTCAGCCTTGCATGATAGCTGCCTTCTGCCCCTAAGGAATATACTCTGTCTAAACTGTTAAGTTGTTGTGAATACCAATAATGGGACATTTTTATGGTGTTCAGGTTATGTAGCTAAAGCACATTAGAGTGCTGTGTGTTTGTGTATTTGCTCACAGTTAAAAGCTGGTTAAACCTTTCAAACCTCTTTAGATTTATACAGCGTTATTTATTACAAGTCTCCTGAACTTTTTAGAGGCAGCAATCTTCTGGTGATCTTTGTGAAGCTCTTCTTTTTCCTGGCTGCTTGATTGGTTCTTTCTTTTTTTCCCTTTCTCTCTTTTTCTGGTTCTTTCTTCTTGAGCTTAGCCTTAACAGGGGAAATAAAATGTCAAATACATTTGAAAAAAATCCACTGGTAAAATTTGCAAGTGGGAATACAATTTGAAGGCAATGCCTAAGTTAAGCAGCCAGGTTTTTAAAAATTGTATTTTTTTATTTCTCTGCTAATTAGGCTGCACATTTTAAATCTTAAACATCTGCAGAGTTGTGAGAGACCTTATGTGTAGAGAGAGGCTTACTTCTAGCGGCGCTTGATAGTTGAGTGTTCAGTTTTCCAGTGGTCACAGTAGACACCATCAACAACTCATATTTTTTGAGTGCTTTCTTCCAAACAGCAGTGTGGAAAGAAGAATCAGAGAAAGTTAGAGCTGGCCTGAACTCGGATGTCATCAGCCCCAGGGGTTTCCAACTTATTTATTTATTTATTTATTTATTTTAGGCCAGGAAACAATATCCAGAAGTCTGATGAGTAAAACAGATAGCCTCAGCCTCTAATACGCAGGGGTGTGTGAGTGTGCACACTTCTCTGCCGAGGACAGAGTATCTCATCTTGGAACACACTCTTATTTCATTGAGGCAGAACTGGAGTCCCAGAAAGCTGAACTGAGTTGTCCAAAGTCACGCCGCTAAGAAAGAGGTGGAGAAGGCATTTGACTTAGCACTCAACTCTTTCTTTTTCTACTACCATGTACTGTTTCGTGTTTCATGAAATGTAGAGAAATCACATATGTTGGCTAGTGAGAAATCTGATGAACTCTATAGGTAAAAATAAAGTTAGTGTATATGTAAGGATAAGGTTAAAACCTTTGTAAAGTTTCATTAAGAAGATCACTAGAAACCATGTACACAGCAAGCTAAGCAGCAGTGTGAGAAGTAACGGTGAAAGATTGGCTTAACAACATTGTAAAGACCAAGGGTTCTGCATCCACTCGAATTTCTTCATAAGTGTATTTAAGATCGCATTACTCTTTGAGGAAACCTAAACTGGACATTATGAGTTTAGTTTGTACAAAAAAGAAAATGACCAATTTCAATCAATAGACCTACTCTCAATGAATAAGAATGTATAAATGAATGAAAAAAATGTACATTTATGTGTCTAAAGTTAAAATAAAATTGGTGAGTTATGTAAGTAACATCATTTGTGATTATTTATGATCTACTGAATTAACAAATTATTTGGACAACTACTAGTCTTGATTACATGACTATGAAGACTTCTTTATCATAACCCTGCTACGTACCCATATACACTGATACCAATGTAAATTTTTTAGCTTTTTGATTTATAATTTTTTCCAAAGAAAGCATTACTATAAATCCAGAATATGTTTTCCTATTGAATCCTAGTATATAATATACTTTATTTATAAAACAAAATAACATTATCCTTTGTAATTCCAATTTAGGGTTATTATTACTTCATATGTGATCAATGTAATTAAAATTTTCCTCCCAGAAAATCTTGATGCAAAATTGCTCTTCATTTCTGCTCCAGCAAATGTATTTTCTGCCTTCACGAAACTCACTATCAACAATCTCATCTTACATTACCACCATTTGGTTGGAACTTTGGGTCTCTTTCTTCACGAGGAAACATTCATTATGTGGATATATGGATGGTTTTGGAGTTGTCCTCAGTGTCCCACCCAGCAGACACCTGGAGTTTGGGCTGGCTCAAATCTGACAGGATTCAATCAGCTAGGATGGGGCAGAGTAGGCAGCGAGTAGAGAGTCCAGAATTCAAGAAATCAAGTTGTTGGCAAAAGTAGTACCACAGAGACTTTTACTCTCTGCCCTGTTTAACCTTGTTTGCTGAGGTGGTGGTGGGGTCCCAGGTCCTAACTTCCCAAAAGGCAGAAGAAAATCAAGGGGCAGTAAGCTGGGCAAACCCCTCCTGTGGGTAAGCCAGAGGCAGTGATGCTAGGACTTCCTTACTATCTCTAACCCGAGTCACTCTTGCAACGGACTGGCTGATACTATAGACCAAAGCATTCATTTATGGGCAGGATTTGGTTCTCATTCTACTCTGAGTAGCTTTTTCTCATGGACAATTCATCTTCAGAGAAACTAGGCTTTATAGTTCTTCAGCGCTTAGGTGGTCCAATGACCAATCCTTTGTTGAAAGTTCTGCAGCACACTGGCAACAGCCATGAAGTTCCTGTGATCACACACACTTTTCCAGGCCTTTGAATGTGCAGATTTCAGTGTGTATGCCCTTTTCCATGTCCTGTTACCCTTGCAAAATGAGGGTGTAGTGTCATTCCAGAAAAATGAATGGATAGGGCTCAGCCTTTGGGCATTTGGTAGGTTCTGGGAAGCTGCACTCTACTCTGCTAATAAATACCACTTTTTTCTTCTTCTGTAGTTTTAGGCCTATATTTCCATCATTAAAGGTTTATCACCCTTCTGATTCTAAAAGGCATTTTGGTTTTCTTCAAATATGGAGAAACCATAGTTTAATTGGATTACCATGTTCATAAAAATTAATATATTTCTTTGATTCTATTATAAAATGCATTTCTTCCACCTCCCACATTTTAACACTTGGAAAGCTGTAATTAAATTGATGATTCATTTGAAAAGTAGTGACATCTTAGAATAAAATGCCATATCATAGTAGCTTCTTTAGTTAATTTCTAATTTTGATTCTGAATGAAATTGTGTAACCACAAAATCATGGTGGTAGTGACAAGAGAGGAGTGTGGGGGCAGATTCTTGAAATGAGAGAATGGCTGTGCTATAGAAAATTTTGCCTACTTATTTTTTTATCTGGGATTATGATTTTGACCTCCATTCAGGTGCCTTTTAAAAAAATTTTTAGGTTTTTTTTTTTTTCAAAATATCACGGGGCTACGAATGTTTCATGGATCACTTTTGTAATGCTTGAGTCAGCACTATAAGCATGCCCATCACCCAAACAGTGTTCATTGTACCAGTTAGGTAAGTTTTTGCCCATCCCTCCCTCCCTCCTCCCTCCTGCTTGATTTCCACTGGTTTTACTTCCCTCTGTGCACATGTGTGTTCATCGGTTCCAATTTAATAGCGAGTAAATGTGATGTTTGTTTTTCCATTCTTTAGGTACTTCACTTACGACAATGGTCTCCACTTCTATCCAAATTGTTGCAAAAGGCATTAATTAATCTTTTTTTATGGCTGAGTGGTATTCCATGGTATATATACATCACATTTTGTTAATCCATTCATGATCTGATGGGCACTTGGGTTGACTCCACATCTTTGCAATTGTGAATTGTACTTTAATAAACATTAGAGTGCAGGTGTCTTTTTGATAAAATGACTTCTTTTCCTTTGGGTAAATACCCAGTAGTGGGATTACTGGATGGAATGGTAGGTCTACTTTTAGTTCTTTGAGGCATCTCCATATTGTTTTCCACAGAGGATGTACTAATTTGTAGTCCCACCAACAGTGTATAAGCATTCCTTTTTCTCTGCATTCATTCCAGCATCTATTGTTTTTGGACTTTTTAATAAAAGCCATTCTAACTGGGGTAACCTGATAACTCATTGTGGTTTTAATTTACATTTCCCTGATGATTAGTGATGTTGAGGATTTTTTCATATGTTTATTGGCCATTTGTCTGTCTTCTTTTGAAAAGCTTTTGTTCATGTCTTTTGCTTACTTTTTAATGGGGTTGTTTGTTTTTTCCTTGCTGATTTGCTTGAGTTTTTTGTAGATGTATAGCTTGAGATGTATAGCTTGGATGTATAGCTTGAGAATATTTTCTCCCACTATGTAGGTTGTCTACTTTCTCTGTTGAGTGCTTCCATAGCTGTGCAGAAGCCTTTTAATTTAATCAAGTCCCATTTATTTTTGTTGTTGGTGTGATTGTCATTGGGGTCTTAGTCATAAATTCTTTGCCTAGGCTGATATCTAGAAGAATTTTTCCTAAATTTTCTTCTAGAATTCATATGGTTTCATGCCTTGCACTTAAGTCTTTTATCCATCTTGAATGAATTTTTGTGATTGGTGGAAGAAATGGATCCTGTTTCATTCTTCTGCATGTGGTTATCCAATTTTCCCAGCACAATTTATTGAATAGGGCTTCTTTTCCCCAGTGAATATTGTTGTCTGTTTTGTCAAAGATCAACTGGCTATATGTGGATGGTTCTCTGGGTTCTCTGTTCTGTGCCATTGATCTATGTCTCTATTTTTGTGCCAATACCATGCTGTTTTGGTTGCTATATCCTTTCAGTATAGTTTGAAGTCTGGTAATGTGATGCTTCCAGATTTGTTCTTTGTGCTTAAGATTGTTTTGGCTATTCGAGCTCTCTTCTGGTTCCAAACAAAGCATAGAATTATTTTTTATAGATCTGTGAAATATGACATTGATATTTTGATGGGGATTGTAATGAATCTGTAAATAATTTTGGGTAGGATGGACATTTTAACAATATTGATTCTACTGATCCATGAGCATGATGTTTTTTTCATTCGTTTGTGACATCTGCAATTTCTTTCCTCAGTGTTTCATATGATAGTTCTCTTTGTAGAGATCTTTCATCTCCTGCCTTAAGTATATTGATAGGTATTTTATCATTCAGCTGCCTTTAACTGGGCACTTCTCCCCTACTAAAGTGGGAAAATTTTAATGTTTCATTGTTATTATCAAGAGTCATTTGTTTATCGTCTACTATACAAAATTACAAAGAAATGTAAAGCATAGACTTTGCATGTCAGAAAATGTTGGTAACCAGAAACTGAGAAGTTTTTGTGACTTCATGGGTATAGCAGGGTGGGAAACATCTTTCTTTAAATACTATGTTTTCATAATAGCTTTATTGTGATAGAATTGACATGCCATACAATCCATCCATTTAAAATACAAAATTCAATGTATTTTAGTGTACTCATAGAGTTGGGTGACCATTACTACAATTTTAGAACATTTTTATCACCCCCAAAAGAAATCCCATATTCTTTAGTAGTCACCCCTCATTCCTCCCATCTCCTCCAATGCTAGATATCATTATTGCATTTAAATTTTTTTTTTTTTTGAGACAGAGTCTCACTCTGTCACCCTGGCTAGAGTGCAGAGGCACCAGCCTAGCTCACTGCAACCTCCAAGTCTTGGGCTCCAGTGATCCTCCTGCCTCAGCCTCCTGAGTAGCTAGGACTACAGATGCATGCCACCATGCCCAGATAATTTTTTTTCTATGTTTTGTAGAGATGGGGTCTCACGATTGCTCAGACTGGTCTTCAACTCTTGAGTTCAAGCAATCCTCCTGCCTGGCCCTCCCAGGGTGCTAGGATTACAGGTGTGAGCCACCACCCCTGGCTTGCATTTAAATTTGAAGACCAAAAATATAGCATAGCTGTCTTCTAGGAGTTAGAAGTTTTAAGAACATGCCAAATTTTGGCATTGCTCCTTAGAAATTATTTAATTTTTTTGAGCCACACTTTCTTTATTTGTAAATTGTTGCGATGACACCCATGTCACAGGTAGTTATTAATGTGGTAGCTGTGAGGATTAAATAAGGCAATAAATATGAAAGCACCAGCATAGGGCATCTGACATAGTAGGTTCATAATGTTATTTTTTTCAACCAAATGCTGTCTTTAAGATGGAGCCCTGAGTTGAATTGCTGAAAGATGAGTATTTCCTAGTCTCTCTCCTTCCTCCATGTGAAGACTGAGTCCTTTCAGGTGCCAACTCAGTGTTCCTTCCCAGAAGCCCCATTTGGAGACGGTTAAAGCCTGGTACTTGCTGGTGACACCTCAACTCAGTGGTTGAACTGATAATACAAAACAGAGGGTCTGATTTTCCTTTTCTTGGAAAAGAAAAGAAAAAGCAATGTCATCCACTTTATTCAGATAATGGGAAGTCAGCCTAAACTCTCAAAATTTCCACCAACTAGGTGGTTTTCAGAGGGCTGCAGAGTCCAAGGAACCAAAGTAATCAGCAAGTGTGATCGATGTAGGACAAAACTGTGATCCTCTGAGCAACCCCTGTGGACCGTCATGCAATGTAGGCACAAAGAAATGAGGGTCACTGGACTCCAAAAATCAATCCTATTGTCCTTTGGCCCTGGAAAATCCCACTGAGTGGTACCAACTAGGTTCTTTGGGAATCTCTGAGAGGACTGGCTTGTCTTTATTTGCCAGTCCTTGAGGAGTAGGGGGTTGAGGTGTGTTTCTGTCTTAATGTGATGGATGGTGAAACTGAAGTGGAGGGTAATTCCTGTGGTTTGAGACGGTGAAGTCTTCCAAGGAGAACATTTATGATGATCTTCTCATGACTCTAAAGCCTCCACTCCTGCTTCTGCCAGAATCGGGATGCTCCTAAGAGCTTTTGGCTCTTTCTATGTCTCTTTTGACTCCTGCCAATGTCAGCTCCAGTTATTCAGCTGAAAACAATTCAGTAAAAAATAAACTGATCAACATAACTATTTGGTAAAAGAAATAAAGCCCCATAAACTGAACATTCCTCATACACTAATCCCCAAACCTTAATAATTTTGGTGTATAATAGCAACTGCTTTGTGCTCTTTATTCATGTTTAAGGATTTTTGCTCATTTAAAATGTAACTTTTCAATTGTTTCCCTATTATTTACTATCATATTTCAGATTCAATTTTCATCCCATTATCCCTATTCTTTGGTGTTTGTTGAAGTGGAAAATAGGAACAATAGGATTTAGTGGAAATATCCAAAATATTCATAGTATGATAAAATGTACATACAGGTTTTCAACATGTGTATGGTATTAGCTGTATTTTTAGAATAACTATAATGTATAGAAAAATATTTGGACAGCTATACATCAAGGTCTGAACCGTGTTTGGCTTGGGTGGGTGGAATTATTTTGTTTATTTGTGTTTTGTTAGTCCATTCAAAAAATTTTATTAAGCTCCCACTAAATGTCAGCCACATTCTTTATATTGGAGATACAGCAATAAAGGAGAAAGAAAAATTTGCCTGATTGAAGGTTCCTACTAGTGGGTGTGGGAAGCAAACAGAAGAATTAACTAAGGTACATCATAGGTTAGACAGTGACAAGTAATATGGAGAAAAAAAGCACGGAGGGGGGCTGGAGCATGTCGGGGAGGGGTTCCAATTTTGAATAGGTTTGTCAGGGGAGTTCTCACTGTCAAGGTAACTTTTGGGTAAAGATATAAAGGCAATGAGGGCATGAGCCAGGTGGTTATCTGGAAAAAGGTAAGGCAGCAGAAGGAGTAAGTGTAAAAGGCCTGCCAGAGGAACATGCCTGGTGTGTGTGTGTGCGTGTGTGTGTGTATGTGTGTGTGTTTGTGGTGACGTAAGGAGGCCAGAGGGGCTGGTGCAGAGTCAGCCATGGGGAAGAGTAGGACAGGGCGAGTGGGAGAGATAATGGGAGAGCCAGACCTAGACTTTTACTCTGAGTGAGACAGAAAGCCACCAGGCGGTTCTGAGCAGAGATATGACATAGTCTGGTTTATGTCTTATACACATCACTGTGACTGCCCCTTTGGGTACAATCTGTAGCAGGGACAATGGTGGAAGCAGGAGACCATTGATGAGAGGTGATGGAGGCTTGGACCAAGGTGATAGCAGGGGAAGGGAGGAATAGTGGTTGGATTATTGATACATTTTGAAGTTACAGTCTACAGGACTTGATTATATACACAAGATATGGGGTACAAGATAAAGAGAGTAGTCAGGAATGAATCTAAGTTTTTTGGTTTAAGCAACCAGTAGGTTGGAACTGTGTTAATTGAAATGGGGAAGCTACAGGAAGATGAAGTTTGGGAGGCAAGATCAGAAGCTCAATTTTGGACAAGCTAAGTTTGATACGCATATTAGTTATTCAAGATGTTTTCCTAATGAGAATGCATTGTTTTCGAAATTAGGCAAAAATACAACAAAAAACATTTTAAGAAGCATTCTGTTGTGGGACTGGATTATTTCAACAAGTCCTTTATTGTTGGCCTGAATTGTTCAGTTTCTGTGGCCAAGTTGTTTTCAATCAAACCATCTGGACCTGGTATATGCAGGGGGCGGCTCTGGGTAACCACAAAGCACACTTGCTCTTAGGACCACCCTGCTTAGAAGAAGGTCGAAAGCAAGACTCAGCATTGCTTTGCTGTCTTGACTTTCAGGGCCATTGTCCTAGATGTTTGTTTTAACCCCTAATCCCATAAACCATGCCTGACTTCCTGGATCCCCGACTCTTCCTTCCTGCTCTCTGATTTCAGATACTTTCAGACACTTACCTGAAGTTTTAAGGCTCCAGAGCACCTGGACCCTTAGTTCTTACTATCCCTTGATATTCCCTGTCTAATCACACCTGTCTTGTAACCACCAAGCTGTCATGAGTCAATTCACAATACATTTCTTGAACACCTATTTTGTGCAAAGCACTGTGCTAAGCATTTTTAGGCGGTAAAGAAGTTGAGATGGGGCATTCACACTCTAGGGGGTTGCAATGCTATGGAGGAATATAAGGAATGGGACATGAATAACAGCACTGAATTAATCCATACCCTTCCCAAGCCTGCGCTTGAATGAGTATAGTAGAGGCCACAGCTGAAAATTCAAAGGGGGCCCAGGTTTTATATTTGAAAAGCTGCTTGACATTGGAGACTCCATATTGTTAGGCTACAATCATGTGATTGGAATATAGTGCATCTTTTTTTATGGTAAACATCAGTGGTTGTGTTTATCAAGGGGGTCATAAAACAGAAATGCCGTAGGACCTTTCTTTCAAAAAGTAGAGAATGATTAAGGAAAGTTGGAAGAAAATAGCATTACAGCTCCTTTAATAATGTAGATAAGAGTCCATAGTGAGATTCCTACAGGAGAGAGAGAGCTCATGAGAGAGCTTAGGAGCAGAGGAAAAACTAGAAAAAAATTGGAAAGACAATGTTACATTGTCTTATGTAATAATTTGAAAACCAATAAAACCAATAATGCTTTTGAAGGACTGGTATGTAAAAGTTATCCTTTTCTTTTGGCTATTCCAGCCACAGATGAGTGTTTCTTTGCCAATTAGAACATTCTTGAGGGTTTTTTTTCCCCTTTATGTGATGGTTGTGATTCCAATCTTGCCACTATCTATAAGTTAATTTCTGGCATTGTAGTAAATTCTAGGAACAGTAATAAAATCACAATGGACAGTTAAATCCTTCTGTTTTTTTTCTATTTTTTTTTGGTAGGGTTTCATTGATTTTTTTTTCCTGTGGGAAAGACAAAATGAAAAACAAAATAAAATAAAACAAAAAATGTTTCCAGGAGTGGATGGGTGGTTTATAGAATATTTTTCTAACCTCTATTATCCTTTAGTCTTTTTACTTACTGTGGGTATGTTCCCATTTGCTTAAGGCTACTTGATCACTTTTTTTCATAGGAATAGTAAAGAAATTAGTCATGAAGATCAGGGTTGAGGGAAAGGAATTGATGGAATACCTTTTTCTTTTGGCAAGAAATGCCAAAGGTGATATTCAATACTTCTTTACATGTACCAAAACCAAGAAACCAAGTAGAGAATTAGTGATGCCAACAAACTGGTCATGTAGAAAATGTTTATTGGGGTAACATGAAGTTGTCAGAGAGTTTCCACTCTTTAAAGTTCACACTCAGACTTTTCTGAGAAAGACTTTCTCAGGAATTTTGGAGGAAGTAGTTGTCAATGCTGTAGAACAGCATCTCCCCAAGTGAGCTCTGTAGAATGTGAAGAATAAAATGGATGTCTGCTATTTGTGCCCACCACGAAGCCATTTCCTTCTGCAGGTAGCAACACCTTGATTCACCTTTGAGAAGCCACCCATCCCCGCTGTTGGGCCATATGCACAGCTCAGGAGGTAGGCACGTGGCCCAGGACTATTTCATCGGTACATTCAATGTCACCAGTTTCAGGAATTGGTGCAAGGATTAATATGGATTAATAAAATTATTAATATTAATTAAAAGACAATCCAATGAGATTCACCCTGGGCCCTTTTTAGAATTATTGAGAGAGAGGCCCCTTTTTCACTGGGGTTGCTGAAAAGAGAGGATGGAAGCTCAGTGCTAATGGTCATCTTTCTGCCTGAGAAAGGAGCCTGTTTGAATGAAGCCAACACAAAAGAATGGGGAGCCCAGAAATGGAGCCAGAGTGAGTCATCATGATGCTGTCCAAGACCCTGAGTCCTGCCAGGCCTAAAGCCAGCCCTGCTCTTGAGACTCAAATAAATTATTTTTTTTCTGTTATCACTCGTTTGTGTTGGGCTTCTCTCACTTGCCATTTTGATCAATCACTTGGGATTGATTTTGGAGTTTTGGCTAATTGAAAAAGTGTGATGTGAAGAATGGCCTTTCATTAAACATGTGTGGGAAATCCTGGCCATCTTAATTTGGGCTGTCCCAGGGGGAGACCCTGCAGTAGGGTGTGTGTGTAAGTAGTTTATTTGGGAGGTGGAGAGTGGGAAAGACAGAGCAGGAAGGGAAGGCATCTAGCAAGCGGGCGCTTATGAAGCCAGTAACCACTGTGGGTGGCTAGAACTTAATCCCACAAAAAAACTATAGGAGACAGTGAAAAACACATGTTTCAGCGTTATCCCAAACAAGAAGCAAGGGCGCTGGGACACTTCAACTCCCATCAGTTATTGGTGATGACTGTTCTTGGGGGTGTGTTAATTTCATGGTACTTCAGGCCTGTTCCGCAAGCCCAAGCTGGCAGAACAGGCTTCTAATGCTTCAGAGAGAGAGAGAGAGAAAGATAGAAAGAGAGCAGCTCTCAGACACAGAGGTGCAAACGCTAACATTTGGAAGTCAGCAGGACTCAAGCTAAGCACAGCTATGATTTCTTTACTTCAGGACTTCTTAGAGCCTTTAAGATGCTAATGTAGATACTGAATATCCAAAAGTGAAGTGATGGTATGCAGTGTTTTCCAAATTTATTTCACCATAGAATCTTTTCTTTGTGGGTTATCTTTGGTACTTGTAGTCTATTGCACATGCTTTGGCAAATTGTCTTCGAATATCCAAGACTTAAGGCATAACCTAGCTATGAAAACTCACAGGACTCAATAACATCCACCTCAACATTTTGAAGTAATCATTGGGTAAAATTATCAAACCTTTGGCCAACAAGTGTAATTATTATATTTTAAAAAATATAACAAATGACTACTGTAGATGATTCTACAGTCTCACCATCATTGGAAGGGTGAGGCAACAAAGGCCCAGAAAGTTTCAATCACGTGCTTAAAATTATTAACCCATTTGTGCAAAGTTAGGACTGGAGTCTAAATTCAGGGTGTCCGCTTCTCAGTGGCCAAGTAAACCACTGACTCTGTGGATCTAGTATTTTAAATTTAACTCAAGTCTACGTTGGAACCACATTCTGCCCTGTAATCCTCCAAATGTGTTGTTGCCAATCTTCCCCAACAACCTTTCTTTGTCTATAGATATTTAACAGGTGGCAGAATCTGGGGTTGTTCTTTAGCTCAAATTTGCAAATAAAGGTCTTGGGCACTGTGTACCATTTCTCTGGAGCTGGCTGGCAGGCACCTTTCATTCTCTAGACTTGGGATTTGTTCTGGCTTTGTCAAGAAGTCTCTTTCCTCCACTTGGATTTCTATAATAGATCATAGTCAGAAATACACTTATGGATACTGATGAGTCAGAGAGACCAGTTATGTCAAGAACTGTATTCATGAGCCAGCTTGTGAGTGATTTCTTGTGCTGCTGGGGGTGATTAGAAACAATAGCTTTAATGTGTAGCCATATCTATTAGGCAGTCACATACATTCCAAGACCTTGGCAAAGACCTTGCCTATTGTGTATACAATAGGCATATACACACACAAAGGCTTGGCACGCTGACTTCTGATTACCCAGGGTACTTTGCTCAAGTAAGTGGGTTTTTATGTCTAGGGACACAGCCTTGGTTCTCAGACTGACAGAGATAGCGGGGAGGTATTTCTGCAGAAGATATAGAACAGGGAGTTATTGTTTGTTCTTATCCTTTGTTTCTAGGGTGATAAGTGGCAATGAATAGGGTTTTCTCCTGGCTGTTCTTGACCATCAACCTTCTATTGTTGTCAGATACCTTATATGTTCTTACACATTGATGCTCACAAACTTAAGGTGTAAACCACTGATGGTCTTGTATGGTAAAGGCAGAAACAAAAGATCTAGTAATCAGTAAGATCACTGCCAAGCATGGCCTCTCCTATCCATTTCTCCTATTCATTCTCCAAGACAAAGGAAAAGCAATGTATGATTCATTAGGTAACTAAGTTGTGAAAATAGTGCCATTTTTCTTTAAACAGTAATAAAGATTCATAGACTTGTTTTCATTTCATTTCAATTGCTGGGTGGAAATGTCTATAATGTACCTTTATTATGATTTACTTATATGTACTATGCATAAATACCAAATATTTAACCAGCCATCTCCCTTTCCCACTTCTTGGACTTTAAAATTGAGTACTAAGTTTTAAATGATACTAATATACAAATATAGGCTAACTGACTTAAGCATACCTCTTTAATATGTAGCTCTGGCTAAAACGTGGGTCAGATTATATACATTGAAACATAATTCCATAGAATAAAATCTCAATACAATGTGATAAACTCATACATGGTTAGTTTTGTTATTCAATATTAGGACTTTAATAAAATGACTATTATCATTGGAAATATACTCCAAGTTATAGCAATCACTTATGTGGTCTCAGAATGGTGCTCATCTCCTGGTGGATACAAAAGATTGAGACATGGCTTTTACTTTGTAGGAGTTAATAATCAGTCTGGCCAGACATGTATTTGTGATACACAGAAGATAATAAAACCCATATATCGTCAGGCACCATATTGTGCAATGCAGACAGACTATGGGAGAAATGTGCATTCACAAGAAGGAAGAGCCATTGTGGGCTGAGAAGGTTGGCAAGGGCTTCCTGGAGGAGGGGAGGGAGACTTTGTCCAGCACTTCATTCCTCTGGGGCTCTGAAATTTGTTGCTGAGCTATTTGCTCAATGCCTGCAGGTCCACATGCCATCCAATTTATTTGTTCTCACACATGGACACAATGGAACAGATTCTCCTGCAAACATTCTGTTTTCTCTACCAAAGGAAGGACTCTTTCAACATGATTGTTCAGGCAGTATTTTGCATCATCTATCTTTTCATTTCATTCGTGTTATCTTTGGGTTAGATGCTACTATTGGGTATGAAAATATGCTACAAATTTAATTTTTGGGTTCAGTACACTCTCTTGATATGAAAGGGGTTTTCTCAAAAGTGTAACATGCTGCCGGTGCTTCTCTCCAAAGAGTGGTGTATTATAGTAGAAAGAGCAATGAGATTGGGCACCAGGATATCTAGATTTGAGTCCTGGGCCCAACATTTCTTAATGGATGTTGATCAAGTAACCTATCTTCCCAGTATCAGTTTTTTCATCTATAAAATGGAAAAATATGACATACTCCACCTAACCTCTTATGTTGTTTTAAGGATCAAAAGAAGTAGTGCAAGTAAACATATTTTTATAACCTACAGTAGCTGATACAAATATGAGGTATTATTAATGCAACCTTAAACAAATGCATCAATTTCCTTACCTGTAAAATGGAGACAAGAATTGTATCTATGGAATTGGATTACTCCAAGGAGTAAATAAAATAAAACATGTGAAGCCTTCCAGAATAGTTTGTGGCAAATAGTGAGTACTCAATAAATCCAGAGATTACAGAGATAAATAACTTATGAGATAGAAAGACCCTTTTGACCCTAAAGCCCTCCAAAAAATTTTTGCTTGTAACATTTTCATTCATCAAAATTTGCCTTTACCATCAATGTTAAAAATGTCATCTTCAGGTGAGGTTGATCATTCAAAAAATAGTAATATCCTCTTTCAATCTGCTGCTCAGACCAGGCAGGCGAATTAGTCATGTGGTCCTGCCTGGATGGGGGCCAGTTGAGAGGGGGAATCAATTATATCAGAGATTCTCAAAGTGTGGTCCAAGGTCTGGTCTCCTCTATTATTCATGCTGTAATATGACAGCATCTATACTTTAGTTTCTGGTATAAATTAATAATTTGATATTGAATTAATAATTATCCTATTGAATACAAACCAGA